>NC_061107.1:17766778-17794278 GCF_015104395.2 Macrobrachium nipponense | reverse complement strand
TTAATACCTTTATATATACAGTTTGTGTTATATGTAAATATATGTGTTCGTAAGTATATTATGTGATATGAAGTACTAATGAGAAATTTGCTGGAAATGTGTTCCCTGTATCATTTTCTTCATCATTTATTCCTTTGATACCTTACATCGTATATGATGTAATTCTTATACTTTTGATATTGTTTTCTTTTTTGTGGCCAAGTCGTGGAAATGCAACTGCCATTTTTTACACTGCCTGTACCACATTTTCTTTGTATTTATTGCATAACAATAAGAATTCACAATAAGATTTGGAAAATTTAATTAATCTATCATTCTAACCTTTATCATAAAAAAAGTTGCTTTTCAAAGTGAGGTATGAACACAGTGACAGAACTAAATACATTTCTTAAGAGTTATTTAAAATCTTGATAATGTAACTACCTGAAAGAGAGAGAGAGAGAGAGAGAGTTGTCATGTTAAAAGAAATGGACTTGAAGAGAATACAGCAAACCATTATATAGGTAAGTAAATAAATAAGTAAAGAATAAACATGAAGAAAGCTGGAGTAGCTGTGTGTTCAAACTGGTATACTTTGTTCAATAAAACAAAGTTTGGTGACTAAATGAGAGAATGGGTATTAAAAAAATCAAACATGTGACCTCTACAGATTTTATCATCAAGATTTTATGAAAAACACCACGCGACATGGATTATATGTATAAAAACTAAGGGTTCTTTAAGTAATTCAGTGGAGAAACACTGGAGTGTTACTCTAGTGACATCACAGTATTAGCTCCGCCCCCACTGCCGAGTTGAGCAGACCCTATATACTTTGAATGGTTATTAAAAAACATCAAGCATGTTACCTCTTTACAGGTTTTATCAGATTTTATAAAAAAAAAAAATGCGATATGGATTAAATGTATAAAAACTAAAGCTTCTTTAAGTAATTCAATGGAGAAGCACGAGTAGTGTTACTCTTCTGACGTCACAGTATTAGCTCCGCCCCCACTGCCGAGTTGAGCAGACCCCATTGACTGGTTGTGCCTGCCCTACTTGTCAGAATGTAAGAATTCACAATTCGGTGTTTAACGTAAACTACCAGCCGAGCGGTTGTTTTCCCGGATGCAATTTTCACCCGTATCTTACCGTATTCAGCATCGATTTGAAAATGGTTTGATCGTTAGTTAGTGTATGGATCGGGTAGATACAAAGTCACCAAGTGCCACATGAATACTTTATTGAGTAACATTCAGCCTGTAAACAAGTTTCCAAATTAAAACAAACCTCCAAATTGTAAACAGACACTTAAAATGTAATCCTAATAAAATATGCAAAACAACACAGCAATATTCGTAAAATCAAATATAAAATGTAAGCAGTCTATTATACCCAACACAGCAATAACACTAACTCCATTACAAATACAAACCTACAGGATATCCCACTATAACATTTCCAAATCCATCATAAATATAAGTACATATGATTAATCAATACAGTAACTTACACCTTGGCGCTCCATATCAAACTCCCACACATGCTTAACCGGTGCAATGCTGGCCATAAACCTCTGCCAGTACACTCTGGACGTATTACCTCTACAAATAAACAAAAACAGAAATCAGCCTAAATTTGCACACCCAGCTAGGAGGCCAACCGACACCTGTCAACACACACAGAAATGAGGGCCGGCAGCCGCCTTGCCCACCTCCTGATTCCCCAACAAAACACCATCACCTTGAGCAATAACTTGTTTCTAATATTATTCATAATTTGTTTAACATTAATTTTCTGTATTATGTAATGTTACAAACAAAATATACAATTATAAATAATTGTGATTACATCATACACTCCCCCCACCATAACTCAACATTCACCACGCTCTTCAACAGGAAGTAAAACTATCAATCTATGAGCGGACCGTTTAATTAACATATCGGTTTGACCTTTGTACTGTGGACCTGGTTTATGCACTTTATACCTCAAGGTTACATCTCGTACATGACCATCACTTCCAGGTACAGCTACGGCAACTTCGGCCATTTTCCATGCACCCTTTACAATATTGTTTTCCTGTATAAGTACAATATCACCTGGTCTTAAATTCCTACGCTGAGTATGCCATTTTGGCCTAACTAAAAGTGAAGAAAAATAATCTCGATGCCACCTCTTCCAAAAAGAATTTACAATCTTCTGCATAAACTGAAAACTTTGCCTTGGATTATTACTTTCATCCCATAATCCACTTGGGACTCTGACACCTGTATGACCTAAGAGCAAGTCATTTAGGGCAAAGATAAATGCCCAAACTGGATCAAAACCCTGGTTGAGACCAATTGGACGGCGCTATTCATTAAATTAGCAATCTCAAACATACAAGTCTGAAGCTCACTCCATGAAAGAATATTAGTACCAACAGACATCATAATACATCTCTTTACAGACTTTATCAGAGATTCGCTGCACCCATTCTCCCATGAAGCATCTGCAGACTTGTTGAATGTCCAACTCATTCCGAAAACACTACCAAACTCTGAAATTTGTGTCATATTCCAGTTCCTGGCCATAGTTCGCAATTCTTTGTTAGCTGCTACTAACTGTGTGCCTCCATCTGAATGCATACGCTTTGGAAATCCTCTTATGAAGACAAACCTACGTAATGTCATTAAAAAATTCTCTGTATCATAACCCTCTGCTAAATCTAAAGAAGGTACACAGCTCTACTCACCATACAATTAAAGATTATCCCATAAACCCTTTTTCTAGTGCGCCTCTTGACCGTGTCTTTCACAATAAATGGTCCAAACAAATTAATAGCTGTATTAAAAAAGGGTGGGGCGGGTTGAAGTCTCTCAGATGGACACTGACCCATGCATTGCTCTTCAGTCTTCTTAGCCAATTTACGACAAATGACACGACCGACCTTCACTGACTTTATAAGTTTTCCTGGCTCCAGGCACCCAAACTTGGATTGCAATTTGGCTAAGGTTACCTCTACACCAGCATGATCTATCTCATGGATGTGTTTAACATACAATCTTGTGAATGAATGCCTCACAGGTAACAATACAAATGTACTCCTGTTCCAATTATCCTTCAGCCATACTGAAATCTTTGACCAACACATATTAAACCTTCCTCATTCATCACAGCTCCAAGTCTCTCATATCTCTTTTCCCAGTCACCAGCTATAGTCTTCTGGACCCACCCCACCCATATATCCTCTGCTACTTTCAGATCATCTGAGTGAGGAACTAAAAAGACACCTTTAAATGACCTCAACCTAACTGCCTTCAAAACTCTAGCAGTCACTCTTAAAAGCTTACTGTAACTACCATATCTATTTACATCAATTATAACCGTATTATCCCTATATAGATTATTTACAATTTTGACTGGAGCAATATCTGGTAGTTCGAGATCATTTGACTGACTGATGGGCCATTCACAAACAGGTAAACACATAAATGTGGGTCCATTCTGCCATAAAGAATCAGAATCTAAAAGCATAGGGTGTGTAGGCCTTGTAGTTAAGTCTGCTGGATTATTTCCTGAGGATGTCCAAAACCATTCAACAGATTTTGATTTAGTTTGAATTTCTGCTACTTTAGAAGCGACAAAAATATTAAAACTGCTTGACTTATTACAAATTTGTGCTCTGACAATAGATGAATCAATAATATGTATGACTGAGTCAAGTTCAATGTCTATTTCCTTCTCAATCACAGTCCTCAACCGGCAGGCCAACACAGCCCCACACAACTCTAACCGTGGGATGGTGAGCTGTCGAGTAGGAGCAATCCTATTCTTTGCCATCAAGCGTTTACTTACAAAGGGTCCTTCCCTCACTTTCCACCTCAAGTACGCACAGGCTCCATAAGCTAACTTACTTGCATCTACAAAAATGACTAAAATCATGGCTTACCAACGGGCGTCTTTAGGCTTCACACATCTATGGAATGTCAAAGTTTCTAATTCATACATCTCTTTAAATAACTTTCTCCATCTTTCATACATATACTGTGGCATTGCTTCATCCCAATCTAATCTTCCCTCATTTTCACTGATGGTGGTTAGTAAATCGCGCATAAGTAACTTTGCTTTCAAGGTGAATGGCACAATGAACCCAAGGGGATCATATACCGAAGCAGTTTGACTGAGTACCATCCTTCGATTTAACGTATTTGGGAGTTTCTCATCGATTTCTGATTTCTTTATGGGTGGCTCCATTCGAATATTTTTTACTTTCTTAGAGAAATTTATCTTTATCACATAGAAAAACAGGTCCTCCATAGGATTCCAGTTCAACCACAGTACCTTTTCCTTATCAGTTTTCAAGATGTTAAGAAAATTATCTTCTGGACTCTCACCTGATATAACCCAGTGCTTGATCTGAAATCCTCCCCAAGATAATATTGCATTAGCTTCTACAATACTTCTCTTAGCCCTTTCAACCGTTGATACACTTGACAGTATATCATCAACATACGAGTTGCGATTGATCAACTCTGCAGTTAGGGGAAAGGATTCATCCATCTCGGTGGTTTTACGTAAGGCCATCATTGCTATTATGCCACTAGGTTTATCACCAAAGGTCACAGTAGTAAGCACATAGTGATCTGGCTCTCTGTTAGTTTCTAAGTCCCGCCACAAAAACCTATGAGTATGTTGATCAAGTTCTGAAATTCGTACAGAGTTATACATTTTCTTAATATCTGCTACGAGGGCCACAGCATGTTGCCTAAAACGTATCAGTATAGCAATCATGTTGTTTAGCACATCAGGGCCCTTTGCAAAGTAATTATTAAGTACGTGACCAAGGTAAGAGGAAGAAGAGTTGAACACAATTCTCAAAGGGGTAGAAACTGAGTCTGGCTTGTGGACTTCATGGTGGGGCAAGTAGTGAACGGGACCATTATAATTACTTATCTCATCTATGTTCAATTTTTTACCAACTTCCCTATGAACCATACCTAAAATCTGATCATTATATTTTTTAGAGTAATCGCTCCCAAGCTTTATTAACCTTCGTTCAGTAGATTTTAGTCTTCCATATGCAAGGGAAAGATTATTAGGGAGTTTGTTAGGATCCTTAATCCATGGATAGCTTGCAATCCAATACCCATTTATTGAATCATAATCAAGTCCTTCTTCTATCTGTTTTAATTCCATTTCCTCCTTCAAGCTATGTTTCCCCCCACTCAATGAACACTTCCCACATTTACAACCACTACATTTAGGTATACATGAAGTTCCAAAATTTTCAACTGAAAAAAAATCTTCTAACTGTTTTGAGAGGTTCTCACTGTATCGTAGTATGATGTCATTGACCTCAGTAGCTACAGTCATGTGGCTAATCATTACCGTTAAGACACTATTAGTACCCATACTCTTATTCATAACTGGATATGAACCTCTTACACACATTCCAAAATTGTTTTGCATTAGCTGTAAGGTATCAATGGTTCTAACCACTTGAGGTATCATGCTACTCTGATCCACGCCAATTAACAAATCTACCTGCCTGTTGGCCGACATTTTCCATTTTCTCCTCTACACCAAATAATTTAGCTATCAATGTGGTGTCAAATTCTGCAATGTCAGATGTAATTTTATTGATACCACAAGCTTCAATAGTCCATACAGTACCAGTCAAATCAGTAATTGGCACATTATAAACTTTACTATCAAACAGCTCAGTGCTATTTCCAACTTTAGTTACAGTGAGACTTACATCTTTACCTCTCAAACCCAACTTCTTTGCCATCCGATGCGAAATCATGTTAAAATTTGAACTGGATCACACAATGTTGCCACCTTTTGCCCTTTACTCTGCATATGTCCAATCATCAACAATACTCCCTCCCTCGACAATAAGTTATTTGATCCCTGTACTCGACGGTGAAATAAGTTTTGTACAAACAAAGAATGGAGAATAGGGTGGTGAGGTCTGCCGCATACTTCATTATTTTGATCTTTAATATGACATAACTCTCTGTTCAAACAGTCACTACTGACATGTCCCTTTCGTAAGCAGATGAAGCATACTCTATTGCTTTTTAACAGCTCATATTTAGATTTATTATCCAAGGTGCTGAAACCCTGAACAATCCAAATGCTATGGGAAGCTGTACCATGTAACCAACAGTCTTATTAATGTTCGGTGACATGTTAGGGTCTAACTCCTAGCTTGATTTGATAAGTTTGAAGCAATTTGGTTCATGTTTACAATACATTCATTTAATTGTTGTTGTTGTGCCTCTTGGTTTTCTCTTAACTGCTTAATTGCTTCATTCAAATTATCTGAATAACAGTGATTCTCATGAGTCGCACTGTGCACTGCTGCCCTATCAGTGGTTGTACTTGACCTCACTCCTTCCTGCACGTACTCTATTACCTTCCTTTCTTTTTCTAAAAATTCTAATAATTTTCCAAATTCCTTCTCACTTTGGGACTCACTAGCTTTTAAAACCCATTCCCTTTTCAATGTTGGGGGTAAGAGCTTTTCTACTAAGCTAATTACAGTAGTGTTATTCATTTCTGATTTAGATCTAGCTTACACATATCAAGCCATCCCCTCTCCACAGTATTCACCAATTCCACAAGTTTTTTATTGTTGCCTTCTGGCACAGGTTTAAGGGCTCTTATCTCACACAAAACAGAGTCCACCACCTTTGTTACATTTCCAAATTTTTCATCAAGTCTGGCCATCATCTTATGGAAATCATCATCAACCCCAAGTACCACTTTCAAGGCTTCGCCTAACAAACACTGCTTAAGAACATATGGATCCTCCCCATAGTTCTTAATCATTAATCTGTCAAAGTCCTTTCTAAAGGATGGGTACAGTCTTATTTGTCCATCAAATCTAGGAGGTTCAAGCTTCTTAACTATAAACTTTGTGTTTTCTGTTTTTTGCTTACCCTTTTCACTGTCTATTTTCGCAAGTATTTGAGAATGTGCCTTACATTTCAACCTATACACTTCAATTATATAATCCTCCGCCGATTCTAATAGGCTAACATAATTCTCATGAGACTCATGAATGCAGGAAATAAGATCATCATTAGCCTTTTCTAACCTCTTATAGGCGTCACAGACCTCATCAAATGCAGGCTTCAAAATCTCTGTCGAGTCGTCTTGCTTCACACTCTCGTTGAACAGTTTCAGGGTTCGGTTGAATTTCCTCCTCTCCGATGTACGCACTGTCTTGGCTCGATCCATCTTGACTAGCAGGGATGAGTAGGATGTCCAATCAAAGTTCCCTCAACCATGGGTAGCAGGTGCTGAATTGTATGGATCGGGTAGATACAAAGTCACCAAGTGCCACATGAATACTTTATTAGTAACATCAGCCTGTAACAAGTTTCCAAATTAAAACAAACTTCCAAATTGTAAACAGACACTTAAAATGTAATCCTAATAAAATATGCAAAACAACACAGCAATATTCGTAAAATCAAATATAAAATGCAAGCAGTCTATTGTACCCAACACAGCAATAACACTAACTCCATTACAAATACAAACATACAGGATATCCCACTATAACATTTCCAAATCCATCATAAATATAAGTACATATGATTAATCAATACAGTAACTTACACCTTGGCGCTCCATATCAAACTCCCACACATGCTTAACCGGTGCAATGCTGGCCATACACCTCTGCCAGTACACTCTGGACGTGTTACCTCTACAAATAAACAAAAACAGAAATCAGCCTAAATTTGCACACCCAGCTAGGAGGCCAACCGACACATGTCAACACACACAGAAATGAGGGCCGGCAGCCGCCTTGCCCACCTCCTGATTCCCCAACAAAACACCATCACCTTGAGCAATAACTTGTTTCTAATATTATTCATAATTTGTTTAACATTAATTTCTGTATTATGTAATGTTACAAACAAAATATACAATTATAAATAATTATGATTACATCATACAGTTAGGTAGTCACTGAGTAGGGAAAGACCCTCTCTCCTTCACCCCTCTTTAACCCCTAATGCTAATAAATTGGTCCGCCTGCTGTTAAGCACTACGTGGGATTGTGCACCGGTGAAAATTGCTTACAGACAACAGACAGACAGAACAAACTGCTGTTATTTTCTACTAAGATAATTGCATAAGAATATCAGCTTTTCAGAATTATCAGAAGGACTAGCAAAGCGTTAATGTTACATTAACCACTGTAGGTGTAATATTAATTACAAGAGATATTAAATGTATTGGACTGGTTGTATTGGTATGAAAAGCTGACTTAAGACCTCACTGATTAGGCAGTATTGTTCAACTCTCTGATAAGATCCGCTTTGCCTAAGTAACACTAAACTTAATGAATCGGCCATTAGAAAAATCTCGTTGCAAACTTCGAACTTCGACCACTGCGTTTGTTTTATAAAATAAAAAGGCCTTAAATAATACATCATTTAAAGCTGCCGAAAGAAAGGCATTGATCGCAAAGGCTGCCTGTTTCCCCAGGGATGGAGTTCTCAGTATCAAACGCTTCGCACATCCTTTGTCCTATTAATACTGAAGCTGCTCTTCTCTTTGGACGCCGTAAGTTCCCAAGGTTATTGATTTCTTACATCTTTTGGCCAAAATTGCTCTTAAGTTGTGATTTCTTGTGACCAGTGGATTATGATGTAGATTATGGTTGGGAAATAACCACTTTGGTTTTTTAGTTCACAATCTGTAACATCATGGGACTTGCATTAGAGCCATTAGTGCCCACTCATTTTGCAAAACATGACCGCCAAAAGGTTTTCATTTATTTGAGTGTGAAAGTGTAAAAAAATAAAGTCTTCTTGTGTAAATGCTCATATAATGAAAGAAGGCTGTAATATTGGTTTAATGCGTAGGTATCTTTACTTAGTTCTCTCTTCGTGAATTGTAATTTTCTCTTATTTAAATAGTTTTTTTTTTTTGCTTAGTTTATCTTAAATTATTCAATACCTTCATCTCACTACATCCGTTTTCTCATATGTTCTGAGGAAGTTTGCAATACAAGTGTAATACCCTATTGGGCTTCTTTCATATAAGCATTTGAAATAAACGTAAAATAAGGTTAAAATGAAGTACGACCAAGAATAAAGTATTAATGATAAACACAAGGCAGGAAGATGGAGTAGGGACTATGCATGATTTATGATAAATGGAAGTTTTGTTCTTGATTTCTCTGGGTATTTGGGAATGAAAATAGTAAATGAGAATAGGATCATAATAGAGGCGAATTACTGAATAATAATAACAAAGCAAGGGAGGCAGCAAGATGTCTAAAGGAAATTATGGAAGAGAAAAGAAAGTTAAAGCTAGAAAGGTTAAGACGGGTGTTGTGCCACCTTTGCCTTTTAGAGGTGGAGTGTGGGTGGTGATTACAGACCGGAAAATTAATTGCTCGAGGGGGTTTGGAATGATTAGATAAACGCTGATACAAACGTAGTTAATAGGGTTGGCAAAGGTGATTACAATATTCACCTGTTTTGAGGTGCTGTTGGGCAGTTGGTGAAAACTGTCTGTAGTTCGATAAATGTGTGGAGGAGAAGGATAAACTATGACCACCACATCTTGGCAGCTAAGGAAGATATGGGCATAGCATTCGGACTCTCGCACAAAAATACTCGCTGATAATTGGAAGAAGAATCCCAGCACCGCTTATTCCACTGGAATTTTGTCACACCTCGTGTGTGTGTATATATATATATATATATATATATATATATATATATATATATATATCTATATATATATATATATATATATATATATAATGTATGTGTTTATGTATTTAACATTAAGCCTTTCCATCTAGCAGAGGTGGTTCCCAAAAAAGAAAGGGCTATTATCACTGTTACATTCACACTTGGATAACCGAATTGTTGTTGATTCACTGCGCAGGAATCTGGGATCACAAACATTTCAATACTGAACATGCGGGTCTTTTTTTTTTTTTCTTATTCTTTTTTTTGTAGTTTACCGTAAAAGGAGTCGATAGGAACCGATCCACTTCGAGATATATGAAACTCATTAATTAACTAGACTATAATTACATAGCTCTCCATTCTCTCCATTAATTGAAGTGGTCCTACCAAAGGAAATCGGATAGTCTGCGTGTGTGTCCATTCAACTAAGAGTTTTGTGTGTGTGTATGTGTGTGTGTGTGTGTGTATGCAGAATAAACTCTTCTTTTTGTATTAAATCTATGCAACAGTAAGAAACTTTCGTATGTACACGTATATCTTGTATACTCGGTTATCACCAGGAATGTTATTGGGATGTGAGGCTTTGTCCCTGTGTTCCTAAAACTGTAGAATGAAATATCTAGCATTCTGTTATTTTTTTTTTTAAATGGTATCCCATGATACTACGTTACTTCAACAAGGGTAATGCGTAACATTTAGATATGTTTTGTCCATTCTGTGAAAAAGATTCTAGTTGAATAAAGCCACTGAACGTTTTGTCAAGTTCGTGTTTTTTCTTTTTTTTTCTATTTATGCTTTTCTATCTGCAACCGTTATGCAACAATTGGAATGCTGAGGATTAAAATGCATGAAATTGTGCTGTATTCTCTCTCTCCGTCTCATGAACAGAGAAAGAACAAACGCAAAACAAGAAAAGCCAACAGTGGGATGACGAAAGACCAAAGCACCGAGCAATGCTCCTCCCTTTTCTACGCCACAATTCACTTTATCGCCGGACGCATTCAAGGGTGAAGTCGACACCCGAATCCTGAACTCTTCCAGCCATCTGGTTATTGAATCGTTCGAACAGATTTCCAGTGAGAGTTCACTGCAGCAGTGTTTTCCAGGCAGAATTCATCAAGCCAGCAGCAGCTCTGCATTTACAATTTATCTCCATCAATTGACGCGATTGGTCTGATGTTTACGGTGCTTTCATTCCAGAGCGCTTCCCTGGAGGCAAAAATTGTTTTGCTCTCGTTATCCCTGACAATGAAATCAAATAACCAACGTTTCCCAAACAGTCGTTCCCAGCAGCATATGCGTCGCTGGCTTTCTGGTGGAATGGATGCCACAGCTTTTTCGGTTTTGATATAACAATCACACCCACGTGGTTTTCGATCTGCCGGATTGAAATGGAAACTTGAATTCATCAAGTTTACTCTCACAGAAGATTTTTTTAATTGATACTTTGCATAGATGTAAGATTAGTTTTTTAACAAAAGTTTTCCCCTGGTTGTTTTAATAAAATAATAATAATAATAATAATAATAATAATAATAATAATAATAATAATAATAATAATAATAATAATAATGATAGTTTTTACTAGTACTACTGAACAACAGAAATTAATATAGATTCAACAGAATTATGATTAGGTTGCAAAACCAGCTTTGGAATATAAGTGAACATAATTGTATTAAGAACTACGTCCATTTATTGTAAATCTCCTAATATGTGCAGTCTCTAAGTGACAATCTCTAATTATTCAAACTGCTCTACATTTCTTTTGACTCAAGAATACAGACTGCTATCACCCTTTATGAACCGGTTTTCATTTGATACACCCCTTTCTAGAAGTGAATTTTATCAATACTTTAAAGTTTCTCAGTCTGAGCAAGATTTGGCCATTTGTATATCGGTACTTTGTCAGAGCCCTGCGCGATAACTTGAATTTGCCTGAAAGGGTAATATTGATGCCTTCGTTTGGTTTTTGGGGTGTAGGTATAAATTGCTTGTTCCAAAGCTGTGTTGGACATCGAAGCAGAACCGTGTTGTCTGTTGTTGGTTACTAAATATTCAGGTGTGACAGGAATCTCACACACCTTTGTCTTTTGCTCTTGTTAGGACTGTATAAAATCCTTTTCAGAACTCTACTTTTTATAAGCATAAAGAACTCCTTCCGCAAGAGACTAAGCTATATAGTCTGACGAATTCCTCTTCACTGTTTTCTCTTTTCTATACTTAAAAACTTCTTTTAAATCTCCTCCAAATCTGGTATCTCAATTCCCTCTCAACTTCTGTTATTGTAATGACCATTCCTTTTGTTTGTTAACGATAAGTAAAGCGTAGGCAAAAGACATTGTGGATTGAACTCTAATAATTACATAAGAATTATATACAAGCTGAAACTTCGAGGCAAATCATATGTATATAGATATATGTATGTATATATATATATATATGTATAATATATATATATATCTATATTATATATATATATATATATATATATATAGTATATAATATATATATATATCTATATATATTATATCATATATAGATATATATATATATATATATATCTATAATATATCTATCTATATAATATTTCTCTATTATATATAGTATATTAATTATTCCTATATAATATTATATCTTATATATTTATAGTATATAATATTATTATATTATAGAATTATTCTTTATATAATATATTAATAGAGATATAATATATAGATATTTATCTATATAAGATATATATATATATATAGAATTATATATTAATATATCGATTTATATATATATATTATTATTATATGTTATATTTATATATATATATTATGATATAATCTTAATATCTATATATATTATAATTATATATATAGAATAACTATATCTATTATATATTTATATATATATATATTATAATATATAATACTTTAATATAATGTATATATTATATATATTTATATATATTATATATATATTATATATTGTTATATATCTATATATTATTAGATTATTAGATATATACTATTATTTTAATGATTTATGCATATAAGATATATATTATAATATAGTAAATAATATATATATATAGTAATAGTGAATTATATGGGGTGTGATTATACGTGATAGTGACTAAGTATCTATATATTAATGTGATTATATCTATATATATAATGTTTGTGTAATATATATTATATATATATATATATATATTATATATATATAATGTATTGATATATTTTCAATATATATAATATAAGATAAATATAGTGTATATCTAATTATCTATATAATATTATATATTACGATCTAATATTACTATGGTTATTATTGATAGTATATATCTTATAATATATACTACTCTCTATCCGATATATTATATAAGGATATATATATCTATATAGATCTATAAATCTCTAAATATATCTAGTAATGTAATCTCTAATTATATAGTATATGATATATATATATAGATATACGATAAATATATCATATATATTAATATAAATATCTGAATAAATTAATATATATATATTAAGTCTTCTATATATATATAGTATAATATATAATAGTAGTACATATAATATGATAATAGTGAGTATATATATTAATATAATCTATATTATATATATATCTATAATTAGGTATATATATTATCATATATATAATATTATAATAATATATATCTAGTGTAATAGCTATATATTTATTGTAATATATATATATGTGTGTGTGTGTGTGTGTGTGTGTGTGTGTGTGTGTGTGTTTCAAGAATTAAAAGGAGGAATTTTCTTATATATATCACATTTAAACCGCTTCGGTCTCTAGCTATAACCCCTTTCATTCTTTTTACTGCACTTCCATTCATATTGCCTTTCTTCCTTCTTGCTATCCATTCTCTCCTAACAATTATTTCACAGTGCAACTACTTTGAGGTTTTCCTCGCGATGCACCTTTCAAACCTACCTACTGAATTTCCTTCCCAAAGCTGAATGACTCCTCTATTCCATTCCACATTTAAAACGAAAAAAAGGAATACTAATGTTATCCCTCAGGCTTTGGTGCTCTGAAGACTAGTGGAAGCATCAGCATACTTTGTCTGCTCTTGGCTCTCATTAAGGCTAAAAACGTCTTTTTTTTAGCATAATGACACTGCATAATTACAACAACATTTCTATTTAAAAAATTCCAAATTTACTTAATAGCCAAATGTAACATGTGAAAAGAACAATCTTAGCCTGTGTATATTCTGCATATATTTTAATGGTTTCTTACAGAATACCCGTTGGAAATTCAGTTCAAATACCAGCGAGAGATAGAGACAGAGAGACAAAGACAGAGATAGAGAGAGAGAGATAGAGACAAAGAGACGGGGATGAAACTACCAATGTGGAAGAGACAATATACACCCATTAAATATGTGAGTATTAGTATTACTGAATAAGTATTTCTGCACAGTAGTTCTTCTATTTGTTTTGGTCTCTGTGAAGTTCAAAGACGGGTTAACTTCAATATTTTTCATTTATTTATATCTTGTAATGAAGCTAATTTTTGAAGTTAAAAGTAAACACATACTACATACCAGTTGAAAACACGCATAAATAAAGTGTATCGTATCTCAGTGTAGTAATATGATTAATATAGTGGTGATAGAAATTTTTTTTATTATTTTAATATTGTAGGTATTAACTTTATATAGGGGATATTTTATGATAATCATTACCCGGCTGTGAAATGATACATATGATGTTGCTTTCCCTCGTGGTTGGCTTCCTTGAAAGTTTTAGTGTATTTCCATTCATAAAACTAATGACACGCCTCCATTTACATATTAGCACACGTAACCAAGCTTCCATTTTCTATTTCTGTACCCCACAATGGCAAAACACTACATCAGTTTATCAACGAGTCATGCACAAAAGTTAGATATTGTTCATAAGGCCTCATATATTTTCAACAGTGATGAAATCAGTACAACCTGTTATAGGTCATTTTTACTCCTTTTACTAAGAGTACTGTTCCCCGGTGTGGATATCTGCTTCTGCCAGAGATTTGTCTGTTTTAGATAGAGTGGCTTGTGTTGGTAGGTTTCTGTTTCCAAATCGTAGTGGTTATGACGTGAACCATTGACGGATGGTCTCAAACTTGTTTTGTCACTCTTTTTTTTAAGTTGTATTTCAAACAGAGATCTTCCAAGTATAAGATCGACATGAATGATATAAAAATATCCTGTGCCTTAGCCTTGCCACTTCTTATTGGATGCTGCAACATAAGACTTATTTTGGTGTGAAAAATGTGGAACTTTTTTCTCTGTTGGTAGATAAATGGGTACACATACAATATGTGTATATATATATATATATATATATATATATATATATATATATATATATATATATATATATATATATATATATATATATATATATATATATATATAGCACCCCCTTTTGACAAAACGACAACAACACAAATTGACAACACTTATCTGTTGACAGCGGGCGCCCTCTATCTGCAAACATGTCATTAGGCTAATTACCTCACATAAATACAAAAATACACTATTTATTTCCCAAAGCAGATGAATATAAAATAGAACAAAATGATTAATAAGTCATAATGATAAAAACCCAAGTCTGCCCCACAAAGAAAACTATTAAGTTATCATTCCAATCTCCTGGCTTGGTCTTAGTAATCACTCCTAGACTCATTTAAAATATGTGCCATACCTTGAGATGGGGTTTTCTCCCGACACTTGGCGTTCCCTCGACCGTCTTTCTTCCTATCACAAAGGAATGTGTCTTCCCCTCAAGTACCTTGAACGGTCAGACCTGTGATAAACGTGCAAACGAATGTACATACCCACCATGCCTCAAAACCGCCCGTGGCAACAGTATGGACAGCCACCAGCCTAAACTGCACAAGCATCACATTCCTTTATTCAAGAAGGCTGTCTCTACAGTGCTCTCTGTCTCCAAGCAAGAGCAGCTGATACAGTATGTAATTCACTAACACATCAATTCATACCTGTAAGATGGCTCGGCCACCTATGTCCTTTGTGCACTCCTGTCGCACACCCCACCAGCAACTAATGCACAATGTATCAATTTGCCACATGATTTACAGCTACCTCCGTTGCTGGACCCCTTGTGCCTCACCGGATGCACAGAAGTTTAAGAACTCCTAGTACGCAAATTGTGATCAGTATAACACCGAGCATGACCACTATTATTGAAATTGTGTAACATTCATTGAAGAAAAACTCATCTTCGTCACTATCCTCCAGCGGCGGGACTGTAACAGTCTCCACTGTAGGCGGAATTCGAACCGCCTCATGGTTTAAGTGTTTCATAAACACTTTTGTCGACGAGTTGTAGACACCATGAAGAAATCCGAGAGAACACGGCAGGAACCATCAAACAACTGGGATCCCTGAAGAACGAGCGAGTTGTTGTCCCCATTGCACACAGTAGAAATCTTGCATCTGGCGCAGAAGACCGCTGTCGTTGTCTCCGTCGATATTACTTGATATGGATCAGGGAATTCTCTAGTCACAGTGAGTCGGTAAATTCTTGTGACCTAATTCTAGTTCGCAACCTGACAGGTCAATACGTTGAAGAGAGAATATCTTACTTTCACATACATATCTGTCATAAACTAACACACATCCTACTTCATAGTCAACTGCCGAGGACTGGAATTCTTCACCTAATATATTCATAATCTCTACCCCTGTCCAAACCACTACCGACCCCTGGAAAGAACTAGGAAATGGCCTAAATATATAGCTGTTAAATGGTTTTTTATCACTGACTGGTATGTCAACAAGTAGCCCCTTATCTGATAACTGTACCTTTAAAATCCCATAGTATCTATAAAGTAAATCTCCCGTAAAAATAATATTTGATCCCCTTGGCTTTTAATCTCATTCAACAAAGATTCTGTTTCTCTTTCAACGTTCAACAGTGTAGTGGGTAGAGTGAAAAATGTAATGGGGACATCTAGGTCTTCCCGGACTTGATTTCCTCAACTCATTAAATCCGTTTTCTAATTTCTCATTCCTCCCTCTTAGAGAATTCAGAGCTTTACCATGTTCGGGGAGCTCCACCTCTAATATCCCAACCTTCACCAAACTCGTTATTGCTACTCCAGCTATGGCTGCAATAGCTACCTACAACCCCGGCCGCCAACAACTGTACTGCCCTTTTCTGTCTTCTAGACGGGTCCCTCCCCCCGACTGGCTTTGTCTCTGGGACCAAAGTGGGTGTTTCCGTGATCTTGACTTGTACCCTGTTTGCAGTTATTTTTATTTCTGCTAAAAGACGTCCCAGTGATTCGGACAGATTTCTTATAGCCTCAAGTTCGTTTAACGTGTTTACCCGTCCTTCAACTTTGCTACGCGATTCCTCGAGTTCCAATCTGGCTGAACCAAGGCTCTCAAACTTGATACTTATTGTTACTTTGTCAGATGACAACCATACTAGGTGGTCTTCCTCAATAAGCACTCCAGGACCCAGACATACTTTCGTCTTCGCGAGCACCATCAACCCCAGGGCAACGATTAAGCAATATTTCAGCATCTGACAGAACAAGAAAAATAAAACCTGTCAGTTATCTAATTCTGTAGGACGACATTTACACCAAGTAATAATGAAAAAAGAAAATAATCGACCTTCCTCATTACAAATGTACCCAAGAGAAGAAAAACATATACATAATCCAATATTATTCCCAAAAATGTAATATGTACCGTTACGGAATTTGCTACTGCAACAATCTCATTGACCAGAAACTACTGGAAAAGAACCCCCTTACAAAGTACATCTCCGTGGAATGCCATAGTCAACAGAGAATAGTGGAAATCTCCGAGTAATCAACTCCAAAGGGAAAAATCAGCAACCGTATTCATCACAGCATTATCAGCAAAAATCCACCTGTGAACACTTTAGATTTGTCTAGTCAGACTTGCAATGCCAGAAACCATTATGCCCCAAATATCATACACACAGGAATTATCACATGTTTATCATCACGTTTCTCAGCTAAAATGAAAATTCGCCATATTTCCAAACAACTTCCCACATAAAATATTAACCTCGGAATCTTACGCCAAATGCCGCAGATTTTCGCATAAAAAAAAAAAAAAACGGTAGAAGGAAATGATAGAGAAAAAAAAAAATGTTGAAACATTTCACCACCAAATTGCAAAAACCAGACAGCAAGAAAAAAGAGAAAAAAAATGCAATTGTGCAACAATATATTAATCACCACAACCAATTCTTTTCAATTTCGAGATATGTGTTAACCTTGATCGACCTGTTTTTTCCTCTAAGACTACAAATCTCTTTCCAATTTTTTCCTCAATGACTTTAAAAGTACCTTCAAATTTAGGGCCTAATTTGTAGTTCAGTTCATTTCTCACATTAAGTTTTAAAAATACATTGTCTCCAACATTGATCTTGGGATCAGATATTTTACTAATACTTTTCTGTACCATCTCTCTGGTTTGGTGGATTTCGAGATTAGGCGTTGATGATACAAGCATGTCTCTCTCTCGCTGTGGATACCAACGCCTAGATCGTATCTCCCCATGATGAAGTTTAGATAGCAAATCAAATGTGCCTCGTGCTGGACAACCAAACAAAGCTTCAAATGACATTTTAATGGAATCACTAACAATAGTGTTAATACTATGTCTAACAACATCAACATATCTGTCCCAATTCTTATCATTACCACCTACAGTTTTCCTAAGAGCCTCGAGCACTTTCATGTTTGCTCGTCCACACAACCCATTAGCCTTAGGTCTGTATGGAATAATTGTTGCTTTCTATATCCCCATGACTTCCGCTAAACATTCCAAATTTTTGTTCACAAATTCTCTACAGCTACTTCTTCAGCCGTTTTATGCTTAAGTGGGAAAATTTCTGCTATCCTTGTAAGTTCATCTATTATTACTAACAAGTACTTGTTCACATACCTAGACTCACAAAAATTCCCCAGGATATCCATATGTATTCTTTGAAAAGGTCTACTCGGCATAGGATACGATCCTAATTTGCATGAAGTTATTCTTCCAGGCTTACATGCGTTGCACACTGTACATTTTCTCACAAAATTTTCCACATCTTTCCCCATGATTTTCCAAATGTATTTCGCATGAACCTCATCATACGTTTTTTCTGTTCCCAAATGTGGACTACCGAACCTGCAATGAACTATATCCAGAATCACTGGAATTAGGACTTTCGGAATTACGATCTGTGTCGTATCTTCTTTACTTTCACTGGTTCTCAATTTATATTTAATTTTCCTAACCAATAGATTACCTTCTAACTCCAAACCCGCAAAAGGCAACTTATAACGTTTCCTGACTAATTCACCTCTAAGAAACGCTTTTGTGTCTGCTAGAATCTCGTCTTCATCTTGCCTTTGCTCTATGAGAGATATATCCCATTGTATAGCATTGCTAGTGACTTGCGCATCTTGGAACTCTTCTGTGTCGTGAAAACTTCTACTAAAAGCACCTGCAACTATGTTAAATTTGCCCTCTATATATTTGAGCTTTGCAACAAAATCTCTGATAGTTAAAAACAATCGAGCTCTTTTAGGCGACAAATTGCGTTTATTAAAAAGATCTAATAATGGCTTGTGGTCTTTAAGAACTTCTACTTTGTTCCCCATCAATAACATTTTAAAATGAACCAAGCTCGATACTATTGCAAAGGCCTCTTTATCTATGGTAGCCATTGATCTCTCGTTGCTGCCCTTCGTCCTAAACTTCCTGCTATAAAAGGCTATGGGATGGAATTTCCCATCAAACTTTTGCATAAGGCAAGCACCTATACCTTCCTGGCTTGCATCAGTCACAAGCACCTATACCTTCCTGGCTTGCATCAGTCACTAATGTAAAAGGTTCCCTAAAATCTGGAAACTTCAAAACAGGGGGATTCATTAGCGCGTCCTTGAGCTTTTGAAAACTCTCCGCCTGGGGTTCCTTCCATAGAAATTGAACGTCCTCCTACAATACCTCTGTTAGGGGAGCTGCTATATTAGAGAACACTTTCACAAACCTCCTGAAGAAACCGGCGATACCCAGGAATGACTTAATCTCTTTCTTTGATCTGGGGGTGCAAAAATTCGATATTGCTTTGACTTTATTGTCATTTACTCTAACCCCTTCCTTAGATATGACATGGCCTAGATATATGATTTGCTTTTTCAAGAACGAACACTTAGCTAGCTTAATTTTCAACCCTGCTAATCTAAGCCTCCTAAGTACTTCTGTAAGCACTTCCAGGTGTTGGGCGATCGTGTCTGTTGTGACCAATATATCATCCATGTACACAAAAACATTTTTGCCCAATAACACGTGCAAAACTATGTTCACCAACCTGGTAAAGGTCATCAGACTGCCCGATAAACCGAAAGGCATTTGCGTAAATTCATAGTGTCCCTTGGGCACTGAAAAAGCCGTAAATTCCTTGCTACTTTCACTAAGAGGGACCTGCAAAAAACCCTGCGCCAAATCAATTGAGCTTTAAATATTATGTCCCCTGATTTCAACAAAAAGATCTGGTATGCACGTGACTGGATAGCGGTCAGGGATCGTCTTCTCATTTAAACGTCTAAAATCGACGCATACACGGACAGTACCGTCTTTCCTAGGCACCGCTAGCAAGGGAAAGTTGTAAGGAGACACGCTAGGTCTAATGATTCCTTCTTCCTCCCATCTATTGACTTCTTTTTCTACCTGTTCTCTGATTTTGAAAGGTATGCGGTATGCAGGAATATTAATAGGTTTTGTGCCTTTCTCCAAATTTACCTTATGCTCTAACACATTAGTCAACCTCAATTTATCACCTTGTAAGGCTACCCTATCCCCAAATTCTGCCAAGAGCTCGCTTATCGCTTCAACATGTTCAATATAATCCTCATAAGCTAAATGTTCTCTAAATATTCGTTTCCTTGATTGCATTTCTGCCTCTGAAAACTCAGGTTTCCCCTCTACGATAGCCACTGAACCAGTATCACGACTCCAATCTTGGAAATCCAATATATATGTATTCCTCTGGTATCTCCTAACTGTATCATTACAGTTTAGTAATTCTAACCACATGGTCCCACCCATGGAAACACTGTTCACCGATGCCGTGCTAATAACCCCTCTAAGCCTCTCGCTATTTTCAATAACACACACATCTGTAGGTTTTCTCACTTCCCTCAATTTGACTTTTACCATAGTCTTTGAACTGGGTAATAACACAATATCCTCCGAGAAAACACCTCTATATTTGTGGTTAATATCTCCCCTTTCCACCACCCCGTACACATTACCACCCTCAGTATTATCCCCAGCATTGTTAGTATCAGAAATAACATCAATATTAGTATCAACATCACCATCCATAATATCATCACCACAATTGTTATCACCGTGAACTCCGATAGAATCCTCACAACCATTTCCCGTATCACCAATGTGGGTTTTAATATTACCCCTCTCCGTAACACCCGTATCACCGCCATTAGTATCACCGAGCACATCTCCTTTTCCAATAATCTCCATGTCATCCGTTCTAATCACATCCTCATAAGGAAGAAAAGCACCAGGTATTCCGACTGTTATCCCATTAACACCCGCATGGATCGAAATCTTGTGTCTCCTACATTCAGGATGACCCAGCAAAAGTCTGTTCCCCAACGCAATTCCTTTCATTACCAAAAATGGTTCTGTTAGTACTCTGTCACCAAGAGTAAACTGTATTTGAACACAACCCAGGGTATTTAATCTATGGGCTTCCACATCACACACCGTCTCCGATGAAGGTTGCAAAGGGTAATTGGAGAACATGGATTGATACAAATTATAGTCCATTAAATTTATAGACATGCTTGAGTCTATAAATATCGGGATATCCACATCCCCTACTGTTCCGTAAACTATAGGCCTGGACTCTGGGGCGTACCCCACGAAACCACAATGGCATGTACAGTAATACCTTGGGTTACGAATTTAATCCGTTCCAGAACCTGCTTCGTAACCTAAAAAATTTGTAACCTAAATGGATTTTCCCATTAGAATGTTATAAAAAGCAAATAATGCGTTCCACCCGACCATGAATGACCATTTCAATTCATATTTTTCCCTTTTATTTTTGTTCACTAAGGTTGAAAATTCGTGTAGGAATTACATAAAATTATAAAATTGAAGAATGAAATTAAATATAAACACTAGATTTAATATGCATGCACAGTAAAACCTGAACTTTACCTTTGGCGAGTGTGGCTGCTGGCTTGACGGAGACGGGAGGAGGGGAAGGGTGAGGAGGAGAGGGTTAGGGCTTGGGGGGGAAATCTCCCTCCGTGAACACTTCTGGAAGACTTTCTGGTTCTTTCTCTAGAGAGCACCGTTCACTACAATCACTAATTTTACGCTTACGCGACACTGTGTCGTCTTTCACAATTTTGAAAAAATATTTTTCTATGGAGGCTTGCTTTTGCCTGTTCTTTAAAATTTTATAGAAATGACCCACCCCATTATCGATAAACAAATTTGTTGCACGCCCTGACGCAGCCTTATTCGGTGATTTTCTCGATAAAACTTTTCAACCAATTTCCCAGTGTTTCAAAAAATCCTTGATCTCGCTCGAAGGAAGCAACTGTGCAGCGTCTTCCCCCTCCTCCTCAGATGAGATCTCCTCCGTTACCTGTCTCTGTTGCTCCTTGTGTAGCTCCAACAGCTCGTCGGTTGTCAGCTGCTGCCCAAGGACATGCCCAAGGATACAATCTCGTCTTCAACTGCCCCCTTCTCGACGGTTTCGAACCCCTCAAAATCTCGTTCAGCAACGCAGTCGGGCCACAGTTTCTTCCGTGCAGAATTGAGGGTTCTCCTGGTGATTCCCTGCCAGGCTTTGTCAATCAGATTGAGGCAGTTGTAAACAGAGTAGTGATCCTTCCAAAACTCTCTGAGGGTAAGGTTGGTGCCTTCCGTCATCTCAAAGCAGCGCTGGAACATAGCCTTCGTATACAATTTCTTGAAATTGGTGATAACTTGCTGGTCCATGGCCTGGAGTATTGGAGTGGTGTTGGCGGGCAAGAACTTGACTTTAATGAACTTGAATTCGTCCAGTAAGTCCTCTTCAACGGATGGAGGATGGGCAGGAGCATTGTCCATCACAAGTAAGGCTTTGAATGGGAGGTCCTTCTCCCGGAGATACTTCTTCACCTCGGGACCAAAAACCTCGTTCATCCACTCGACGAACAAGATCCTTGTCACTCAAGCCTTGGTATTAGACCACCACATAACGTGCAACAGCTTCTTCTGCACGTTGTTTTTCTTAAAGGCGCGTGGATTTTCCGAGTGATACACGAGGAGAGGCTTAACCTTGCAATCCCCGCTTGCATTGGCACAAACAGTAGGTTAGACGGTCTTTCATGGGCTTGTGACCGGGAAGTGCCTTCTCTTCTGCCGTAATGAACGTCCTCCTGGGCATCTTCTTCCAGAATAACCCTGTCTCGTCGCAATTGAAGACTTGTTGGGGGAGGTATTTCTCGGAATCCACGAGCCTTTTAAGCTCTTTTACGTAAGCCTCTGCCGCCTTCGTATCTGAGCTTGCAGCCTCACCATGGCGAACAACACTGTGGAGGCCAGTCCTTCTCTTAAAATTCTCGAACCAGCCACGGCTCGCCTTAAAACTGTCTTTTTCACTGTCTGCTGATGTGCCTGGCTCATTTTTACTCAAATCTTCGTAGATCTTACGAGCCTTTTCGCAAGTGATGCTCTCACTTACGGAATCTCCTGCCTGCTGCTTCTCGTTTATCCAAACCATGAGCAAATTTTCTACATCGTCGAGAATATAAGGCCGTTCTTTCGTCAATACTGTGACACCTTTTGATGCTTTACTGGCTTTAATTTCTTCCTTTTCTTCAAAATAGTGTAGATCGTTGATTGCGACCGCTTGAAGAATGCTGCAATGTCTTTCACGCGCTCGCCTTTATCATGCATTTGGATAATTTCCTTCTTCATTTCGACTGTAATCATCTCCTTCTTTCTTATGCTTTCCTTCTTGCTGCTTGCCTTCATCATCTTGGGAGCCATTGTCTTTAGTATTTGGGTAATAGTAATGTATAAGCACTATCACGGAAACACAACACGTGCGGAAATCACTAAGCAAATTTGAGAGCGTATCATGGACAGATGCGTTCAATCTTAACGCCAGCAAGATAGTGAAAGAGTTATGGTTTAAAACGGGTCAAGGGATGCGTGGGAGGAAGTCACGTGACCCTCGTTAAGTTTTGGCCGAAAAAAATGCGTTCGCAGATCCCACGCTCATCCGATATCCGATGTAAACAAAGCAGGCATTAAGTTTTGGCCAAAAAAAATGCGTTCGCAGATCCCACGCTCATCCGATGTCCGATGTAAACAAAGCAGGCAGCCTCCCATGATAGAAATTCGCGCATTCGTATTCCAAGTGAAATTCGTATTCCAGAATGAGGGCGTCACTTCGTAAGTTAAAAAATTCGTATACTAATCGGTTCATAACCCAAAGTATTACTGTACTAATCACCTGTACTCTTTTTGTTGATTGGCTTTCCAAAAATTTGGTGACCCCTTTGCCCTCTGGTTTGACCTGCCTGGGAAGTCCTCACATTATAACTTCCAGAATTTTGAGGTGTAGGCCTCGCATCTCTCCGTATCTGAGACGGACAAGATTCCCAACAGTGATCCATACTCTTACACATTCCACAATATTTAGCTCTACACAATTTCTTTGGATGGCCTGGTTTATTGCAGTTGAAACACCGCAACTGATGTTGCCTTTGATCGATCGATCTTTTGTTATATTCAACTTTTGCACACATACAGGGAGGAGAAAATTTTATGTCTCTTTGCACCCTATTCCTCGGGCCTGTCCCATTAAAAATTGTACTATCTGCAGTGGGACATTTAGACATATGTTTCTCAATTTGGGCATAAAGTAATTCTTCGTCTGAAGTAGGTTCAATCTTTTCATCAAAGCTATTCATTATTGCATCTGGCACATCGTGCAAGAGCATCGAAAAATGGATCCGTTTATGTAAGTTATCAAGTGAGACATTTTAATGATGTTTTCAATTTGCCTACCCAATCGCCACCGAGTCAAAAAGTTTTGAACTATGTTTTACGAGGCTATTAGTGCCCTTCTGTATTTTATAAAGACCCCTGAGGTCCCTCACCATATCTCCGTGTTCCTTTGAGCCATAAGCTGCTTTCAAAAATGCTTGCAAATCAGTCCAGTACGACATTTTGCAAATTGGAGACTTCTGCAACGATGAGAGAGGTCACCTTTATTGAAATCTAGCAAAGCTTTCGCCTCTCTAAACGCCTCTATATCATCCGTTATGTTTTTTGCGCTTAAATAATTATTCACACCTTCAATAAATATTTGCACTGGCTGGGACAACACACCATCTATGATTCCCCTGAACGGGCTCACGCCCGCACTCACGTTCGTTACGTGATGTAGCAGTGTTGTAGTACTCTTAGCATCTGCCATTTTCCTCTCTTTACGGAAGCTCTTATGTTCTATAAGATTCCCCGATCTCAATAAGATCAATGTATTTATATACACAAAAAACCCAATCCAGAAAAATTAATACAAATTTTCCCCCAATAATGGATAATAAAACAACAAACGCGCCCCGTGCCCAGTATATATCACCCCACGAAAACAACAACAAAAATAAGGAGGGGATAGAAAAAAGAAAAATGGTACAAAAAACTTGCTAAGTGACCCAACCCAACGAAAACTTCCCCTGTCGCTCAGACTCACACACTCAAATTCTCACCTCTCTCTCTCTCTCTCTCTCTCTCTCTCTCTCTCTTTCTCTCTCTCTCTCTCTCTCTCAGGGCGTGACTCATAACAACCAAAAACCCTCGCTCATATTATTACAAAAACCCTCCAATGTCCGTCGAATTTCGAGAGACATCAAAACACAAACACCCTTCAAGTAAATTCATCACAAACAAAAAAAAAAAGAATCAAAACAAATAAAAATAAAGGAGAAAAGAAGAAAGAAAACACAAAATCACACTCATATCTTCATATGACTGGAAACCGAATTCGTATATGCATCGCAAATATGTGTAGCCTATTCACCACACTCGTGAAACACTTTAATGTCAAAAATTAAACTTTTTTCCCTCAAAGTATTAAAACACTGGTTTTCATGAATCACTAACCGGCTAACACTGAGATGCAGAGAGATACCCAAGTAACCTGATGCTTTGAACACCACACCAAACCATTGAATCAGCAAAAAGAACCTTGAGTTGCCTGTGACATGATTATAACCCCTTTTCCTACCAAAAAATATTTGTCTAACTAGTCACCAGTCTCTTCGTTAGCATACCTACAGCCTGTAAAATGTATAAAAAGCTTGTTAAACCACTGCCACCACTATAACGCCCCCCTTTTGACAAAACTACACAAATTGACAACCCTTACCTGTTGACAGCGGGCGCCCTCTATCTGCAAACATGTCAATAAGCTAATTAGCTCACATAAATACAAAAATACGCTATTTATTTCCCAAAGCAGATGAACATAAATTAGAACAAAATGATTAATAAGTCATAGTAATAAAAACCCAAGTCTGCCCCACAAAGAAAACTATTAAGTTATCATTCCACTCTCCTGGCTTAGTCTAAGTAATCACTCCTAGACTCAAAATGTCAATTGTTACATTGTATTAGTCAAGTTTAGAGAATCCCATCTCTAGTATCATGGTATAGAGCCCATCTGTAATAAAGATGTATTCGTTACATTTCTTATAACACAATATTAAGTAAAGAGATACACTGCACACTTCTCTCTTTTCAAAGGCAACTGTTTCTAAGTCATTTAAAATATGTGCCATACCTTGAGATGGCGGTTTCTCCCGACACTTGGCGTTCCCTCGACCGTCTTTCTTCGTATCACAAAGGAATGTGTCTTCCCCTTAAGTGCCTTGATTGGTCAGACCTATGATATACGTACAAACAAATGTGCATACCCACCACGCCTCAAAACCGCCTGTGGCAACAGTGCGGACAGCCACCAGCTTAAAACGCATACTCATCAGATTCCTTCATTCAAGAAGGCTGTCTCTACAGTGCGCTCTGTCTCCAAGCAAGAGCAGCTGATACAGTATGTAATTCACTAACACATCAATTCATACCTGTAAGATATATGCAAGCTTTTGTTTTTCACCCACCAATCAAAACTTTGCTAAGCAGTGTGCTAAAATTATTGAAAAACATATTGGTGCTCTAAATATCAAACTAATTCCCAAAAATCCTAAAACTCTTGGCTCTTTGTTTCCCTTCAAGGATCAGCTCTGTCCTTTGATGACGTCGGGCGTCGTATATGAGTACAAGTGCCCCGGATGTAGTTCCGGGAATTACGTTGGTTCGACTCGGCGTTTCCTCAAGGTCAGGGTCGATTCTCACATGGGTGTGAATTACCGTACAGGCTGCAGATTGTAATCCCAAACTTTCCAATATAAGATCCCAAGCTAGAAGTTGCAAGACATCGATAAAATACGACAACTTCAAAATAATTGGCCAAGCCAAGGAACCTGGAGAACTGCTTCTCTGGGAAAGTCTATACATAAAAGAATTGTACCTATGTTAAATTGCCAATCATTGGCTGTTCCCCTGTTCATAGCATAATGGGCTTGTTTGTTTATATTTGTCCGCCTTCTTTTCTGTTCTTGTGTATTCTTTTAGTCTGTTTGTCTCTGTCATTTTGAGAGGTGCGCCTTGCTCTCCATTTTAAGTTCGTTTTTTCC
>NC_061107.1:17756778-17764278 GCF_015104395.2 Macrobrachium nipponense | reverse complement strand
CAGGGATCTTGGGATCGTGCCTAGTGCTCCTATGATTATGGGTACGATTTTCCACTGGCATATCCCATATCCTTCTTATTTCTATTTTCAGGTCTTGATACTTATCAATTTTTTCCCTTTCTTTCTCTTCAACTCTGGTGTCCCATACTATTGCGACATCAATGAGTGATACTTTCTTCTTGATTTTGTCAATCAACGTCACGTCTGGTCTGTTTGCACGTTTCACCCTATCTGTTCTGATACCATAATCCCAGAGGATCTTTGCCTGATCGTTTTCTATCACTCCTTCAGGTTGGTGCTCGTACCACTTATTACTGCAAGTTAGCTGATGTTTCTTGCACAGGCTCCAGTGGAGGGTTTTTGCTACTGAATCATGCCTCTTTTTGTACTGGTTCTGTGCAAGTGCCAAACGTTCGTTTGCTATGTGGTTTATGGTTTCCTTTTTCGTATTGCACTTCCTACATATGGGAGAGATGTTATTTCCATCTATCGTTCTTTGAACATATCTGGTTCTTAGGGCCTGATCTTGTGCCGCTGTTATCATTCCTTCTGTTTCCTTCTTGAGCTCTCCCCTCTGTAACCATTGCCATGTGTCATCGCTGGCTAGTTCTTTAGTCTGTCTCATGTATTGTCTGTGCATTGGTTTGTTGTGCCATTCCTCTGTTCTGTTTGTCATTCTCCTGTCTCTGTATATTTCTGGGTCTTCGTCTACTTTTATCAGTCCTTCTTCCCATGTGCTCTTTAGCCACTCGTCTTCACTGGTTTTCAGATATTGCCCCAGTGCTCTGTTCTCGATGTTGACATAGTCCTCTATGCTTAGTAGTCCTCTCCCTCCTTCCTTTCGTGTTATGTATAGCTTGATGTCGTCCATGAACATCAGATGGTTAATTCTGTTGCCTCTTTTCTTGAGTTGGTACCCAGCATCCATCTTCTACAGTACTTTTGTCATGGGAATCATGGCTACTACGAAGAGTAGTGGGGACAGTGAGTCGACCTGGAAGATCCCTCTCCTGATATTAACCTCTGCTAGTCTTATTCCAGAGTTTGTAAGTATTGTATTCCAATTGCGCATTGTATTTTTGAGGAAGCTGATGGTGTTTTCCTCTGCCCCATATATTTTCAGGCATTCTATTAGCCATGTGTGTGGTATCATGTCGAAGGGTTTCTTATAGTCTATCCATGCCATGCTTAGGTGGGTTTTCCTTCTCTTACTGTTCTTCATTACCTTTTTGTCTATCAGGAGCTGGTCTTTTGTGCCCCTACACTTCCTTCTGAAGCCTTTCTGTTTGTGGAGGATGGTATTTGTATCCTCTAGGTAGTTGTATAGCCTTTCGCTGATGATACCTGTTAGTAACTTCCACATTATTGGTAGGTAGGTGATAGGCCTGTAGTTACTGGCTATAATTCCCTTACTCTTGTCTTTCTGGACTAAGGATGTTCTTCCTGTGGTCATCCATTTGGGCGCATGGTGATTTGTGATACAATGCTGGAGTTGTTCTGCTATTCTTGTGTGTAGGGCCTTGAAGTTTTTGAACCAGTATCCATGGACTTCATCGAGACCTGGGGCTTTCCTGTTGGGCATTTTCTTTAGTTGGTGTCTGACTGTGTCTGTCGTGATGTCAGTGAATCTTTGTTTTATTCTCCCTGTTTCTTCTTCCTTGACTTCCTGGAGCCATGTTGCATGTTTGTTGTGTGATACCTGATTGCTCCATATGTTTTCCCAGTCTCTACTTGGTTCGGCTTCAGGAATTTCTTGGTGGTTGTCTTCCCCTCTTAGTTGGCTGTATAGTCTTTTCTGGTTGGTTCCGAATAGTTTGTTCTGTTGGTATCCCTTATTCCTGTTCATGTATCGTTGGATCTTATGTGCTTTGGCCTGAAGCCTCTGTTTTACATCATCTATTGTGTTGTTTAGTCCCCTCTCCTGTACTTTGTATTTGTCGTTCTGTTCCTCCCTTGTTTTCTTGCTTCTTAGCCTTTTTTCTGTCATCTCTTTCAGTTTACTCAAGTCAGATCTCATTAATAGTATTATTATTATTATTATTATTATTATTATTATTATTATTATTATTTTTATTTTATTTTATTTTTTTTTTTTTGCTCTATCACAGTCCTCTAATTCGACTGGGTGGTATTTATAGTGTGGGGTTCCGGGTTGCATCCTGCCTCCTTAGGAGTCCATCACTTTTCTTACTATGTGTGCCGTTTCTAGGATCACACTTTTCTGCATGAGTCCTGGAGCTACTTCAGCCTCTGGTTTTTCTAGATACCTTTTCAGGGATCTTGGGATCGTGCCTAGTGCTCCTATGATTATGGGTACGATTTCCACTGGCATATCCCATATCCTTCTTATTTCTATTTTCAGATCTTGATACTTATCCATTTTTTCCCTCTCTTTCTCTTCAACTCTGGTGTCCCATACTATTGCGATATCAATGAGTGACACTTTCTTCTTGATCTTTGCGTCATCGTTTTCTATCACTCCGTCAGGTTGGTGCTCGTACCACTTATTACTGCAAGGTAGCTGATGTTTCTTGCACAGGCTCCAGTGGAGGGCTTTTGCCACTGAATCATGCCCCTTTTTGTACTGGTTCTGTGCAAGTGCCAAACGTTCGCTTGCTATGTGGTTTAGCTCTCCCCTCTGTAGCCATTGCCATGTGTCATCGCTGGCTAGTTCTTTAGTCTGTCTCATGTATTGTCCATGCATTGGTTTGTTGTGCCAGTCCTCTGTTCTGTCTGTCATTCTCATGTCTCTGTATATTTCTGGGTCTTCGCCTACTTTTATTAGTCCTTCTTCCCATGCACTCTTTAGCCACTCGTCTTCACTGGTTTTCAGATATTGCCTCAGTGCTCTGTTCTCGATGTTGACGCAGTCCTCTATACTTAGTAGTCCTCTCCCTCCTTCCTTTCGTGTTATGTATAGTCTGTCCGTATTTGCTCTTGGGTGTAGTGCTTTGTGTATTGTCATATGTTTCCTGGTTTTCTGATCTATGCTGCGGAGTTCTGCCTTCGTCCATTCCACTATTCCTGCGCTGTATCTGATTACTGGCACTGCCCATGTGTTTATGACTTTTATCATATTTCCGGCGTTGAGTTTTGACTTGAGTATCGCCTTGAGTCTCTGCATATATTCTTTCCTGATCGTGTCCTTCATCTCTTGGTGTTTTATATCCCCTCCTTCCATTATTATTATTATTATTATTATTATTATTATTATTATTATTATTATTATTATTATTATTATTATTATTCAGACAGTGAGATTTAGGGGATGTGTTTACTTAAACTTAATTCAGGAAAGGAGAATGACAGTTTACGGGTTTTTTTATGGTGGGGTGGGGTCAGACTTTATTCTTTTTACTCCATTTTATATTCATTTTGTTCCATTTAATGTTTAGCTAATTTGGGAAATAAAATTATATTTTTCCTATCAACGAGGATTCATTAGCCCAGTTTGCAGTTTTAGCTCATGCAGAATGATAAGCAGCATAGAGAGGTAAGAGAGTTGCCTGTTTGTTTAACTTGTTTAAACGAGTGTCATTTGGTCCTAAAGCTCGTTATATATATATATATATATATATATTATCATATTATATATATATATATATATATATATATATATATAATATATATATATATAAACAATTCTTATGTTCAATCGCAGTATGTGCTTCACAAAGAGATCCTTCATTTCTCGTGAAAAGTACGTCACTTGTCTTTCTTGATATATTTGTATTTTTGACGTCATATCATATCGGTGTCCGTAATCCTCTCAGCAATAAAATGAAGGTTGCCATGAGAGCGTCAATAAACCATATCTTTCCAGTTCAACTGACTATTTTTGAACCCTAATAATTCACCCAATATTAAAATAAGTTTTATAATTGGCTGGGTTCAGTATTACCAATCATTGTAATCCGCACGCACAGACCATTTGATAAATTGGTCGTGAAGAAAAAGCCCGTGAATGAAGCAGAGGGTTTCCTAACTCGGCGTGGAATGTAATTTGGAAGATGGGAATGAGTCCACTTGCAGAGAAATACTGATGGCATAACGTTATGAAACTTCTCGTTAACGATGGGGCTATTTTCTCTCCCCGAATTACGATATTAAGACCCAAATACGCACCACGGAATATTTGGCAAACAAAATTGACTTGGGTTATTACGGAAATGAAAATGAATAAAACTCATATTGTCAAAGGATGAATTAAGTATTATATTCTGCCTCGGATATTCTAATAAGGAACTATTATTATCATGTGCTTAAAGTATCGATTTCTGGAAAATATTTCGAAAAAGATGCTATGGAATCGCGTAATCACCAGGTCGCCAGAAAAGTATACAAAGACGTTGACAGCAATCTTGTGGGAACAGGTAAAAAGAATCTTACTGCTGAGAGACCGATCCACTTGACTTCATAACAGGGTATAATCAATGAAAAAAGAAAGCCAACGTCCCCTTATAACCAACAACAGTTGCATTCTCCAAAGGAGACGGTACTTGACTAATGGGTGGAGAACCTGCCGTGGTATGCTAAGAGTAGCAGTCTTTGCGGAAGCTCTCCTTGTACCTAGATACACCAAGAGTGCCAGCCTTTGCGGAAGCTCTCCTTGTACCTGTGTAGATACACCAATAGTGCCAGTCTTTGTGGACCCCCCTCCCTGTACCTCGATATACCAAGAGTGCTAGTATTTGTGGACGCTCTTCCTGTACCTAGATATAATTATAAAGAGTGCAGTCTTTGTCGACGCTTGCTGTGTGTATTGTCGGTTTATCCGACGTCGGGGGACATCGAGTCCAGTGAGGCATTGATATGATAGCCTTTCAGTGTCCACTTTATACTAACAAGACGGAGGCTCAAAAAGAACGAGGAATATTAAAGCCAGTCAAACATGGTTTAGGGACGCAATTGTTCAGGGGAAAGAGCTCAGAGAGAGTAAATGTTCGTATTGTCCTCTCGTCAGTCCTTTGTTTTCAATAAATTCAGCAAAGTACTCTCATTGGGTAGTTGCTTCTTGATAAGTTGTTTAAAACTTTGATTGTTGTTGCATCTCAAGACAAGCTGAGGAGAAAAAATTATATATATATATATATATATATATATATATATATATATATATAATATATATATATATATATATATATATTATAATCTATATGTGTGTGTGTGTGTGTGTGTGTGTGTGTGTGTAGATATATATATATGTATATATATATATATATATATATATATATATATAAATAGATATATATATATATATATATATATATATAGATTATTGGATTGATAGTTCAGTAATTGCATGGTCAAGAGATGTCTTATCACGAAATCTTTTTAGAATCTGCTTTAATACAACTTACTTTTCATTGTAATTTCAATGTTAGTCGTGGCCTTTTTCATTTAGACCCTTGTATCTGTAACATGTTTAAGAATGACCTCAAAGATATAATTACTGACTTAAATAAAAATCAGTTGCCTTAGAGTTATTAAATTTTGTTGTAATGTATGTCTGTCATGTTTTTGTGAAATATGGTTTTGTTTAACAAGTTCCGAATAGCTGTCACCTATAATCCTTTAATTGTCTGGAGATTGTATCTGAGACGATTGTCTTGAACCTTTAATTGCACCCATTGTTTATGCTTGTTTGCTTTTTGGGAAGGTTTCTTATCTTCCAGGTGTGTCGGATTCTAGGTACTAATCCCTTTATAATCCCTATCTGTTCAGTTATACGAACCTTCTTGTATTGTCTTTTCTCGTATTTTGTCAGTATTTGCTCAGTAAAGGGCTTTTAAAGCCGAAAGATCTTGCAGACTCCTTCGTTTATTTTTCCTTCCTGGCATTTATCTTTATTTTATGGATTTATCATGTTTCTAACTTTCGTGATTCAGTTATACACACACACACACACACACACACACACATATGTATATATATATATATATATATATTATATTATATATATAATATATATATATGTATATATATATATGTAATATATATATATATATATATATATATAGATATATATAATATAGAGCAGTAAGGACACCAAGTCCAAAACCCGGAACAGCATTTGTACAACTTTATTGGGACATGTTTCGAGTAGTACTATCACTCGTTATCAACCTACAAGTGACAGTACTACCTCGAAGCATGTCCCAATATAGTTGTAAAAAATGCTGTTCCGGGTTTTGGCCTTGGTGTCCTTATTGATATGTAGATGGCGCATCCCTGCTGGTGTTTCAATTGTGATATATATATATATATATATATATATATATATATATATATATATATATAGATATATATATATAGTCAAAGGAAACTTGGAAAGTATCTATCTCAATCAGTTAGACTAAATAATACATAGAATAATAAGTATTGTTTTGACTGCATTATAATATAGTATGAAATTCCAAATTTTGGAGCTTAGAGTCACATCACTACTTGTAACTGCTCGTGGAAGGATGGATGTATCAGAGTACTACCACTTTGTTTGTGATAAACTATTTTGGAACCTGCAGTGACGTCATGTTGACAGATGTCATTAATGTGTTATTTTATTTCAGCAGACGGCATAAAATAAAAACCAATAATGCAGAAAAAACTGTCAAGTAAAAACAAATTCCTCAAGGTGCAGAAATCCTAAAGATACTAATTATATCATGTACAATTAACCCGTCCTTTAATACCGATAAAATCGAATGTGATTTTAAAGATATTTTTAACCACTCACTTACGTAGTTTTTACTAAAACGTAAAATAAACTATTGTCTTTGAAAATTAATTTTATCAAAAGTGAAACCTACTTCCTACCATTAATAATTATTAGATGTCTCAGTATCGTTCCATAATCAAGTAATTACATTCACTGAGCTTATAGCAATAACTTTAGTTCAATCAGAGCACTGATGAAGTTTGGCAACGCCATTAATCAAAGCAATCATCTTGAATGTTGAATACAATTTTACATTCTGGTATAAACGACGTTCATCTCAATACATTTATATACAAAAGAGCCTCCTGTCACATAAAATTTACTGTAACCTGAAGATATAAAATAAAACATTTAAAATGAGTGTTTTTTTGTGCTTATTACAAAAAATCTGCGTATTAGCGAGATTCCTTAAGATTCAATGCGAGGAGCGTCAAGAACTGAGCTCATTCGCGTTTTCAATTCATTAAATTATAAATGAGACTCTAATGTCGTAATGATAGAAGACTGGAATAATTGATCTTCCTGAAGAGTGTAGATGATATATACGTATAGCACCGTATTTAAAAGAGGGATGCTGAGAATGACGACTACTGTAATGTGATTTAAGATGAAGAAAAACATCAAGTAAATATCGGTCGCAATGTTGCTAATGTTCCATTTATGAAAACTCGTCTACTTCAGCTACTTCAGGTCGTCATTCAGATTGGTTCCGACATATTTTTATGTGAACAGTGCAATTGGACGTGTCAATTTTTTGAGCTTGAAATCATCTCAAGACTTCA
>NC_061107.1:17748350-17756278 GCF_015104395.2 Macrobrachium nipponense | reverse complement strand
GTAAATTGCTCTTTGGCAGAACATTAACAATCTATCAAAGGTCTCTGCTATATCAATACCTGTTATTAGCGAAACTTTGGTATGTGGGCCCAATATCCTTTAAGTTATAGTTACGTGAACTTGATTTCTCAGTATGTTTCAAGTATTTATTGGAATGGGAGATTGAACCCGTGAAAAAGAACATGTGTATAGGAAAAAGAGGGGAAGGAGGTTTGAATATGTTTACTGTGTAACAAAGCATATTGCATTATCAATCACTCTTGTTCTGAAAAACATATATGGTAGTAAGCGTGTGCAATATGTGTTATTACATATACTTTCCTAAGATGGTGAACTTGAAGAACCCAGCGAAGTTAAGTTGAAGGTTTAGTGGGTAAGCCTTCCAAGTCCTATTATCGTATTATTTTGGATGGCGATAATACTGTACATGTATCGATTGTCCTATGTTCAATAATTCCCATAATAAGATTTTGTACCATTATTTTTACTGAAAAAGTAACATATTTACTGTTGGAATCAAGATATCCATTTTAAACTGAAATAATTTGGTAAATTTTCATGAGAGTGAATTTTATAAGGTTTTTGAGTTATATAGAATAAGGAGGAGAGGTACCGGTCACTCTTGTCGCGGGGGTAGTTGTTGGGGTATTCCGTGACAGCCTGGGGGCCAGGGTGGGAGTGGTAAAGCACGTATTACCTGGGAAAACTTAAGTACCTTGAGTCGAAGAGATGTAGCCTGTAAGATTCCTTTTCACTCTGTTATCTTGTATACGTTGGTGTTCTTTGAAGTTCATATAGTCACTGTACTACACATACAAAATCGTGGATTGATAATGTTTGGCTCTCTAATATATAATAGAAACTTAAATAATAGATTGACAGACTTAAAAAAGATATTCAATTAGCATTTGACCTGGCATTTATTTACAAAGGCTTTATGTATAATTTACAAATACATTATTTAATAAACTAAATAGATCGACATAGATAACACATAACAGTATCGGCTCATAATGGAAATGAAAAATACTTAGGAAAAGGAAAAAAAAAAAAAATTACATTTTCATGGCATTATTAGTTCCTATGCATCTTTTCTTTTTTTGCCTACTTGATAAAATTGGGGCCTTCAGAGTATCATCCTAACAAAGATCAGACCATCTGACCAAAAAAAAAAATTATTCCTTAAAAGGCAAGGATAAGCAATTTTCAAATGGCTGCCAAGTCGCAGAATACTCCATTGCCTGGTCTCAGTGTATTTTCTCCATTTATTTTTGAAACATTTTTTTTCCGTTCCTTTAATTTTTCAAATACTCAGCACTTTGGTTCGTCAATTTATCATCATGTCGCTCTACGCACTAATCCAGGTACCTTTCACTATTTTAAGTTTACATCCTAAGAATGATAATCTGGAAATTTAGATGCACACATAACCGCCAACATATCGAAGGCCCTCTTTTTTCTCCTGTCGGCAACATCTCTAAGTATTTCATGAAGTCATTTTCAAAGTTTTGAATCTTCTCTGGATCTTCTTCATCTTCAGTGAGAGGCAAACACCATTGCGTAATCATAAGCTCTAAAGATCGGTTTCATTGAATCATTATTTTCACACTTTACTCTGACTGAAACATTCTTCCGACATATTTGAAGAATCGCACCCTTCACGAGTTACAATTTTTTCAGTTATAGAGTTATTTTGTCAAGTAATATGACCTATTCTGTGTTTGACTTTAATTGGCGTAAGTTGCACCCATTTGTCTAGGACAGCCAAATGTTTTCCAGTCCATCTTGGTTAAGTCTGGAAGGAATTATGTATGATACATCATATCTACTTTATAACATATGAACCTTGGCAAGGATTTGCATGACACAAAAAGTCATTTGGAACAGATAGATCTTATTACTTTTGCAAACTCGTATGTTTAGCAGTACACTCATATTGGTCAAGGATTTATTGTGTTCCGATCAGTTGCATCCCATAAGTATTTATAGATGTTTTTCTGTCATTAGGATACTATTGAATTGAACACAACAAACAAGGAGTCGGCAAACTTTATAAATCCCTTGTACTTCCAAGGACATGCTCGTCAAAAGTCGAGACCAATAAAAATCTAAAGCCTTTAGATGTGTTTCCGAAAGACGCTGCAGTTTTCCTCACCTCATACGTCTGCATTTTCATTGCTGGGGGCTCGCGATCCAAAAAGTTCTTCTGCAGAGTCACTGATATGCAGTGTCTTCAAAATGTTTACTGCATATGCGATGAGCAGTGGGCTTAAAGAGTCCTTTTTGTTACAACGATGAACACATTTCCGTCTTGTTTCCTCAATCACGAGGGAATCGGAAAAAGGATACCTCTCTTTTTTTTTCATACTATTTTAATAACAACCCAAACACGGCCGCAGGTGTTGGCATTATTAAATAATAATTTAGATATATAAAAATCAAAATATAGGTGTATTTCGAAGAATGTAAAAATAAAATCAATACAGAGATGACGGAAGTGACCTGTGATATACATTTGAATGAAACCGTCGCTGAGTTGACTTCTCGCCCTGACCTGCCTCCAGGTGATGCGGCTCTTGGGGGGATAAAGCCGCAACCCCCACCCACAAATGACTCTACCTGACCCATTCTATATACCTTTGAAGTATCACATGATGTATTAATGACAAAACAAGATTGTACACGTTTAACCCTGTCTGGAAATAATTTATGCGATTATTGTAATGTAGAAAGTGCAAATTTTATTTTATTTTGTAGAGAAGCAGACTGTATATGATGGTTCTAAGTAGAATTGAGGCTATTTGTGGTTTTAAGCTTAAATAATATCACGTTTTTATATTGATATAAAATTGTGAAGGTCTTCGAGTCACGATATATGTATTTTATTCCTGTGTTATTATATTACAACTTATGTGGTCATGCAGAAACAAAGTATGCCGAAAATATAAAGGACCGTGTAAGAATGAAGTGCATGACAATACAAAGAAGATATAGAATCAATTTTTGATCAATGCTATAGATACGGAAAACCTTGGAAATCTTTGAAGAATTTAATTCATTATAGACCAGTCATTTATATTTATAGAATCAATCATGCTAATTTCATCGTAAAGAATTATTGTAAATATTGTATGGGAGATTATAAAATAATTAATTAAAACAAAGTTTTAAATTGTCTCCTTTCAAGTGTCTGCTCATTTTGTACTGTGAAGTTTTCATTCCTGGTTTGAATGTTGTTTTATTTAATAAAATATATTACATACATTCATTTTCTCTCACCAAATTACAATGACATAGCTAAGAAGTGGGAAAATATCCTTGCCTAATAAACGTTGGTCAACAATGTTTCTTCCTAAGAAGCTGTAATATACCCTGCCAACAATGGATGCCATTAACATATTTGTTCTTGTGTTAGTCTAAAAATTCTTGTTTTATTTAGTATTGTAAAATTGTTTAAATCTACTATACAATAGTAAACACAGCGGAATGCTCTTCGTTAAATTTATAATTACTTTAGTAAATACAATGTTTTGATATTTTTTATGATCAAGTATAATGTGAAACACATTTTATAGTACTTAACGTATCCTAAATATACGGAAATAGTAACTGTTGGATCAATTAAAATATTTGTAAGAATGGAAGTGTCCCTTTATCCTGATTTAAGTCGATATCCAGAAACCCTTTTTAAGAATGATAAAAAAACAGCTTTTAAGTTCGCTTGATTAATGAGTTTGCTTTAAAGTCACTTGATAAAATTTAGCCTTTACTTGTAGTTGTAAAATAGCATGCCATGATACTTAATCTAATCCATCAATCCACATTTTTCCAGCACATCGTCATAGCGCGGTGCTTGAGCCAGTTGAGAAGACTGTAGAGGATATTTATCACTGCAAGAAGTATTGCATAACGTCAGCCTGCCTTCTGTTTCTGTGACCCACATGATAAAGGTTAAAAGAGGAAAGGATGTCTTTACAATTGCAATCAGGTTCATATCTCCAAATTCCAAGACAGAAATGTCAAGTTGCCCTAATTCAAGCAGCCAAAAACTATTCACGTTATGAAGACTCAAGCTTTTGATTGTAGTGATGGTATTTAATTGGACTAATGAAAAACAGTTGATATCGTTGCCGTTCTATCTTCTTCATAATGCAATATCGTTTTAAAAATTATTTATCTACTCGTTGCGGAATATTTACATAGTCAAGGGATTTCTTCTCTTGAGCTTAGGGATAAGCAAGCATACTCTGTCCGGTTTCTGTGAACATTTTTGAATCAGGTTGCCTTTCCACTTATAAAACGGGATTTATAGGTGGTTTATTCCTTTGTGAAATATATTTGTTAGAATCGAGATCTCTAAATATTGGTCTCGTTATATCACTGACAAAATCTTTGGCGTCCTTGGCAATGCGCTGTTTTAGGGCATCAATTGGGTCAGCGAACATGTCAAATTGTTGTAAAAACTTGATGGCACCTTCACCGCCATATCTGTTTCATTTTAAGTTTAATTTGATCCTCTCATCACTTTGCAACCAATTAAAATGGAAAATTCAGTATGTCTCTCCTTAATAAGATGAAAAGTGGAGTCACTGAAACATATGCGTAGAACTGTTACCGACTATAGGAAGTCACCGAGAAAAGTCAAAAAAGAATTCTGTAAGTCAATTAAAATTGAAATACCTAATTGTAGTCAGATCTCTTGGCAAGTCCATTTCAAAAGCCAGTCAGATATTTCTTGAAATGTCGTCAATAACATTCAAAATATAAAACATCTCGTAATTCAAGTCAGGGAACAAGATTCACAACACGAATCCATTACAAAACTAGCGTAGAGGATTCCTTTTTCTTGATAAGGAAAATATTCTGTCAGACTAAAGCTATTAGAATTTTGTTCATTCCCAATTGTTTAATAATCTATAGCATTCTCTGCGGAAACCTCGTGGCACAGTAAAGGATGGGATATGGTCGTTTTTATATAGCAATATATACATACTATGCGGGACTTTATTTTTCCATTTAGGTTATTGTTATTATGTTACTTGAGAGACGTATGGTTACGTACGTTAATCCACTGCCTTATCGGCACATGAAATCTATGCAAGGTAGGACGTGGATTCTTGATGTATTTTTATTGATAGATAAGAAACGGATCAGGCAATGATAAACTACCGATTATGCACTGAAAATATTTCCTCGGGTAGGCTATGCGAAAAAAACAGTAATTTCGCCGTAATTAGTGCTAAAGTCGAACCCCCGAGCAAGGTAGGCCATTATCCGTATTTCCTCCATTTGCCAAACGTTCGAGAACTTGAGGGCCTTTGTCCTTAACGATTTTGGGGCCAGCTAGATTTTTTTTTTTTTTTTTTTTTTGCTTACTCTGGGAGCAGCTTACAAACTACTTTGTATTGTTCTGGGTAGAAACGTCTGAACAAAATATGTTTTGCACTTGAGCAAAAGGTACAGGAATTTTAGGAATGATATTTATGATCATATTATTAGAATGTTAAATTTAGAGGCTATGTTTTACTGTTCAGTATTTTGTGTTCCACTTATAAAGAAAGAAATTCTTAATGAACCCACAGATGAATATATAGACACGAGACAATCTTTTTATAAATTCATAAGCATTTTTCCCCCGAACAACGTACGAAGGAGATTACTCTTTTGGACACGTGGAAAGGTTTGTGAGTTGGTTCAGTCAACAAATATTGGCGTTAAAAGTAACGACCTATGTAATGAAAAAGTATTAACAAAAGCCAAAATCAAACAGTTGGTAATGTAAAGTGCGATCCTGTGCATTTACTCTATTCAGGGTAGATTACCCATTTAGACAAAATATAATTCTTATATTTAATGCCTTGAAGCTGCCCAATTAATTGGCCTTCGTTTTTCCACCTCGGCGTTGTCTCACTTATTGATCTTAATGCATACCGACGAAGTAAGGGCGAAAATCTACTCAAGTTTTATGAACCTCTAAATCCTAATACCCGGCATTTCTCAACTCGACATGGAGGAACACGCAATAAGCAGTTTAAACTTTACCATAAAAGTTTAATAACAGCTATGAAAGGACATTCCAGTGTGAATTAAAGTGGCCTAATCTTGTTTATAACAGAAGTAATAACCTCGTCTGAGGGAATTCTCGGGGCGTCAAACGTGTTTTTTATTATTATTTTTTTATTTATCACGCACTCTCGCTTGTTGACTCTTGAGACACTTTTGCTTGCATTTCTGCATGTTATTTCTCCGATAGTTCCCTCGGCTTTAACTTGGGGCCTTTTTTTCAATCTTAAATAGTAGGATTAACATTACAAAAGATTTATTCATGAAAGGAATAGGCAAAACTGAAGTTAAATCATGCCATAAAACATTGTCCACTCGACGTCCAAAAAAAACACTTCACAAAACATAGAGAACGACGAGAACCTTTGAAGAACTCAGATAATTATCAATCATGTGGCATCTGTGTTATAACAAATTCATATCAAGGAGCAGATGCTCACGAACAATGATTATCGTGATTATTATCATTACTTTGAGGATCCCATATAAAGGCTTAATTTACCGAGGGCGGTCACTAGACATCCCTTAAAAAACACAGCAAGCAACTACCGCTTATACCGCAACTACAGATTATCTACTCCCTTTTTTAGCGCCTCAGTGCGTAAATCAGTATGGTCTTGACCTGCCACCTCAGTGCCGCGAGTTCTAATTTCTCGGGAATTCTTATGAGAGGTTAGAGATGTGTATTTCTGGTGATGAAGTTCACCCTCGACATGCTTAGAAAAGTCACGGACAGCCGTGGTCCCGTTGCTGATAAACCACTGGTTCCATGCAGCGTTAAAAACACTATACAAACAAACAAACTACACTCGCTTTGTGAGAAGTAGCGCCTTAGGCACATCCCGCGGTGCACTGCTGGCATATACTGAAGGGTGTTGCAACTTTAGGCCTTTTAACTGGACTCCAAACCCTTTTCCTTTTACTCATATTTGCTGTCCATCCACTCCACAATTCACCCGTTTTTCACTGTAAGGACTGAAAGTGTCCCGGTGTTTGCTTTATAGACTAATAAATCGAAATCATATATTGCTTTAACATGCATGCAGCAGCCATTACTCTCTATACTGGGCAGTGCTTTGGATTCATCCCTCTATAGATATTTGCTCTTGATGATGAAAGTACAAATATCCAGCCGAGTTAAAAAAAAACAAAAAAAAAAAAAAAAAAAAAAAAAAAAAAAAAAGTTTTACAAAAGTCTACACGCAAGTTCTGGAGAATTCCTTTCACTCCTCTGAACCAGTGCTGCAATCTGTCAGATGAAATTGTTGAGGCTTAAAATGCGCACTTAGTACCAACGAAAAAGAGATACGTGTCGCTGGTCAAGACATTTCGTGTGAAGAATGAATTAATTTATACAGAAATATTTTATTATTTGTTATTTTATTTATTTGTTGTATTCTCTGTAGGGCTTTCACGCCTTTTGTTGAATGAGGATCGGGCGCAAAATGCATGTTACCTTTAGTCGTCAAAATTGCAATCAAGGAGAGTGGACGATGGAAAGTACTGACACTTGTTAAAAAGTTAGAGCCAAGTTAGATGAAAACTCGCTGCACAGCCTTGAAGAACAGGAGGAATGAAAATTATTAAAAACTAAAATTCCAACACGTCAGTCTTAATTGGTATCTTGTCAATCAAAAATTTTGAAGTGTTTAAAAACAATGGCGCGGGGGTTTTTCTGCTTTTTTTTTTTTTCATGGTGATAATTAGGTGTTGATATTTCGCGAGAATTCACACGCATTATTGGTCTTTGCACAGCTCCTTAGTAGGAGAGAGAGAGAGAGAGAGAGAGAGAGAGGAGGAGAGGAGAGAGGGAGAAGGGGGGTGAGGGCGGGGGAAAGAATTAACAGCGTTGAAGATAATCGATT
>NC_061107.1:17698350-17735850 GCF_015104395.2 Macrobrachium nipponense | reverse complement strand
AAGGTCCTGGGTTGGAAACCCTCTCTAGTGCTCACCTGACTGTCTCAGGGTAGTAATAAAGTAAACATCTCCGTTTTCTTTAAGATGCACCTGTGAAGTATAGGTGGACTTGAGAGAATTCCTCAATAATTATTGAGGATATATAAAAATAGCACTGCATAATGCCATGTGTGTTGCGTTGATGGCTGCAAATATTGGTATTGGGAAGTTAAGAAGGAAAAGGGTGTAATTTAACATTTTTCCCCAGAATACCAAGAACTACAAAATGAGCAGGCAAGGTTATGTAAAGGTAAACGATCAAAAGATGTGGCACATACACCTTAGGTTTGTAGCTCTCATAAACGACTGTCCCAATTCTAAGAAATATAAGTAAAATCCTATTTTGTAACCCTTCTCAAAAATAGGTAGTATGCATATGAAAATAGTGCATCACTTTACATTAATGATAAGCAATATAATTCAATTTGCATGAAACCCTCCTCCTTCACTAAAAACACTAGGGTTACAAGAATTAAATCCTCATCACTGGCGTTAGATTAGTAGAATCGAAATTGCAGTGTGATGTGAATAGAGAAACACACACACACATTGATGTTATGATAGTTATAGTAGTTTCCCCCTAAATTATACCCATTTTTTTTTTTACTTCAGTTCACCTGCTGACCCAATAAGGAGGTAAACAAGCTCTCTGCCTACTTTAGGAGGATTTTGGGGAAAGTGACCTTGTCTCTCTCGTGGCCTTGGGGTGATTAGGGTGAAGGTCATACACTCTTTAACTTACTCCCATTTATATAACCTAACGAACAGTTAAGTTATACAAATGTCCGATGTGACGTCAGCAGCGGAAAAACTGCTCCTGACGTCACATCGAACAGTCCGTTGGGCAAAGCTCGACAGTGAAGACGGGGCTTTATAGTAACTGTTATGACGTCATCAGTGTTTTTGTATGAGCAAAATGTAATATTAGAAGAAATAAAAACAAAATTAACTGGACGCTATTTTATTTAAACCCAAAATTAATTAAAAATGAAAATACAATAGCAATAATAAATGAACACAGAATCTACAATAACCAACATTTATAACATCCAATATTACTCAATATGATATAATAGAAAGGAAAAGGGGTCGGAAATATAATATAATGTAAACAGGAAAGGGGTTCGGGGACGGGGATGCCAGGATGTGGGTTGAGGGAGGGATGAGGAGGGGAAGGGAGAGGGAGGGAGGTGCGGAGGAACGGCAAGGGGGGAGGGGGAAAGGACGTTAGAGAATGCGATGCTTGGCAACACCAAGTAAGCCAAGAGTGAACGCCTCAACTGAACACCATTAGGGGGAGATGTTTGTCAAAACATCATTTTGATCAGATAATTCATTCGAAAGATATTTAAGAAAAACGATGACTCGCAGTCCCTGAAATGGATAGTAATATCCCGAAAGGACACAGTAGTTACAAGAAATTACAAGGATTAGGATGTCTAAAGATCTTGTTAGTCCATCCGAGGAAACATCGTGTGCTCACTTATCTGTAGGAGCAGGTTTTACTGTGCATTCACAGTGCCCTAATGGCTGTGTCTAGCTTTCTTTTAACCTTAAACGCCGGAGCGGTAATAAAAAAAATGACTCCCGTGTGCCGGAGGGGTTTGAGAGTGAGCGCGTAAGCGGAAAAATATTTTTTTCAAAAATCACAGCGCGCTTAGTTTTCAAGATTAAGAGTTCATTTTTGGCTCCTTTTTTTCTCATTGCTTGAAGTTTAGTATTGAAACCATCAGAAATGAAAAAAAAATTATCATTATCCATATTAAATAATGCGATATATGATAGCGCAAAAAACGAAATTTCATATATAATTGTATTCAAATCGCGCTGTGCGCAAAACGGTTGAAGGTAACAAGTTACTTTTTTTTTCGTTGTAATATACACTAAATTTCAATCATTTTGGTATATAACAAATTGTAAAACGATAAAAGCAACACAGAGAAAATATTATCACAAAATAATGCATGAATTCGTAACGCGCTTACGTAAACACATATTTTTTTCAAAAATTCACCATAAATCTAAATATTGTCCTAGAGACTTCCAATATGTTTCAGAATGAAGACAAATGATTGAATATTACTATACTGTAAGAATATTAGCTTACAAATGCAGTTTTTCTCGACCATATCTGACGAGCTAAAGTTGACCGAATGTCGAATTTTTTATATATATATTTTTTTAATTGCAATTATTTCGGAAATAAGAAAAGCTACAACTTTCAAATATTTTTCGTTTTATTTTACATGAAATTGCGCACATTTTCATATATAAAACTCTATGAAATGCCTAATATGAAACGGAGCAAATATTCCGAGAATGGGACTTACGCATTTCGGAGATTTGTGGCGGAGAATCCGTGCGCGGAGGGAAGGAAAGTTTTTTTTAAAAATTCACCATAAATTTAAATATTGTGCTAGAGACTTCGAATTTGTTTCACGATGAAGATAAAGGACTGAATATTATAGACTCTAAGAGTTTATCTTACAATTGCGTTTTTCGACCATTTCGGTAGAGTCAAATTTGACCGAACGTGGTTTTTTTTTCTATTTATCGTGATTTATATGCAAATATTTCGAAAATGAGAATAGCTACAACCTTCAACTATTTATTGTTGTATTATACATGAAATTGCGCACATTTTCATATATAAAACGTTATGTAACGGCTAATTTAAAATGGTGCAAACATTACCACAATCGCACGTATGATTTTTTTCGGAAGAGTTACCGCGCGGACGTAAAGAAATGTTATTTTTTTCATAAATTCACCATAAATCGAAAATATTGTGCTAGAGACTTCCAATTTGTTGCAAAATGAAGGTAAATGCTTGAATATTACTAGAATATAAGCGTTTTAGCTTACAATTTGCGTTTTTTCGACCATTTCGGTAGAGTCAAAAATTGACCGAAGGTTGAAAATTTGTCACTTATCATTTTTTTATATGAACATATTTCAAAATTTGATAAAGCTACAACCATGGGTTGTTTTTAGTTGTATTGTGCATGAAATTGCGCACATTTTCATATATAAAACTTTATGTAACGGCTAATTTAAAATGGTGCAAACACATTACCACATCGCATGTATGATTATTTTCGGAAGAGTTACCGCGCGGACGTAAGGAAAACGTTTTTCATAAATTCACCATAAATCGAAATATTGTGCTAGAGACTTCCAATTAGTTGCAAAATTAAGTTAAATGATTGAATATTACTAAAATATAAGAGTTTTTAGCTACATTGTGTTTTTTCGACCATTTCGGTAGAGTCAAAGTTGACCGAAGGTGAAATTTTGGCACTTATCGTTATTTATATGAAAATATCTTAAAACTGATAAAAGCTACAATCATGAGTATTTTTTTGTTGTATTCTACATAAAAATGCGCACATTTTCATATATAAGATCTATGTAACGGCTAATTTAAAATGGTAAAAAAATTATGTCAAAGTGACGAAATAATTTCCGAGATGTGTCACAGATACTTTTTAGTGCGGCAAGAAAGAAATTCGCGCTTGCGCGTCTGCGTAACGATTGTAAACAAAACAACACCTTGATCCGTGAACTCCCAGCATCCCCCAAGGCGCGTGATTCAAGAGTTTTCGGCTGGTAGGCCTAAAAGTATTTTTCCGCGAATTTTTAAAAAAACTTTTGTATGTCGACGTAAAATACGTCCAGTCGGCACCCGAGAGAAAAAATGTCGACGTAAAATAAAAACAGTCGGCGTTTAAGGGTTAAATTCTTCCACACTTGCTGTTTACAACTTCTGGTGGCAGTTTATTCCATGTGTCACATATCTTGTATGTAAAGAAGTTTCCACAGTGGGATGTGTTGTATCTCTTCAGTTCTACTTTCCATCCATTATTTCTTGTCTGGTTATCGTTTAACGTAAATAAGTTACTGTCTACTTTTGTTATGCCTTTCAGTATTTTAAATGTACAATACCAACAAAGCAAGTGAGCCGCCATGAGCATTCTCTCAGTCAGCCAGAAAAACGCCCTTTGTTTGAAGAGGGCAAAAAGGCACACAGGCAGGATGGGCAGTTAAAGTTAGTGACGGAGTTAATGACCGAACCGTCGGTTCCCGGGGCATTTTCTCAGACGCGATCTTTGGACAGTGATTTAGAAGGGCTGTCAGGGAATTTTGGAAGGATGTCGTAAAAGCCGAGGAGTTAGCAGGACCTTTACGTGAGAATGTCGTCTTTAACAGGCTTCCTTCAGCCGAGCGCATCCAATGGCAAAATCTCTCCGAGACAGCGAAAGGAGATCATAAAAGATCTCGCTTCTTCTCGGAGAGACAAGGCTGTTTATCATCTGCCATTTTTCGTACAAATATTTGATGATATATAGATCCCTTCTCTCGTGCATTAGATGAGAGAGAGAGAGAGAGAGAGAGAGAGAGAGATGGATTTGCAGGCTTTGTTATTTTTTCATTTGTGCTTAATATAACTTTTGTTTTATAATTGGCACTTACGAATTTGTTTTCTTCTTCCCACATTTAAAGGTGACCTGGCTAAGTTGCAGTTTTAATGTTCTTGCTCCGTGTGGTGGTTTATGATATTTTCTTTAAAGGTTTAGCATTTTCCCCTTCTGTCTGTCCAGATTTCTACTTCAGTTTCATTACCGACACACACACACAACACACACACACACACACAGCCTTGATTGTTCGATCAGTGAAGGCAAGCAATGTTGAGCCTATTCAGTGCTTGTATGAGGAACAGTATCCAGAAACTGTCAGCACAAAACTTAAGCAGATGGAGGACTGTCAACATTATTTTAGATATCACCTTGCTGATCCATCTGCTCCATTTTATAGCATTATTACAAATGAAAAACATTTACCCTCTTTGATATCGTTAGGTAATTTCAAGTTAGTTAATCATAGCATTGATTAAGTGACAAAATTTGCCCAAAATTGTGCCGCCAGCTCATCATTGTTGAGGCCGAATTACCCGAAAACAAAGCTAGTAAATGAGACGCAATACTTGGCTTTAAAATAAAAATCTAATGCTCGGTAATTACTAAAGTCCACTTTTTAATGACTGAACGAGAATAACTTCACTCCTGGCAGTGTTCGTTCCTTCCCTGGTTTATATATAAAAAAAAAGCAATTCCGGGAAAATATATTGATTCTCTCTAGTTACGAAAGAAACGTAATGCTTCTCGATACATTAGGGTTTCAAGTAACTGAGCAGTTAAATGCAAAATAGTTCAGATAGCACAGCGATGATGGAGGTTTGCATATGGTACACCTTTAGCTTGGGTATTAAGATACTGTCGTTAGCCCAAAGAAAACAGTTTTAAACTTTGAGCTTCCGTAGATTCCTGTCATTATGTGAGTATTGCCCTCATGTTGTGGATGCATTTTCTTTTGTCCCCATTCCTAGATTCCAGTGAATCCGAAGTGATTTGTCAGACCACCAACTCCCACCCTCACTCATCTCTTGATCCGCTCTCTCTCCCCTGCAGAGTGGTTCATCCATCTCTTTCTGGCGTGTACCAGGTCCTTTGATGTTCCCGCTCTCAGGCGATCCCGCAACACCCTTCAGGCAATCTCTTCTCGGATAAGCTTTGAGATGCAGGAATCTTAGAGTTGCACAGTCCAGTAACCGTTTCTCTTCTTTAACTGCCAAGCTTTGGAAATCTCTTCCAGCTTCCTTTTTCTTGAAACAAATCTCACTGTTCTATTCAGTTTGTACGCAAATGTGCTTTATTTAATTATCCGATAAGCCACTACAGTTTTTTATCAAGATTCTGAATATAATAATTTAATATATATATTATATGTATGTATGTATGTATGTATGTATGTATGTATGTATGTATGTATAAATTTGAAGTTGAACACAATAAAATGAAATTCTACTATCCTGACGTCATTTGTACGGCCAACCTTGAAATTCAAAATTTATCTGTCTGTTGCTGTTACCATCTCAGAGTAATAAACTAAAATATCTTTTACATTATATATAGCATATGTATTTAATAGAAGTATGGAGAGATGTTTCCTATATATGGGTAGGAGTAAGAACATTTTTCAACTTAACCCTTGATTTAAAAGAAAAATATGTAAGGCTTTCATTAAATCGTATGTGTAGGCTTTTCAAGGAATAGAGTTCCATAGGTGACGCATCAGCCGTCTTCTTTATACTCCGGCCTCAGGGGGGACTCGCATTAATTAACTCCTGTTTTCAAATTCAGCTGAGCAGAGAGAGAGAGAGAGAGAGAGAGAGAGAGAGAGAGAGAGAGAGAGGCAAGAAACATTTACTTAATAACTGAGAGGAGACTTAAATGTGTTCCAGTTCCTCAAAATGTTACTTATTTCTACAATCTCATATAAGTTATATATTACAACAGTACTTAATGCTATTTTTTCCCATTAGGCTTTATTTTTCATATGTTTAAAATCAGGAATGTAGTGTTAGTGTGTGCAAAATGTTGGTTTGTCTGCCTTTTCTCTTTTTTTTAGAAATCGACAAGTGGAAAACTTATATAACAAAATGCAAAACAACGGACAATGATAAAAAAAAAGAAATATTTTATTTCCCAGTTACAAATATACATACATATATATAACATATACATATATATATATATATATATATATATATATATATATATATATATATATATATATATATACATATATAAATAAATAAAGGTATGAGCCACGAAGGAAAGTGAAACACTGGAATACCTGCTACTCCAGTATTTCATTCTCCTTCGTGGCTTATACCTTTATTTATGCATTTATCACATTCCCGACTATTGTGATTCAGTTATACATATATATATATATATAATAGATAGATAGATATATTATACACAAACCTGCTCACACACATATATAGTATAATATATAGTATAATATACATATATTATATATATATATATAAATATATATATATATATATATATATATATATATATATCATATATATATATATATATATATAGTATATATATACACATACACATACACACGATAGTTTGTCGGTTTTAAATGCTTAAAGACCTCCCACCTCAACCAGGATGCAAACGTTAGCCCATTGGAATTAGAAAAAGGAGGCAGTGACCATATCTGCTCAGCCATCTTGGAAGATGTCAGTAGATTTCTCTCTGGTGTCCATATTCCTTTCGAATTGAGGTTCTGCAATCTATTCGAGAAATGAACCCAACTCTGCCTTGAGAACAGACTGCCTAGGGTTTTTGTAACGCGATATCTATACCATTATCATGATTATAATGATTCCAAATGGCGGCTTGATATTCCCATATTAAAGCAATTCGATGATCTGAAATTTGTGGCTTTATATACATACATACATGCATGCATGCTAAGTAAAGGACATTGAGTCGAAAGGCCTCGTTGTGCTCCTTCGCTTCACTTTCCTTCGTGATTTTTGCCTTTATTTATGCATTCATCACGTTTCAAATTTTCGTGGTTCAGTTATACACATACATACATAATGCATACATACATTTAAGAATGTATGCATTTAAGTATTTATGTATATATGTATGTGTCTAAATCTTTGTGTATGTATGTGTGAGTGTAAGATTGTAACTAGAAAGAACCGGGAAAACTGAGCGCGCCACAGTGGCGTGATTTTTGTTATGGTCTTTGCCTGCCACCTGTGGGAGGCCGCAAGTCGATTGGTCCCGTTGCTGAATAACCACTGGTTCCATGCAACTCAAAAACACCATACAAACTAACAAACAAACAAACCGAAAACTGAAATACTTCAATTAGAAGAAACCTAAACTCCCCGCTTGAATTTCTCCTGGGGAGACAGTGCTCTCGAAAAAAAAAAAAAAACTTTACATCGAACGTGAAAACTGTTCTAGAACAGAGCACAAATACAATATTAGTTTTCACTTCTTGGCCTATTTACGACCCGAAGTCTGCTACCGACCTGTAAAAGACAGTCTTTCGGAAAATGCGATCACAGAATATCTTCCATTATGTTTCAATATTCCCCGCATTTACTAGCTCCCCGGAAGCGTTAGGACTGCTTCTGAGATAGTCTAGTAGAAGTAGTAGATTTCACGTTGCGAGTGTCTCCTGTCTTGCGATAATTCGATTTTCATTATACTTTCGCTTACTCACGCATTTCAACAGTGGAATGTTAACTGTAGAGAGTTCACTAGTACACACACATATACAATTAGGTATATTATATATCTATATATATATATATCTATATTAATATATATATATTATATATATATATATCATATATATATATATATGAATAATTATCACATCGAACCGTGATTCACTTATATATCATTCAAGCTACAAATGTCCTTTAATATCTAAATTCACTCTACTCCCAAATGATATATTTTCATATATGTACCGAAGGGGAATTTTTAGTTGATAATAATTTCGTCCCCCCATGGGATCGCGGGAAACCACCTGTCCGAAGTGGAACCGGGGATGAAATCAGGACAGTCAGCGTCTCTGTTTGGCTGCATTGGATAGCGTCACTGACTGTCCTGATTTCGGTTCCCCGTCCACTTGGACAGTGGTTCGATCCCATGGGGGGACGAAAATTATTATCAACTAAAAAATTCCCCTTCGGTACATATATGAAAATATATCATTTGGGAGGTAGAGTGAATTTAGATATTAAAGGACATTTGTAGCTTGAATGATATATATATATATATATATATATATATATATATATATATATATATATATATATATATATATATATATATATATATATATATATAAATAATATATATATATATATATATATATATAATATATATATATATATATATATATATATATATATATATATATATATATATATATATATATATATATATATATATATATACATATACATACATACATAATATATACTATATATATATATATATATATATATATATATATATATATATATATATATATATATATATATATATATATATATATAATATATATATATATATAATATATATATATATATATATATATATATATATATCTATATATATATATATATATATATATATATATATATATATATATATATATATATATATATATATATATATATATATATATATATATATATATATATATATATATATATATATATATATATATATATATATATCTATATATATATACATATATATACATATATAGGTATATACACATACAGTATCATCCGCTTGTTGTTTTCAGAGGCTCATATTGTCTCATCTCTTAATGGCGAAGCGCAGTTCAAACTTGCTCTTAAGCACTGCAGATTAAATGAAAAACAGCTAAGAGCCGATGCAATGTCTAGAAACTTAGAATCTGGTGATTATTCTTGTCTTTGGAAAGATATCCAGTCCTTTAAATTCCAAAACTAAAAAAAGCTATCACAGAGAGTAGGGGAAGCAGTCAGAGACTGCAAATATGTGGGGCGATCACTTCAACATAAATGATCAAGATTCCCCAAGGGATGTAGATAACCTTCTTACTGACAACATTCAATTTCATTTTGCAGACTGTATTACGCCAGGTAACATCAGCGATGCCATAAACAGCCTACCTAATAATAAATCGCCCGGCTGTGATGGCCTTCCCGCAGAGGCTTTCAAATTCTGCCATCCGATAATTTACATTTTGCTAGCTGCCCTATTCAGTGCGTGCATAATTCACCAGTTTCTTCCAGACTCCCTACTCTTAGTTCACTTGATACCATTAATCAAAAACAAGCTAAAGGATGCAGCTGACCCTGGCAACTACCGGCCGATTGCAATCACAACGATCGCATCGAAGATACTTGAGTCGGTTCTTCTAATGCGACTTCTCCCCTTTCTACACTCCATTGACAACCAGTTCGGGTTTAAAGCAAACTACTCAACCGACACCTGCATCTACATACTGAAAGAATTGCTGAACTACAGCCATCAGCCTCTCCTGTTTTCCCTTGTTTTGTGGATGTGAGAAAAACATATGAAAGAATAAACTACCTGAAGCTCTTCCTGAAGCTGCATAAAAGAGGCACACCCCTATATCTAATTGGCATTTTACATTGCTGGTTCACACAGCAATTCTGTGTCAAATGGGGTAACGTATTATCGTACACCTTCGGCTCCCTAAACGGGCTTCGGAAAGGGGGCATTCTCTTTCCATACTTGTTTAATACGTACACAGATGCCTTGAATGTCAAATTGAACTCACTCCCAATCGGATGCACTGTCAATGAAACAACTATAAACAACCTCTGTTACGCCGATGATATGCTTCTGATTTCCCCATCAGTGCAAGGTCTCCAAAGACTCATCGCCACTATGCAGAGGATTTTGATATAAATTACAACGAAACCAAGACCCGGTGCATGTCGCAGCTCCCGAGATCGCTTAATTAAGCATATTGCAGAACCACAAATTTTCCTCAGAAACCATAGGCTGGAATTTATGCACGAATTTCCGTATTTGGGTCACATTATCACCGACGACCTAAAAGATACGGCAGATATGGAGCAGAGGCGTCATAAACTATGTGCAACTGGCAACCTGACTGCAAGGAGTTTGCCTTCTGTCACCGAGACATGAAACTGCTGCTCTCCCGCTCGTACCGCTACAGTATCTATGGGTGTTCCCTCTGGACGAACTATACCCGAGAGACCATGAGACGTATCACTGTGCACAATGACATTTTCAGACGCCTCACAAACACTCCCCGCTACCACTCCGCTACACAGATGTTCATTGAAAACCACCTGGACAATTTAAAAATCATTGTTAGGCGAACAATGTCCAGTCTGGTAACCCGAGTGAGAAACAGCAGCAACTTGCTCATACAAAGCATCCTAAGGATTTGTTAAGCAAGAAGATCTAAATTGTGGGAAAGATGGGAAAATGAGGCCTTTGTATAATAAAGGACTTAATCTCTGTATTGGCCAACAAGATGTCATCAGCAGATTCTGTCATTATTATTATATTTATTGCTGACATTTTACTTTTTCATTATTACTGTGAATACTATCAAGTTAATGTATTTGTGTAAGTGTTTACATAATAAAAATATGGAATGTTAGTCCAATATATATAAAAGACTAAAACTAAAGAGGTCAACCAGATTGCTTGCAGGAATGTGATCAGACCAGAGACGCTTAGATGACGTATACCATAAAGTATGTATGCTAAGTTGACATGCCGTCACCTGTAGTCATTCAATTGTTTATAAACTTAGTCCAAGCTTCCTGCTTGAGACAAACACCGTGACCTATAGCTCAAGCGGCCTACGTGATTAGTAACTATGTCATCTGATTGTATGTTCGTATGTAACTATGATCCACCCTGATTGTATATTCATATGTCCGAGCTACTGTCTGCTCCTTTATGACTTGTAACCGAGATGTAGAACAGCAGAATAGAGTTAGCTATCGTCATTAGAAGACCTGTACCTCTTTACCTAAGCTTTATCATGTAGAGAGAATGGAGTTAGCTATCGTCATTAGAAGACCTGTATCTCTTTACCTAAGCTTTATCATGTAGAGAGAATAGAATTGGCCACCATCATTAGCAGAAGCGATCAAGCTATCGTCATTAGAAGACTTGTACAATCATACCTGATCTTCACCATGTAAATTCAGAAGAATATATATATATTTTTATACTCCGTGTTTTCTACAAGAAACCTCCTCACCGAATCATCATGAGTTTAACACATCGTCGTCATAACCCAAGAAGATAATACCGACTTCGTAAGTGATCTACAAACCCCAAGACACTCCATTGAATATGGAAGTGCAATACCAACCGACTTAGCGTAAGATTATCGCAAGTCTAACATTACCTCATAGGGCGCCTTATTATACAAGGCAACAGCCCTAAAAGTGGTGGCAGCGGTGGGATGCGCCCTAAAAGTGGTGGCAGCGGTCCCAGAAGAACTCTACAACTTCTCCGAAGAAAAACCAGAATAATAAATCAAGTATCATAAGAAGTCAACGACGACGAAAGCAGCAGATTTTTCAAGCAACCTAGTATCATCATTTAGTGAGCGACTTCAGAAAACAACAAGATTCTTCAAGCAACTTAGTATCATCATTTAGTGAATAACTTCAAGAAACAAAACCGACGTGTCCTTTTCCTACGCAACGCAAGCTTCGTCTCTCATTAGAATCATTCAAGAAAACATCGTTATTGAGCGTTTCCGGCACTTCAAGAAACAAACCGAACGCGTCTGCAGCATCGGATCTACAAGGGCTCGAATCATCCAAACATCGCGCACGGGGGAAACTCAAGCCAAAAACCAGGTCATCCGCTAAATAGAGAAGGAGGACCAAGGCCGTGTGTCGTTATCGGAACACCGTGACTTCCCACAAAAGCAAGCTAAGTACAATTTTTTGTTCCATTTGGAGTAGCTTTGACGTGTTTCCTTTAGGCAGGTCGAATTTCGTTATTCCTGTGGCTGAAGTTACGAGACATTCTTAATCTTACTTTTTTGTTACAGAAATTATCTACATCATTGAGATATCGCTACTGCGAGTTTTTATCTTTGAGTGTCTGTTTCCAGAAGTTCTACTGAAATATCATAATCATATACTATGTTAATTTTATCATTTTGGGTGATTATTAATCCCTTATGTAACAAATCATATTAAACAGTGAATATGCGTTTACGCAGTGGACGTCTGTATTTATACAGATGCATGGATAGGGTCGTTAAGCACCGTAGTGATTAGAAAACACACAAAAAACAAGTGGAACACCCGTACAAATCAATATAAATTAGAGGTAACATTATTTCGGGTCATGACAATAAATGCTCCTTTGCAAAGTCCCGATCGCAGTTTAGCCTTGAGTGTTTTTTAGTTATATAAAATATCGAACCTCAATGACTCAACTTAACTTTAAAAATATGGCTGGATTGCAAGGAATAACATGTCTGTAAAAGACTTTCCATCAGCTAAATGCGCTGACCAGGATCCCTCACTATTTCAAATTTTAGCAAAGAATGAAGTAAACAACAGCAAGTACATACAGTTATTATTGAATGCAGTAGAGATAACTTGTCTTAATAGTAATCGCTCAATTCCTAATGGTTCGTCATTCATACGTTCGTTGCTTTAACGTAACCAGCAACATAATGCTAAAAACACACAATCGTTGCCGATGGTAATAAAGAGAAGGATCCTAATTATTACAAAAAGAAATAGGTAAACAGTAGCCCTTTCAGAAACAAACAAATCGTGCTTAAAGCATACTTGGTTACTATGTCATCCAGTCAGACGGTCAGGGTCAGTCAAAGCTGCCGAAGTGTTCAAAGCATAGCAAATTCCACACAATAAGCGACTCTAGCAGAGTGGGGAAAAGCGATGTTGGATCATGCATGCCAAATATCTTTTTGAATTAAAAAGGATTTTTCCTCTATGAATCATACGACCGTATCAAGTAATCAGGTTTTCGTAATTTTAATACAATAAGTTATTATAAATACTGGTGGATTAAGCCCAACTGTACGCGCCGTAAAAATTAGAATATCTTGTTTTATTCCTTTAGTACACGTAATATCCTGTATTTACGGACTCGCCGTCTGTTGTTCGAACTTCCCTAATGAGAAGTCCGGATAAGCGAGCGCTTACAGATACCTCTATAGTTATAAAAAACATTGATCTGTATCTATCCTCCTGCAAGGCGTGTTTATCAAAGGAAAATCCTATAAACCTTCAAACATATTAAAATCCGTTTGAACAAAAAGAGACAGTTAATCAAATAATAACTTATATAGAGGAACTATACATTTGTCTCATAAATCGTAACATTGTTCAAATGACCCAACAGAATTCTCCCACAACCGCAGTCGCAGTTTGCACGCAAAATCTCGAGAAGCATGCACCCTCGAATGTCTTAGTGCGTGTAAAAAGACTTTGCTGGGAAATGAAATTTTAATCCTTCCTGACACTCTGAAATATAACAATTTCCGCGAACAAAGCCCTAGACACGGTTGACTAGCAGCAACAAGTTAAATCTAGTGATCCACAAATGTATACATATCGTGGATACGGAAGTTATAAATATCGCATTTTTTATTGTTGCTAATTTTTAATCCCGCCCAACCAGTCGTAGATGAATCTCTCTGATAATCTATCTAAAGTAATATCCGTAAAGTCATTCAAGCAGAGGTGATTCAGCAGAAATTTTTTTTATCTTTTACCTGCATACCAGGAAATTTCTCCACTAGCGAGTGATCTCTGGGAGAAAAACGGATGTCATTGAAAACAAAATACGGTCTAAGGACAAACATAAAAGCTATATACGTACCTTCATGTAGAACCCCAATGAAATTTCAAAATAGAGATAAATGACGAAGTTGAAAAATGTTAGTAATAGGAGTCATTAGGAGATCAAATAAGCCCATATAATTTTTCCCTCAAATGTCATGCATAAAAGATCGGACTTGGCGTATCTGCGTAGATTCTGTCGCTTAAACAGGGAAACACTCCCGAAAGTTTCCAGTGCCATGTACGACGACATCTTATCTCTGTTAGGTTAGAATAAATTTTTCACCAGCTTGGACTTACTTAAAGGCTTTTACCAGATACCATTACCTAAGTGATTGTACCTCATACTCCGTTTTCAGCACACTCAGGGACATTATCAATTTTTACGTATGCCTCCGCTTACGTTGCGCCCCAATTACAATATAGTGTTTGGAGACTTTTAGGGATACCTACATGCTTATATGGTTGGTCTTATAATCTTTTCCCCCTCATTTTGGGACCACCTTGACGTGGTGATGGGGGCCTCTCGAACCTCAGGAATCTCTTCCCAGGTTCGAACCCAAGAGTCCCATATGACATTATATATTTCGAGTAAACTTATGTGGACTTTCCATGCCAAAATTTTAAAAGCAAATAAATGAGAAAACATATCATGGCTTAACGTGGAGTTAAATCCGAAGCTAAATAGTGAGAACTGTGGTAGATCCATCATCTACCCGACAATGTTCGGACCTGTTTTTCAGGCGGAACTATTCTGTGGAGCTGGACCACGGATTCCAGGGGGGCCTGGTTCTAGGAATAGAACTCTCGGCATTCTATCCAGTTTGCCCATAATGTGATTAGGATGGGGATAATTGTATTAACATAATACTCTTAGTCCTAGCAAGCGGGTTCTGCTTACACTTGGGCCATACTAATCATGTTATGCCATCCCTTTTGGGGTAGGGTAGGAATGACGGACATTTGGGAGTCCTTTCTCACTTGTGCCTTTGGCAGAAGATTTAACTTCGCGAAGGGCCAATGATATCTTTTCAAGATTTTTTTTTTTTTTTTTTTTTTTTTTTTTTTTTTTTTTGTAAAAACTCAAAATTTATGAACTGTGAAATAAATGATTTGAGTACCCCTGGGCACCATGATGGAAAAACTACGGCACAGTTGATGACCATTGGCACGTCACTCCCGAATTTCCTAGGTACTGCCACAAGTAGTGAAAGTACTATAAAAGATACAAAGGAACACCCTGTTCCAAGTAAAGCAGCAGAGCCAGAAAACCAAATAGAGTGCATAAATAAAAAAGAAACAAACAAAAATAAATTGGTAAACTCCAATATCGTAACAATGGAACCATATATGATGAACAATAATTCTGAATTAGAGACAAATAATCCTCCCAGCAATACAGAAAAATATAAAATCATAATAGACAAGCAACATACATAAAAACAAGGACCAAAAAGAAACAAAAATTACCGACTTAATCCCACATTGGTACATTTTGATGACCTCTTTGGACCAGATAATTGGTCAAGATTTCTAGTCCTCAAAGCTGACAACAAAATCTCAGCAGCGATGCTAGAAAACAAATTACTTAACATATATCCAACACAAGACATGGAATGCAGACACATCAAGGACAATGAATGGCTTATCCAAGTAACCAATAAAAAGCAGTCCACTGCCTTTTTAAGTATAACAGAAATAAATAATATAAAGGTAATAATTACAAGCCACGAAACATTGAATTATGTACAGGGTACAGTCATCCTACCCAATAGCGAGCAGGAGCTTCCTTCAAAACAACTATTGCTAGACTCCCTAAAATTGAGATATAACAATATCCACGATTTAGAAATATACTCTATTTCAAGTAGGAAAGATAAAAGTAAAAATATCAACATTGCCAAAATAAATTTACAGGCCAAGACTTACCATTTAAAATAAAAATTCTTGGACAAAATAGAGAAGTTCGTCCTTTTGTTCCTAAACCATTACAATGTACACAGTGCTCAAGGTATGGACACACATACAAAAGATGCCGTAATAAAGCTATATGTGCAGTCTGTGCATCAGATGACCATACCACTAATTGGAACTGTAATCAAATCAAAATGTATTAATTGTGGACTAGCCCATCACGCAAAATCTAAGGAGTGTTCATTTTACCAATATAACACAGAACTTCAGTTGTTAATAAATAGGACAGGAATGTCAGTCATGGAAGCCAGACTTGAGCTAAAAGTAAGAGGCGTTAACAATCCATCCAAACCCCCACCTTTTCAAATGTGACTAAAAATCAAGACATCAAACAGCACAATGACAAACAAGATAGTATAAACAGGGAAACTGGATTTCATACCAATAATACTGAAACACAAAATAAAAGTGATATTACAACAACCAATACCACCACTAACATAGATGATTCAGTTATCCATGGAAAAGAACTTCCAATAGAAGAAGAATTAAATAATGATGATAATCGAACTGGCAAAAAGAAAAGAATTCTAGAAAGAACCCCACCTAAGGGAAAAAAGGTAAATATTGAAAATTACAATCAATCCAGAGAGACTCCAACTACACCAGGAGAACATTTTAAAAAGGATATTAAACTAACCTCATCACAAGTGGAAATACACAATTACCCTCAATCTCAATCAAACAGCCAACATCTGGACAGTAAAGATCACTCTTTACAAGTTCCATCAAATAATACTAATGAAAATCATACCATTAAACCAAACCAAAATATAACTATCACCCCCCAACCATCCACAAGACCGAAATATCCCATTAACAACAACAAAACAAATAACCCCTCAAACCAACAGTCCTTATCACTACAGAAAAGGAACAATAGAATTACAAAACCAGAAATTTCTAAAGCTAGACCAAAAACTTCTGAACCAATAATTAACATTACCAAACATGCTTTCAATCTTGTGGTTGTAATGAATGCTTTGTAAGTACATATAACCAAACTAACTACCAAGACAGAGGACACAGTACGAAATTGTATTGACAATTTTACCAAATTAAGGAGGTGCCCTTTAACACACCAACATGAGAACGAATTATGTTCTGAATCCTTAAATACAAAAAGGAAATTATAAAATCAAAAATAGACTTATTAATATTCAACTATGAAAAACAAACAACTGCAGAATCTAATAACCAAACATACAAATACAACGATTAAAAAACCACAAATAAATTCAAAATGCATATAAACTACGAGATAAAGTAAAATCAGCAATCAATTTACAGAATTTAACACCAATTCCTCCCAATAATGGAATATAAAATCATTCAATGGAATATAAATGGTCTCTTAACCCGACTACGTCTGGGTGAATTACAAAGAATCATACGAGACCACAACCCAATGTGATATGTCTACAACATATAGGAAGTAACCCTACAAATATCCAACACTATAAAATTGCCTGTTATTCACCAACTGACGGTGGAAAATTAGGCACAGCCATAATACGTTCATAATAGCATTACATATGAACCTGTTGACATACCATCTATGCCATATCAAATAACATCAATTAAACTGTATATGCCTGATAAAAGTAAAATTACTATTTGTAATTTATATAACCAACCAAATTTCAATGCAAATTTCAGTGATTTTTCTGAACTTATTAGCAAAAGTATACAGGAACCACTACTTATAGTAGGAGATTTTAATGCACATAATCCATTATGGGATATTAATAACCCCACTGACACATCCGGAATCAACATAGAGAATACTATAATGAAACACAACCTGTATTGTCTCAATGAAAGTGAAGTTCCAACATATTTTCAAATACACACCTAACCTTTTCTTCAATTGACATTTCATTATGTTCAAATGATGTAGCGGAGAAATTTGAATGGAACGTCCCTAGACGATTCATACACAAGTGACCATTTCCCAATCATTCTGAACTACTTAAGTAATATCAAAATATTGCCACCTACAAGATATAATATCCAAAAAGCTAACTGGATAAATATTTCCTATACACACGAAACATACCACCATTCCCACATAATGAAGATCACACTACTACATGAATCCTTCTCAAACTTCATAATAAATGCTGCAGATAAAAGTATTCCAAAAACCAAAACACATTCCACAAAATCCCCTGTCCCATGGTGGAATCCAACATTAACAACATTAAGTAAAATAAAAACATATATTGAGTCGCAATCTAAACAGACTCAAAACTCGCCTTAAATCACTCAACAAAATGCCCTATAGTATAAACATATATTAAACAAAATAGTTTATAACAACATAACAATTAACCACATTAAACCACTATATAACAAATATACAGCCAAATTTAGAAAAACGGTAATAGCTGAAAAAATCGCATCATGGAAGGAATATGTCTCAAACATATCTTCAAACACATCCACAAGGGATATCTGGCAAAAGATAAGGAAAATCAATGGAAGACATATAAGACCTCCAAGAAGTACAATACATTTAAATGGAAAAATATACCATGTACTTATGAAATATCAAACATAATTGGGAAACATTTTGAAAACATCAGTGTTTACTCCAGCCTAGATACACATTTTCAAAATATCAGAAAACAAAAGAAAATATAATACTCAATTTTGAAACTCTTGAAGACCTGGAATATAACTATATTTTTAACATGGATGAACTAGATAATGCCATCAACTCTTGTCATCCCTCTGCACCAGGATATGATAAAATATCATTTGAAATGATAGAAAAATTAGCTCCTATAGCTAAATCATATTTATTAAAATTTACAATAGTATCTGGCTAAAACGTGTCTTTCCTGATAAATGGAAACATGCCATAATTATTCCAATAAACAAACCAGGAAAGGATGCAAGTAATCCATCCAATTATAGACCGATATCTCTAACAAGTTGCCTATGCAAAAATCTTAGAAAAAATGGTTAATGCACGATTAACGTATGTAATAACCAAAGAATCCATTTTAACACCAACACAATCTGGTTCAATAGCTGGCAGATCAACCCTAGATCCCTTAACACATTTAGAAGATCATATCAAAAAAGGCTTTGAACAAAAGAAATTAACAGTAGCTATATTTTTTGATGTAGAAAAAGCATACGATACAACATGGAAACATAACATCATGCAAAAACTCCACTCCAAGGGACTAAGAGGCCACTTACCAATATTTATAAGAACTTCTTAACAAAACAGAACTTTTCAAGTAAGAGTAGAAAATTCCTACTCAGTAACCTATAAACTGGAAGAAGGAATCCCTCAAGGTAGTGTCTTGAGCTGTACATTGTTTGCTTTAGCAATCAATGACATTACTATAAATTTACCAAGTGGTGTAAAAAACAGTTTATATGTTGATGACTTTGTCATTTACTATACGAGTAGTAATCTGAGACACGCTCAGAGAGTTCTCAGTACTGCCATTTCAAATATATGTAGTTGGGCAATTCAGTTGGATTTAAATTTTCAACTGATAAAACAAAAGCAATCGTCTTCTACAAAGACAAAAGGTGGATGAAGAACCAAACAATCAAACTGCATCTTTATAGCACTGAAATACAATTTTGTACAAAAATCAAGTATCTAGGAGTAATATTTGATCAACATTTAAATTGGAAAGAGCACATCAAATACATTAAAGCCAAGGGCATCAAAGCCCTTGCCATATTAAAAAAGTTATCACACACTAATTGGGGAGCAAAGCGAGACATTTTATTTAATGATATATAAGGCAATAGTCTTATCCATAATAGATTACTGCTGTCCAATATATTCATCCGCCTCAGAATCTGCATTAAAATCTCTCGATGCAGTGCACCATGAAGGCGTGCGATTGTGCACAGGAGCTTTCCGATCGTCCCCAACAAACTCACTTTTGGTAGAGGCAGGTATTTTGCCCTTAAAACATCACCGTAATTTAATAACAATACGAAGAGGTCTTTCAATGCAAGCGGGATCGTCTCCTGCAACTTACTGCTTCCAAAACTGTAATCAAGTAACAGCAGTTAATAGTACTAGCTCTTTCCCAAAAAGCTAGATACATAATGAACATACATAATATGAATCCAATTTTTCACCCACCAATGGAATTGCCACCACCATGGATTTTAAATAGAGTAAAGATATGTACCTCCCTGTCTTACCTACTCAAAAAACAAATGACAAGTACGGAAATGTACCGCCAACATGCTTTGGAGCACATTAGAAGAAAAGGCGACAAATTTATGATATATACAGACGGCTCCAAAAACAAAATAATGTTGGAGTAGGAGCATCTGCATATTCGAAAAATATGTTAAGTAAAAAAAGCCTACCTTCAATATCATCAGTATTTACTGCTGAAGTCACAGCCATAAAGATGGCTCTAGATATGATATCTGAGGCAAAAGCAAGTGTCTCTGTAATTTTCAGTGACTCACGTAGTGCTATAGATGCAATAGGACAGTATAAATCAAGAACCAAATAGTACAGGAAATTCAAATAAAAATTCATCAACTCCTCCAATCAGGAATATCAATGGAAATATGTTGGATCCCAGCACACGTGGGAATAAAAGGAAATGAATATGCAGACTCTGCTGCCAAATTAGCCTGCACTATCCCTCCAACAATTTCATATGCCCAGTGGTCAGACTGGGTAAAATCAGTTAAAACATTAATTTACCAGGAGTGGAAAGAAGAATGGGCCTCGGTGCCAACAACAAACAAACTTAAAAATATAAAAACTGAAGTCTATGCATGGAGGACATCCTCACAGGAGGAAAGAGCAAAAGAGGTGATCCTAACAAGGCTACGTATAGGACACACAAGATTCTCACATGGTCACTTGATGTCAACACCACATGCTGACCCAATGAAATGTAACAGATGTCAAACACACATGACAGTACAGCATTTGCTTGTTGAGTGCCCAAATTGGACCAAACAAAGATCTATTTATCTGCGGAGTTCAGAAATGAAAAATATTCTTGCGGAAAGCAGGGATTTTTCAATTAATAAAATCATAAATTTTTTAAATAAGACGGGTTTCTCAAATAAAGTCTAAAGTTTTTTTTTTTTTTTTTTTTTTTTTTTTTTTTTTTTTTTTTTTTTTGTTTTTTTTTTTTTTTTTTTTTTTTTTTTTTTTTTTTTCTCTCTCTCTCTCTCAGGATTGATCCCTGAGAACCAGCCCGAGAAGAGTCTACTTGAGACTCAGAGGTCTGGAAAAACTAACACCTATTAATAATAATAACTTATAATCTTTTCTAAATACCTTAGAAGTACATTCACATAAACTAGAGCTAGTGCTACAGAGTCAAAGACAAATGCGAGTTTTTTAAAACCGAACATGTTTATCTAGGTTTTATGTGTCTATCAAGGTCTTAGAGTAGTCCATGATAAGGTGTCGGCTATTCATAACTTCCGGTACCTATTAACGTAAAAAGGTGGGGATACAGCACTTTTGCGCTGTAGTGGGTATTACAATCGTATGTAAATATGTAACTCTTCAATCATGACAGCTCCTTTAACAGATCTTATGAAGAAGGGCGTAGATTTATTATGGTCTAAAAAGCATCAACAGGCGTTCGATATCTTAAAAGCGGAATAAATGCAGCTCACCTAACTTAAAAATCCCTGATTTAAATAAGGAATTTTTTTTTATTGCAACAGACGCCTCAGACCAAGGGGTAAGAGGGGTACTACTTCAGTAATATGATAAACAGTTCTTTCCTATAGCTTTTTATTCATGTAAACTAAAGCCCTCTGAAAGTAAATATGCAGTAATAGGCAAGGAAGGGCTAGGTATCTTTAACTCACTAGTACATTTTAAGTTCATAATCTATGGCTATCCTGATAAAGTCCTTACTGAACATGAGTCCTTTACCGAGTTTTTCAAAGGCTTTAATCACAGTCCAAAAGGAACTCGGTGACAAATGATCATTCAGGTCTTTGGAGCCAAGATAAGATATCTACCTGGGAAAGCAATTATCATAGCTGACGCATTATCCCGCAATCCCGCACCATACTGCAAAGAACCATTAATTAGACTAAAAGATATAGAAACATCTGTGCCTATTGTTAAAACCGTATCTAAACAAGAAAATTCCTTAACCGAAGAGATCGCGAGCATTGAATATCTGGGTTGGAGCGCAGAACTGTTACAAACTGAACAAAGCAAGGGTCAGCAGCTAAGCAAAAAACAATAAAACACTTCGAACGGAAACAAGGTCAGCGGCTAAGCAAAAAAAAAAAAAAAAAAAAAAAAAAAAAAACAATAAACACTTCGAGCAGAAACCCTAAAGCAAAAGTATATTTAAAGTATGTGTATCAGAATTATGTAATCAAATGTAATTATTATAGTAGGTCCGTGACAAGGAAAACCCGAAGAACACAGCAGATGACTAACGACCAGGTAGTAGTAATAATCTCTTTCATACCAATCGTCCTAAACTGGTTGCATTCCGTCATCCAGGGTTCCCTATGATGTCACAGAAAGCCAAATCACTATTTTACTGGCCTACAATGCTTACAGATATAAAAAGCACATAACTAATTGTAACACGTGTCATGAAAACAAGGGATACACTAAAACACCTGTCAGTTTAGGGGCCTATCCTGTGCCAAATCAATCCTTGAAAGAATATACGTAGAATTATTAACAGAATTACGAGTCTGACAGAGGGAATAAACACTTCTTAGTGTTAATAGTTCCTTGACACGTTATATAGAATTAATAGCACTAAAAACAAACACCGCAATTGAGTGCGTTAGGAATATTTATGAGTGCTAAATCAGTAAACATGGAATTCAACACATAATAATCTGTGACTCGGGTGGTGTAAATCAATAATAATCTCCTTAACACGTTGTGTGAATTCCTATCCATTAAGAAAACCAATAATATATTTTATCACCCAGAGTCAATCGGTTTGGTAGAATAAGAGATAAATAAGAAAGTGTTAATGTCTTACGAGTTACAACTCGTGATATTGGATCCGAACTGGATTATAGCGGTTCTCGCAGTTTTAAATACCTTTATAATTCATATCTTGTATCTGTAGAAATGATACCGCAAGTAGCCTTATACGGTACGCCGCTAGAACACTTTTCCACATATTCAAGCCAACCATTAATTTATCAAATATATATAAAAAAAAAAAAAAAAAATATATAAATAAATAAATATAAAAATAAAATAAATATGGATACAAGTGGAGTCAATATAATACACTCCGTAAGAAGTCGGAAGGGTTACAAATTATAATAAAAAAGGAATCACGATAAAATCAATAAGCAAAACGTAACCATAGGTTAATTAAATATCCAAATATATATGCGTAAAGATTTGAACTCTAACTTAACGCTTTAGTAATGACAAATAAGCTAAAAGTTCAAACACATATCAAAACTACTGACATATTGTCTGTCCCGGTGAATTATATTCGTAGTCAAAAAATAAATAAATAAATGAAATAAAATAAAATAAAAGAGATTTTAAAGTCAGGAAGTCTAGAAGTGAAAATGTATATCTATGCGAATAATCTTATACAGGGCAAATAGTATATATAAAATTTGTATGGAAACCCTTTTCATTAGTTTGAATAAGGAATATCTAATTTTACATAATTACATTATTTACAATCATGCAGATTTCCAACATGAAACTAATATATTGTTCAATTTTGGTACTGTTTTTTTTTTCAGACATTCTTCTCATGTGGGTGGAGAATTAAAACAAAAAGATTTATACTAAGTCGTTTCTTTTACAGCAAGTAACGTAACTCTTAAGCTGGTGACGACGTCCATCAGTCTAGAAGATGCCTGTCGCGTTTGCCGACTAATCGTTGTTCTGTTTAACCTCAATAATCTGCTTGCATAGGCTTCATCAGTGTGTGTCGTCTCCGCTTGCGAAGCAGGTTGACTGGAGAGAGGAATGCTTAGCTCATGAACTTCACATGTGGTTCATAGGTCACGATGACATGACATGCCATAACCTATTCTTATCCGTGTGTGCAATGCAATTAGTTAAGGATTGCAATCGTTTTAAAATGAATAAAACAAAATAAGCAAACAGAATTTCTATAACAACAAAATGAATTAATTTTTTCTGAACCTCATAGACAATTAGAGTCAATAAATCAGTTATGACTTTGGTAAACGGACATTTAGAAGTATCAAGACATGTATATGAAAAATTTACTTGCAACATTAGACTATGACAATTCAAATAAATCACATTCATGGGAAAATGTCACATTTTCTTGAAAAAAACCCAAAGTTTATATAGAAATTAGTTACATAGTGGGTTCTTTCGTTGCATCTCTAGCCTATTAATAAAGTTTAAAAAATTAACCTCAGAGGATGCGCGCAAGAAAATTGAATATGAAACTTTTGTTAGGGGCACATAGGATCAGATTTTATCACAACTTAATTTCAGTTAGCATAGAGAAATACAGAATCATGATTAATATTCTCTTTGACTCTTATGTTGCCTGGCAATCTTACAAATAGCTCCGTTTTCCACTTCTTCGTCTAGTAAACTTACTACCAGTAATACCGAATTTTCTTTGGGATTCGTATTGATATCTGTTATTTTTTATAATTATGGATATTTTTACAGTCCTCATAGACCTGGATAGGTTCACTCGTTATTAATGCCGTGGATAAAAAAGTTTGTACAGCTGACTTTTTTGAATTCCATAAATATCAGCGAATTCATGTGGGTTAAGTCTGTTCTTAACGAATTCTCCTCCCGTATTTGATGTTCTGAATTTATTTTGCCCTTGTGACAAATATAATTTCACTTGCAGGCTGATTAATGGAACCTGGTTACAGTATCCTGCAGTACGAGAGTTTCACATCGCAACTTCAAAAAAATCGTTCGTCGCAGCGGACGACTACAGTCAAGTAACAACCGCCTACAATGTGAAAGGAATTTCTTGGACTTCTTCGACCGACACCGTATCCCGTCGTTAATCTCGTTTTAATGCGGAACGCTCCGGCGGCTGTCGGAAATCGACTACAAAAGGGACAATACTTCGACAATTACGACCCGAAGGATATTCAACTCTACTTTGCTGGCGAAGGACTCGTGCTGGGGGTGATTTTATTCATCGCGAACGTATTCGTGTGGCTTAGGATGCAGAGAACAAGTATGAGCGCAAAATAGAAAAACGTTGGACCCACCCAGGCAAATTTTCCCCTTGTTTTAACCATTTTGAAATTGGAAATTGGTTGTCTGGAACTGTGTAATGGGCGAAAAGTTGTTCGAACACTAGTTAAATGTGTAGTAGTATAACCTCGGTCATGTATCCTATATAAAGTATCATGTATCCTATATATAAATGATCATAAATAACAGAATCAAAATATATTCTTGCGTGTACGCACTAGGAATCTATATATAAATGATCATAAATAACAGAATCGAAATATATCTTTGCGTGTACGCAATAGGAATCTATTTTAAGTGCACATATATTAATCATAATTATATGAATCCATATACATATGTATAAACAAATCAGGTAGCCTATGATCAATCTGTTACCTTTTATCTTACCATATCTGCAGTTATATATGAGTTAGTACATGGAATAATGATGCAGACATATAACATTTAGCATAAAAAAAATCAACAAATCAATCAGCATAAACATTAATAATTTTTATCAATTCATATATGAAATTTTTATCAGTTAAAATATGATTTTTATCATGTTAATCTTTGTTCTATGCGATTATCAGAGTACATTAGTATTTTCTGTAGCATATGTATCTTAAAGAGATGAAGTGAAAAACTGTATCAGTATATATCACGTGATCACTATTATTTACGAATATCATATGCATATTATGTCTAATATTTTATTACTTGAATCTGTATTTGTGTACACCATGAATTTTTTTTTTTTACTTTATAAGTAGTTTCTTTATATCTATATATATTCACATGTGTCTGTATCACACTCCTATAAGTCAAATGCAAGTCAAGTTTGAGTAATATTCAGTGGTTGGTTTGGTAGCTGACCGAGCTAATGTAAGTGTTTACGTAATAAAAAATATGGAATGTTAGTCCATATATATAAAAGACTAAAATTAAAGAGGTCAACCAGATTGCTTGCAGGAATGTGATCAGACCAGAGACGCTAAGATGACGTATACCATAAAGTATGTAGGCTAAGTTGACATGCCGTCACCTGTAGTCATTCAATTGTTTATAAACTTTAGTCCAAGCTTCCTGCTTGAGACAAACACCGTGACCTATAGCTCAAGCGCCTACGTGATTAGTAACTATGTCATCTGATTGTATGTTCGTATGTAACTATGTCATCTGATTGTATATTCATATGTCCGAGCTACTGTCTGCTCCGTTTATGAACTTGTAACCGAGATGTAGAACAGCAGAATAGAGTTAGCTATCGTCATTAGAAGACCTGTACCTCTTTACCTAAGCTTTATCATGTAGAGAGAATGGAGTTAGCTATCGTCATTAGAAGACCTGTATCTCTTTACCTAAGCTTTATCATGTAGAGAGAATAGAATTAGCCATCATCATTGGCAGAAGCGATCAAGCTATCGTCATTAGAAGACTTGTACAATCATACCTGATCTTCACCATGTAAATTCAAAAGAATATATATATATTTTTATACTCCGTGTTTTCTACAAGAACCTCCTCACCGAATCATCATGAGTTTAACACATCGTCATCATAACCCAAGAAGATAATACCGACTTCGTAAGTGATCTACAAACCCCAAGACACTCCATTGAATATGGAAGGTGCAACACCAACCGACTTAGCGTAAGATTATCGCAAGTCTAACATTACCTCATAGGGCGCCTTATTATACAAGACAACAGCCCTAAAATTTGTACGTTCAATTTTCGTATTTAGCCCTCTGTGGACCTGACTTCTGTAACCACCTAAGGTCTCTGGCTGACATTTCTTAAGTTATATAATCTGTGCACTAACTGTTATAACTCCTCAATGCTTTTTTTTCCTCGCCCATATTATTACTGTTATTACCAGTATTATGATTACTATCTTTTATGCTACCTCAACTATTTTGTGGATAAGTGCCGATTATTCTTTTTTTTATCATGTTGTCTCGTGTATCTAGGTTGTGTATGTTGCTGTCTGTATTTTGAATTTCCATGGATATGGCCTGAGCTGAAATAAAGGATATTATTATTACTATAATAAAATAATAATAATAATAATAATAATAATAATAATAATAATAATAATAATAATAATAATAATAATAATAATAATAATAATAATAATAATAATATAATAATAATAATAATAATAATAATGGAGAAAATTTTTTTTTTATACATACGAAGTAGCTAAAGAAGACTTGAACATATTAATGAATGGATGTATGTATTTAGAAGTGGAAGTAATGACTTAAGAAATTTAGGGGATGAAAAGCACAGGCAGAGATGATTTTAATTAGGGATTTAGAATCATAGTAAGTCTGCCAAAGAAGTATGTCCTGATTAATACTGGCTACTGTGAATGTGACCCTATTATCACAGTTGATTCCAGAGGTAGTATATTTACGTCGGCTGCGATAAGATACAGGTAGTCCATAAAGTCCCAGTACCATTACGAGCTTAAATACTTGTAATGGTACGGGGACTTTAAGGACACCCTGTATTTAGTTTCTCATCCGTAGAAGGCTAAAGAAAGAATTTTTTAAAACTTTTTAGCGATGAACAAGCTTCTTTTTCTTAGAAAATTTAGTAATTGCACAGATCAAACATTTGCTTGAACATGTGTATAGACTTTAAATATCACTTTTTTTTCTTCGGTTATAAATAATTATTTTATGATAATTTCAAACCAAAGCTTAATCTTTCTACAACGTCTGAATAGGAGAATTAAAAACCCCGAATTTTCTGGGAGAGTTTCTGGCCCGTCACCTCACGAGTTACGTGGGCTCATTAGCCCTCCTTCCTCACTTGGAGATATTAATGAGCATTACATTATGGACAATGGAGTACCTCTCCTAAATAATTATGGGCCCAGGATTACTCTCCCAAGAATTCACTTCCCTATATTTTAATTAACCCGTTATCAAAGAAAAATAAGATTGCCATTACTTTAGGGAATCGATTCCCTATTTAAAATAAAGGGGTAGTTATGCTCTCTCATTGTTTTAAACTTCGGACCAGAAAGAACTTACACACACACACACACACACACACACACACACACACACACACACACACACACACACATATATCTATATATATATATCTATATATATATATATATATATGCTATATATATATATATATATATGATAATATATATATATATATAGTATATATCTATTACTATATATCTATATATATATATATATATATAGATATATATATATAGATATATTCTATATATCATATATAATAATATATATATATAATAAATAATAATAAAAAATTATATAATTAATATAGGACTATATATATATATATATATATATATATATATATAAAATATCTATATAGATATATATATACTATATGATATATATATATATATAATAGATATATATATAGATATATATATGTAGGAGATATATATTAAAATTATGTTTTAAATATATAATAGATAAGCATAAATATATTATATAATTTCTATATCTATCTAGATAGATATGTAATAAAAAAAAATAATCCATATATATGATATATATATAGTGTAGATACATTATAATATATATAGAGTGAGATATATAATATCTATTATAGTATATAATATAGCTATAGATTGATGATAGATTCTATGATAGAGAAGATATATATCTATAATATAGAATAGAGAGCTCGAGTGTATATATCTATAATTATTATATATATGAGAAATAATAATCTATAGCTAGATATATTATATAGATCTAGATAGATATCTATTATAGCTATATATATTAATATATATATATTATATATGATATATTTAGATATATATTTAATAGAGATAAGATTATTAATCTATATATATTATGAAATATATCTATATATATATAACATATATTATATATATATATTATATATATATCTATGTATATATATATATATATATATATATATATTATATATGTATATAGATATATATATATATATATATATATAGATATATATCTATATATATAATATATATATATATATATATATATATATATATATATATATATATATATATATATATAGATATATATATATAGATATATATAGTATATATATATATATTAATATATATATATATATATATATATATATATATATAGATATAGATAGATATATATATATATAGATATATATATATATATATATATATATATATATATATATATATTATATATATATATATATATATATACATATATACATACTACATACATACTACTACATATCATTAATTGGTCATAAAATTAAAATTATGGGCCTGAATATATATATATATATATATATATATATATATATATATATATATATATATATATATATATATATATACATATATATAATATGAGTAGACCAATACTAGTATCTGAGAGAAGACAAGAACCTTATAATCTTATTCTTTCAAATTCATTACCATTACCACTCAGCCAAATGAGAACATGAAAACAAGACAGTCGAACTATTAGTTCTTCTAATGACAGTAAAATAGAAACGATATTCCTCAGTTGCTACTGTAATGATACAAACTTGGCGTTTTCAAGAGATATAACTTCAAGGCGTAAAATGAAACGTAAGATGTCTTTTGGTAACAAGCAAAACTTTGTGACTGTACTCTAAAGTAACAGTTATCTGACACCGGTTTTTTTTTTTTTTTTTTTTTTTTTGTCGAGCTAGCGCTTACTTTTTTGTTTTTGCCTTTCTCCTTATTTCCTATGTAGTTGTACCTGCCCTACTTGTCAGAACGTAAGAATTCACAATTTTCACCCGTATCTTACCATATTCAGCATCGATTTGAAAATGGTTTGATCGTTAGTTAGGTAGTCACTGAGTAGGGAAAGACCCTCTCTCCTTCACCCCTCTTTAACCCCTAATGCTAATAAATTGGTCCGCCTGCTGTTAAGCACTACGTGGGATTGTGCACCGGTGAAAAGTGCTTACAGACAACAGACAGACAGAACAAACTGCTGTTATTTTCTACTAAGATAATTGCATAAGTATATCAGCTTTTCAGAATTATCAGAATGACTAGCAAAGCGTTAATGTTACATTAACCACTGTAGGTGTAATATTAATTACAAGACATATTAAATGTATTAGACTGGTTATATTGGTATGAAAAGCTGACTTAAGACCTCACTGATTAGGCAGTATTGTTCAACTCTCTGATAAGATCCGCTTTGCCTAAGTAACACTAAACTTAATGAATCGGCCATTAGAAAAATCTCGTTGCGAACTTCGAACTTCGACCACTGCGTTTGTTTTATAAAATAAAAAGGCCTTAAATAATACATCATTTAAAGCTGCCGAAAGAAAGGCATTGATCGCAAAGGCTGCCTGTATCCCCAGGGATGGCGTTCTCAGTGTCAAACGCTTCGCACATTCATTGTCCTATTAATACTGAAGCTGCTCTTCTCTTTGGACGCCGTAAGTTCCCAAGGTTATTGATTTCTTTCATCTTTTGGCCAAAATTGCTCTTAAGTTGTGATTTCTTTTGACCAGTGGATATGATGTAGATTATGGTCGGGAAATAACCACTTTGGTTTTTCGTCCACAATCTGTAACATCATGGGACTTGCATTAGAGCCATTAGCGCCCACTCATTTTGCAGGACATGAGCGCCAAAAGGTTTTCATTTATTTGATTGTGAAAGTGTAAAAAAAATAAAGTCTTCTTGTGTAAATGCTCATATAATGAAAGAAGGCTGTAATATTGGTTTAATGCGTAGGCATCTTTACTTAGTTCTCTCTTCGTGCAATGTAATTTTCTCTTATGTAAATATTGTTTTTTTTTTTTTTTGCTTAGTTCATCTTAAATTATCCAATACCTTCATCTCACTACATCCGTTTTCTTATATATTCTGAGGAAGTTTGCAATACAAGTGTAATACCCTTTTGGGCTTCTTTCATATAACCATTTGAAATAAACGTAAAATAAGGTTAAAATGAAATAAGACCAAGAATAAAGTATTAAAGATATACACAAGCCAGGAAGGTGGAGTAAGGACTATGCATGATTTATGATAAATGGAAGTTGTGTTCTTGATTTCTCTGGGTATTTGGGAATGAAAATAGTAAATGAGAATAGGATCATAATAGAGGCGAATTACTGAATATATATAATAACAAGGCAAGGGAGGCAGCAAGATGTCTAAATGAAATTATGAAAGAGAAAAGAAAGTTAAAGCTGGAAAGGTTAAGACGGGCGTTGTGCCACCTTTGCCTTTTAGAGGTGGAGTGTGGGTGATGATTACAGACCGGAAAATTAATTGCTCGAGGGGGGTTGGAATGATTAGATAAACGCTGATACAAACGTAGTTAATAGGGTTGGCAAAGGTGATTACAATATTCACCTGTTTTGAGGTGCTGTTGGGCAGTGGTGAAAACTGTCTGTTGTTCGATAAATGTGTGGAGGAGAAGGAGGATAAAACTATGACCACCACATCTTGGCAGCTAAGGAAGATATGGGCATAGGATTCGGACTCTCGCACAAAAATACTCGCTGATAATTGGAAGAAGAATCCCAGCACCGCTTATTCCATTGGAATTTTGTCACACCTCGTGTGTGTGTGTGTGTATATATATATATATATATATATATATATATATATATATATATATATATATATATATATATATATATATATATATATATAAATGTATGTGTGTATGTATTTAACATTAAGCCTTTCCATCTAGCATAGGTGGTTTCCCAAAAAAGAAAGGGCTATAATCACTGTTACATTCACACTTGGATAACCGAATTGTTGTTGATTCACTGCGCAGGAATCTGGGATCACAAACATTTCAATACTGAACATGCGGGTCTTTTTTTTCTATTCTTTTTTTTTTTGTAGTTTACCGTAAAAGGAGTCGATAGGAACCGATCCACTTCGAGATATATGAAACTCATTAATTAACTAGGCTATAATTACATAGCTCTCCATTAATTGAAGTGGTCCTACCAAAGGAAATCGGATAGTCTGCGTGTGTGTCCATTCAACTAAGAGTTTTGTGTGTGTGTGTGTGTGTGTATGCAGAATAAACTCTTCTTTTTGTATTAAATCTATGCAACAGTAAGAAACTTTCGTATGTACACGTATATCTTGTATACTCGGTTATCACCAGGAATGTTATTGGGATGTGAGGCTTTGTCCCTGGGTTCCTAAAACTGTAGAATGAAATATCTAGCATTCTGTTATTTTTTTTAAATGGTATCCCATAATCCTAAGTTACTTCAACAAGGGTAATACGTAACATTTAGATATGTTTTGTCCATTCTGTGAAAAAGATTCTAGTTGAATAAAGCCACTGAACGTTTTGTCAAGTTCGTGTTTTTTTTTTTTTTTTTATTTATGCTTTTCTATCTGCAACAGTTATGCTACAACAATTGGAATGCTGAGGATTAAAATGCATGAAATTGTGCTGTATTATCTCTCTCTCTCCGTCTCATGAACAGTCAGAGAAAGAACAAATTCAAAACAAGAAAAGCCAACAGTGGGATGACGAAAGACCAAAGCACCGAGCAATGCTCCTCCCTTTTCTACGCCACAATTCACTTCTATCGCCGGACGCATTCGAGGGTGAAGTCGACACCCGAATCCTGAACTCTTCCAGCCATCTGGTTATTGAATCGTTCGAACAGATTTCCAGTGAGAGTTCACGGCCGAACACCGCTGCAGCAGAGCTTTCCAGGCAGAATTCATCAAGCCAGCAGCAGCTCTGCATTTACAATTTATCTCCATCAATTGACGCGATTGGTCTGATGTTTACGGTGCTTTCATTCCAGAGCGCTTCCCTGGAGGCAAAAATTGTTTTGCTCTCGTTATCCCTGACAATGAAATCAAATAACCAACGTTTCTTCTGGTGGAATGGATGCCACAGCTTTTTCGGTTTTGATATAACAATCACACCCAGGTGGTTTTCGATCTGCCAGATTGAAATGGAAACTTGAATTCATCAAGTTTACTCTCACAGAAGATTTTTTTAATTGATACTTTGCATGGATGTAAGATTAGTTTTTAAACGTTCCCCTGGTTGTAATAATAATAATAATAATAATAATAATAATAATAATAATAATAATAATAATAATAATAATAATAATAATAATAGTTGTTACTAGTACTACTGAACAACAGAAATTAATATAGATTCAACAGAATTATGATTAGGTTGCAAAACCAGCTTTGGAATATAAGTGAACATAATTGTATTAAGAACTACGTCCATTTATTGTAAATCTCCGAATATGTGCAGTCTCTAAGTGACAATCTCTAATTATTCAAACTGCTCTTCATTTCTTTTGACTCAAGAATACAGACTTGCTATCACCCTTTATGAACCGGTTTTCATTTGATACACCCCTTTCTAGAAGTGAATTTTATCAATACTTTAAAGTTTCTCAGTCCGAGCAAGATTTGGCAATTTGTATATCGGTACTTTGTCAGAGCCCTGCGCGATAACTTGAATTTGCCTGAAAGGGTAATATTGATGCCTTCGTTTGGTTTTTGGGGCGTAGGTATGAATTGCTTCTTCCAAATCTGTTGGACATCGAAGCAAAACCGTGTTGTCTGTTGTTGGTTACTAAATATTCAGGTGTGACAGGAATCTCACACACCTTTGTCTTTTGCTCTTGTCAGGACTGTATAAAATCCTTTTCAGAACTCTACTTTTTATAAGCATAAAGAAATCCTTCCGCAAGAGACAAAGCTATATAGTCTGACGAATTCCTCTTCACTGTTTTCTCTTTTCTATGCTTAGAAACTTCTTTTAAATCTCCTCCAAATCTGGTATCTCAATTCTCTCTCAACTTCTGTTATTGTAATGACCATTTCTTTTGTTTGGTAACGATAAATATAGCGTAGGCAAAAGACATTGTGGATTGAACTCTATTTATTACATAAGAATTATATACAAGCTGAACTTCGAGGCAAATCATATATATATATCATATATATATATATATATATATATATATATATATATATATATATATATATATATATATATATATATATATATATATAGCATTCTGTTATATATGTGTGTGTGTGTGTTTCAAGAATTAAAAGGAGGAATTTTCTTATATATATCACATTTAAAACGCTTCGGTCTCTAGCTACAACCCCTTTCATTCTTTTTACTGTAGTTCCATTCATACTGTCTTTCTTCCGTCTTGCTGTCCATTCTCTCCTAACAATTATTTCACAGTGCAACTGCTTTGAGGTTTTCCTCCCGATGCACCTTTCAAACCTACCTACTGAATTTCCTTCCCAAAGCTGAATGACTCCTCTATTCCATTCCACATTTAAAACGAAAAAAAGGAATACTAATGTTATCCCTCAGGCTTTGGCGCTCTGAAGACTAGTGGAAGCATCAGCATACTTTGTCTGCTCTTGGCTCTCATTAAGGCTAAAAACGTCTTTTTTTAGCATAATGACACTGCATAATTACAAAATTTTTATAAAACAAATTCCAAATTTACTTAATAGCCAAATGTAACATGTGAAAAGAACAATCTTAGCCTGTGTATATTCTGCATATATTTTAATGGTTTCTTACAGAATACCCGTTGGAAATTCAGTTCAAACACCAGCGAGAGATAGAGACAGAGAGACAAAGACAGAGAGATAGAGACAAAGAGACGGGGATGAAACTACCAAAGTGGAAGAGATAATATGCAACCATTAAATATGTGAGTATTAGTATTACTGAATAAGTATTTCTGCACAGTAGTTCTTCCATTTGTATTGTTCTCTGTGAAGTTCAAAGACGGGTTAACTTCAATTTTTTTCATTTATTTATCTCTTGTAATGCCGCCAATTTTTGAAGTTAAAAGTAAACACATACTACATACCAGTTGAAAACTCTCATAAATAAAATGTATCGTATCTCAGTGTAGTAATATGATTAATATAATGGTGATAGAAATTTTTTATTTTATTTTAATATTGTAGGTATTAACTTTATATAGGGGATATATTTTATGATAATCATTACCCGGCTGTGAAATGATACATATGATGTTGCTTTCCCTCGTGGTTGGCTTCCTTGAAAGTTTTAGTGTATTTCCATTCATAAAACTAATGACACGCCTCCATTTACATATTAGCACACGTAACCAAGCTTCCATTTTCTATTTCTGTACCCAACAATGGCAAAACACTACATCAGTTTATCAACCAGTCATGCACAAAAGTTAGATATTGTTCATAAGGCCTCATATATTTTCAACAGTGATAAAATCAGTACAACCTGTTATAGGTCATTTTTACTCCTTTTACTAGAGTACTGTTCTCCGGTGTGGATATCTGCTTCTGCCAGAGATTTGTCTGTTTTAGATAGAGTGGTTTGTGTTGGTAGGTTTCTGTTTCCAAATAGTAGTGGTTATGACGTGGACCATCGACGGATGGTCTCAAACTTGTTTTGTCACTCTTTTTTTTGAAGTTGTATTTCAAACAGAGATCTTCCAAGTTCACAGATTCGTTGAACAGCAGCACCAATATGCAATAAAAGTGCCTCGCTGTGGCACTTCTCAGTTCCAGAGGTCCTTTATTCCTCACACCGTGGGACTGTGGAACATCCTTCCAGAGGGAGCCAAGCAACTGGAAGTAAAAGTGAAAGTGCAATACATTACTACCCTGATACTATTCTCCTTGCATTTTGATACATATTTTTTTATTTTAAATTTATTAATTATTTATTTTAGATAAGTGGGGTCTCTTCTTTCTGTACTATTTCCTTTTACCTCGTCCTTCTTCTTCCTAATACACCATATTCTTAGGAAGCTTGAATTTCAAGTCAGTTGCCCCTGTGAGCTTGTTACATTCGAATAGGTCTCATCTTCTGGTGATAATAATAATTATTGGTGCCGAATGATTTTCCTTAAAAACTTAAGGTAACCATCATGACTTCGAAAAGTCTTAAGTATTAGTATTCATATAAATTTCCAGCACCTCAGCGGCGTGATCGGTATGGTCTTGGCTTGCCACCTCTGTGGCCGGGAGTTTGATCCTCGGGCATTTCACTGAGGGGTTAGAGATGTGTATTTCTGGTGATAGAAGTTCACTCTCGACGTGGTTCGGAAGTCAGGTAATGCCGTTGGTCCCGTTGCTGAATAGACATACTGGTTCCATGCAACGTAAAAAAAAAAAAAAAAAAAAAAAAAAAAAAAAAAAAAAAAAAAAAAAAAACATACATACATACATACATACCATTCATATAAATTTCCTTTTCATACACAGTGGTGGTTTTCTCTTGTATAAACAGACAATGGCTTCTGCGCAGGAAATTCATTGATGCTCAAATTGAAATGTTCCTTTTATGAATATGAGAAAAATGTAACCTAATTTATAGCTCGGTAAAGCTGTCAAATTCTGAACGAATTTTCTCATATCACTCTTATGGGGACAGATATATCAGGCGGTAATCTAATAAGCGCAGACTTAATATACCGTAATTGAATGATACAGTAAATAAAAAAAAAAAGACGATAAATAAAGGTATAATTCACGATGGAATATGAAACACTGGTGTGGCTGCTACTCCAGAATTTCACTTTCCTTCGTGGCTTATACCTTTATTTCTGCATTTATCACGTTCCAAACTTTCGTGATTCAGTTATACAAATACAGATAATATATATATTTCCCGTTCAACTCGCTCTGCATTGTCTAAACGAACAAACTCGCCGTTAGAACTCGTGTTTTATCGGAGGCGAAAGTTGTTAAAATCCACTCTCTTTTGCAGATCTGTTTTTACTAATGTACAGGCTTTCTTTCCCCGTGGGACCCTGGAAAGATCTTTTGAAACTCTAGGACCTCCTTCAGGCGATGGTTCCTGCAGCGTTTGACGCTGTTGAATGCATCGCATAATACTCGCACCGAATGCAAACTCCCTCCCGAGGGTCTGTGTGTCAGCTCTGCCTCCCTGCATTATTCCTCATAAAAGTGACGATGGACGATTCAATTTCCGAAATTCGCTTTTAGGAAAATTTCCTTACGAGTCGTCCTTCCG
>NC_061107.1:17685850-17688350 GCF_015104395.2 Macrobrachium nipponense | reverse complement strand
CATTTCTTTAGAGGTATTAAAGCATGTATTTCACTGCATCATATTACTTAAATATATGTCGAATTAAATCAAAGTAAATGTCAACGTGTCATATAGAATTAAATCAACTCCATTCAGCGCCAGGTAACGTATAATTAGCTAGTCACCATGTTAGTACCCATTTAATGATACAAAACCTGCTTGTTTTATTATGAATGCTGAAACAGGATAGTGGCTTCCATCAGGTACAGCTGCCAACGCCAGAATGTATATGACATTAATGTGCCCAAAATAGGAGAAAAAATTACCCCCTGATGGAAAGACAGACAGACTGACAGGTTATAACAATCATGTTGAAAACGACGCTGTCTTTACTCATGATGGGGATGGGAGGGTCGTTCAAGGTTAGATATCTCCCCGTAAGGGGTTAGTGACGTAAGTGCACCTCATGTGGTAAACTGAAGGCATTACTCAAGGTTCTTTGTAGCGTGCCTTCGGCCCCTAGTTGCAACCCCTTTCGTTCCTTTCACTGTACCTCCTTTCATGTTCTCTTTCTTTCATCTGACTTTCCACCCTCTCCTAAGAATTGCTTCATAGTGCAACTGCTTTGAGGTTTTCCTCCTGTTACACCTATCAACACTTTTACTGTAGATTTCCATTTCTGCGCTGAATGGCCTCATAGGTCCGAGTGTTTGGCCCCTGGCCTAAATTCCGTATAATTCAATTCAGTTCAAGGTTAGATATCTGATGTTGCAACGGAGATGCAATTAAGCTAAATTTTCATCGCATGTTTTCAGGAGTCTTTCTCTCACCATTTTGTCTGTATATGTGTGGATACAGTTCCGTTATAGCATGTTTCCTAACCGAGATTACCTTATATGTTAAGAGACCTTTTTTTTTTAAACGCATGTAAAAGCCTGAAAATAAGTGCTTTGGGCAGCAGGCAACAGGTATATTCGGATGACCTTATACCTGACAAATTGACCTCTTCAGTTATTTCACGATAGCAAGAAAAATTCACGGAGGTTCCGGAGTGCCGAAATGTAATTTTAGAGTATAAAAAAGGTAGGTATCTTTTACCTGGTTTCCTTCATCCACCAGACTGTAAACCTAGCACAGTTGTTAAAAGGGTATTTTGCATTTTTGTTTAGTAATTACTTCTCTTTGATTATTCATACCTATTGAGACTTAATTATAGTCTGCTAAAAATCAACTTATAAGACTTCATCATTACGAAATGGAACAAATGATTTTTACTAATGGGCTTTTTGCACGTAAAGGTAACCTTCCTAAAGGTCTAATGAAATATCTTCCTTAGTGCGCTACTTTTGAATAATGCTACTAAAGTGGAAGTATCCTTTCTTCCAGCAACCGAGGATGCTACCGACATCCTCTGTACATTTAATTTTCATGATTTTAATCTCTAGAGTTACATATTGTTAGAATGTCCGCGTCCCAGCTGGTGCTTGATTTCGTTGATCAAGTATGTAATGAAATGTATAAAATGTTTGCATTAATATAAAGTTCATGTAATGAAGTCTATTAAGAAATAATTCAACTAGTGTGGAACGTTTTAAGAAAGGGAGCCCAATAGTGTGTTCCATCTTTTTTGGTATTATCACCTCGATATAAATATGAACCGTTTCAAAAAGATGGTTCAGCTCCAGATTTCCAATTGAACAGATTACGCAAACTCATTATATAACTGATGGAACAACGAAGTGAGAGAGACAGTTTTGATTACTTATGTATAGTAGATAAAGTTCCATATCCCCTTGCTGACAGAAAATTCTCACCAGTAAATAGATTAACCTTTTCACTATTACCTTTAGTTATCCATACCTGTCGACACCATAATTACCCAGACCTCTTGATTACAGAATGTAACGATTTACTTCTTTAACTGATTAATTATCAATGATTCACTGATAATGAAATTAAGTTCGTTTGCCATTATATTAACACCAAAGTCACTCCATGAGCTATTCGTCATATCATTGGTCAGTGGATTGCGTTATCAGCGTTTAATTTCATGACCACTATATCGAGAGTAACAATGTTTTCAGCCTTATCTGTGAAGTATTATTATTTCAGTTGGTGAAATGAATAAATTGAATGCGACGTCATCAATTTTTAAAAATAAGCCAAAAAGAATTATGAAAGTATCATCTGCAAGGAAGCCGGATTTTAATATGAGGAGACAGCCAATTAAACATTTGGGAACAATTACATCACTTGATTATCAAATTATACAAGTGACAGGCCAAATCCCCCTCCCCCATCCCCCACAAACTTACATTACTAGTATCAAAATGAACATTAAATGCGCTTTCTAACATTCTCTACTCAATAATATATGTAATATATATAGTATATATATATAATATATATATATATATATATATATATATATATATATATATATATATATAATATATATATATATATTTATTCACTTGTATTCCACATAGGAAAATGAAAATGTTAAGTCTCAGAAAATGCCCAACAATTTCGTCCTCCA
>NC_061107.1:17643350-17680850 GCF_015104395.2 Macrobrachium nipponense | reverse complement strand
TCTTATTAAACGAAAAAGCAAGACTTATTTAACAACTTCACGAAATTCATACAAGTCTGGCGATGAAGGAAACAAGGTAAAGATATCCACCTTTTTTATACTCTTGAAATAAATTTCGTCGCTCAAGAAGCTCCGTCATCTTTCTTGCTATCATGGAATTGCTGAAGAATTCAACTCGTTAGGTATACGACCTAACATATTTGTAAAGAATGAAAGAAGATAAGCAACGTTGCCTGATGCTCAAGGTATTGATTTTCAAGCTGTTACAAGCACTAAAAAAGCGTCTTTTTTTATACGGTAATGGCGGTTAGGAAGCATGCTATAATGGACCAAAGAGAGAGAGAGAGAGAGAGAGAGAGAGAGAGAGAGAGAGGGTAACTGGAAACCTACTCGGATACTTTACCTGTGAATTACATCTCTGTTGAAACATCAGATATCTAACTTTGAATCACCCTCTTCAACCTATTTGTAGTTTGTGATGAGAATGAAAATCTGACAAGTCTGTCTGTCTTTGAATTCGGGGGTAATTTTTGGTGTAATTTTTTTTCTTTTTTTTTTGCAGATCAGCGTCATAATATACATTCTGGCGTTGGCAGCTGTACTACCTGATGAAAGCCACTATTCTGTTCTAGCATGCATGATAAAACCAGCATGTTTTACAACATTACTTGCGTACTGACTGTATCATTGGCTGATTTGATAAGTTATCTGGCACTGAATGAAGGCGATGTAATTCTACACGATACGTAACATTTGTATTTATTTAATTCATTATGGTCAGGTAATAAAGTACTATGCGATACATTCTTGTATACCTCTAATAGAAACGGGGAATAGAGAGAAACTTTATCTATCGAAATCTGGAAAATCTTGTCCCAAATAGCTGACTTGAACAGATGATAGCATTTACTTAATATAGGATGATAATACGAATCATTTATAATACTTATTTTATTATTCTTTAGTGGCTATCTGTTTGGTGTATGCTTTTCGATTCACTTAATCTCGTCAGTGATAGTAACTAATTCTTCGTGCAAAATTATCCCTTAAAGGCTTCATAAACAGAATTTTTTTCTTATTTAATTTCCATGCCTTAGTTCGTACCTAAGGGATCATTGCTGGAAAGGCCTCATGGGTCTTTAGTATATAAGTTGGTACTTTGCCTGATACGAAAGTCTTCGTTTTTGTTTGTTTGTTTGTTTGTGGCGTTTTTTTACGTTGCATGGAACCAGTAGTTATTCAGCAACGGGACCAACGGCTTTACGTGACTTCCGAACCACGTCGAGAGTGAACTTTTATCACCAGAAATACACATCTCTAACTCCTCAATGGAATGCCCGAGAATCGAACTCGAGGCCACCGAGGTGGCAGGTCAAGACCATACCGATCACGCCAGTGAGGAGCTCTCTTCGTTTTCACATTCCCGAATTCTTGTTATACATTAATTAACCTTGACATGCGCTATATCAGGCTCTTTCGTTCGTGCATAATGTTCCTATATTTAGCAGATGTGTTATTTTATCTTTTCATTAAGGTCTTGGAAGCAGAGCCGAAATGACCTGGAGTGTCACGTCAATTTTCATTTCCTCGTGTTATCTTTCTAAACTCCCGAAGTTATTTCGGGAAACAATAATATTATCTTTTACTGAATCTTAATGAGAACTCTTGACGCTTTCATCCTCTCAAAATGTAAATTTCTGATGTTAAAATACTCAATGATACTCATTAACAACATACGGATTATCAAGTGCCTGTGAAGTTGTTAGTTTGATATAATATATATATATATATATATATATATATATATATATATATATATATATATATATATATATATATATATATATATATATATATATATATATATATATGTGTGTGTGTGTGTGTGTGTGTGTGTGTGTGTGTGTGTGTGTGTGTGTGTGTCCGTCATTTTCGAAAAAAGAAAAAAAAATTTAAAGGGCAAAAATTTTTCATATAAGCCCATTGCTTATAATCATCCCATTTCGTGACCACGAGAGGAGTATAATAATTATAGAAAATGAGGCCTTCGGTTTACATACAGATGCAGTACCGACAAGGACTGCATCGATTTCATGGAGAATATGGAGCAATATATATTTCCAACACATTTGGAAATAACACAAAAGCGCTTGGTAATTGTTCCTTTTAATTTCCCTGCGGCCTCAGGTGATTATATTTTACGCTATTGAGTACCCATACATGCACGCACACAGATATATCTTATGTATGACCTTTTATTTAAAAAAATAGAAATTAATTATGTCACTAGTTTCTTCACTATTTATACCAATGCCCTTACAAAAATAAATCCCAAAGGGAGCTATGAATGTATTCTTTCCCCATAATAGTATATTTTTATTTTGACAGTACAATACAGTGAAGAGCGTCAGGCCACGTAATGAATACTTGGAAATAATGGAAGCTGAGAGACAAGAAGGGATAAAGAAAGAAGCACTTCATTAAAGTTCGATTCGAGTTATTATGATGATGATGTGGAATGATTTCGAGATAATGGAATGAAACGGTCGAGGCACTCAAGAGGGTTTCCATTCAATTTATCATAACGGAGCGAACGAGAGATTCCGGATGGGGAGGAGGGTGAGACAATAAATCAGGGTTCCATCTGAACTGAAGGAAATGCAGGTACGCGAAGAAAACATCAGGGGTCAGTGTAAATGAAAGGGAATCACACGATCAGCAGCTCTGATATCTCTTTGGAAATTCGAGTGTACTTACCTCTGTGCTTTCCCTTCCTGTTTTATATCCCCTGCTATTAATCATGGAAATGGGAATGGGAGAGTGCGATGAATAAGAGAGAGATCCGGCCATGTCGTTGATCCAGAGAATGGAGTAACATTGGGGGGGACATCCGTACTAAGCAATGACCCTTTGAATTTAGATGGAAATCCGAAGCTTTTTGCCCCTAACGACTCAGGATTGACACTATGTTACTGGTCTGTGATAAATGGACTTGATACATTTCACTGAGAACGTTTTCGTCTAAACTGAAGCAGAAATCTAACATTTTATTAAGGAAAATCTGAAAAAAAAAAAATCACTGATTATACGAACCAATATTTCCTATACCGTTAACATACATCACTGTTTGTGATGTCCAGCGTTTCAGAATCCATCACGTCATCGCTGTTGAAAGTACCACCATAGGATTTGTAAATGTCACGGGTGAAGAGGAGCGTCATTAACAACCCAGGATTTGCATAAATGAGGGGGATTTAACAGCCAGTCAATTTGACAAAGCACCGGCGCTTATCAATGGACTATGATAGAGCACAGCGTCAGTTCTAGTGCTTTGCAGTGATGCTGTCAAATGTTATAACATCGTGCTTATTCATTGTTCTGATTTTTACCTGTATAGTTTTCCTGGTTATTCGTGTTGCTTTATAGTTTGATAATTTACTCAGAAGTCCGTCTGTCTTACGCTCTTCAAATAGGAGACGTACGTCTTTCTTTTCCTTTTTTTTTTGTTACTATCATAACATAATTAGATGATGTCCTGACTCATTTGCGATTGTTTCCAGACTGATAATACTAAATATCAATATAAAGATTCATTATATTGGTAATTATGGAGAGGAAACCTTAGTAAAAATCATCATTATTACAACTGATACAAGTTAATTAAATCTCGCATCTTCCGTGAATCAGACATTTCCTTCTTTGTTTCATAAATGCAGTTTTACAATGAAACATCATTATGGAAAAAATGCAGCAAAATGAAGTGAAAAAACCGGATTTCACTTCCTACGAGACATTGTAGAATGTATTTTTAAAACATTATTGCATATTATATTCTAGGAATTTTAAGGAATTTTTGTTTTGTAGATGCATCTTTATACCGTGATAAAATATCAATCTTATAAGAAAGGGGAAAGGGGCATTTCAACACAACACCGGCGATATGTAATTAAATTTTAATATTATAATCTCTTCCATGTTTTAAAAAACTGTTTTACAAACAAAAATGAAAAACGCACAGTGCAGAATAAATAATTTGGAATTTGTTCGGTTATGTGCATTTTTCGTTCTTGTTTTAAAAATCACAATTTAAAATTATTATTTTGCTGTACTCATCCGTAGCCAGAGGAACTATACTCGGTTTTTTTCCATCTGTCCATCCGCCTGTGGTGTTTGCGTATGGTAACACTGCGTCCCGGGCTTTAGATAGTTATATTCAGCTTACATTCAACATTAATAACAATATGCTATTTCGGATATTAACGGTGTAATTCGCATACAGTAAATCTTAAAACACTTTTCAGTTGCAAATGTACACCCAGATATCCTTTTATTTACCTAAAACAACACATAGCGGAACTATCTAAAGCCCAGGACGCAATGTTACCATACGAAAACACCACAGGCGGATGGACAGATAAAAAAAAAACAGAGTATAATTTCTTGCACTCAAAAACACTAAGAAAAAACACTGATTATCGACCACAAAGACTTTCTGCTGGATTTAAATCAAACTGATACTGTCTCTCTCGTGGTTATGCGTCTTATCACTTATTCATTTTATCACATATTATCCTGATTTAGTTTAACTGAATGTCCATTCAGTTAAAGAATGGTAATGCTGCCTCTCTCTTTTTAAGAAGAATGAGTGTTAAGTTTCATTCCACAGAAATAGAGTTGCAAGGGTCTTCATTGGCCGCACACATCTAAACTATATAACGTATAGCAAATCCGTCAGTAATCATGTTTTGAGAGCAATATTTTTCGTGAAATAGTTGTGACGAAAACATGTTTATGTCAGTCCGTGTGATAATCTTTGCATCTCCTTGGTAGTTGGGATGGGAGAAGGATAAGGAGGGTACAACTATATAATATATTTTCCTAACTGACAGGTGCTCGATCGAGTTAATATCTAACTGAACAGTTAGTTTCTTGATTCGTCTGAGGACCATATGATTAAAGCATTCCAAACCATTGATTTATTATGGGTTTAGTGCCAAGCTGTTTGCTGACAGTCGTTTTACCGAGAAGACAGATTTTAAGATATATAAGTTTATTTGATTTTAACATATATATTATATGTTTGTTTGATTTTAACATATATATGTTTGTATGAATGTGTATACAAAGACAGCAATGTCCCATAAACACAAAGAAGAAAAAAAAATCAACGGCACTTGTATTTTGAATTTCTATCCCTTACAAGGTAATAATGGATTTAGCAGTTCACGGGTGCTTTACTCAGGTCAGGGCAGAGCCTTTATGGGACCCTAAACCGGTACATTACATTTGCGCGCATTGTCCCTATAACTGAGCTCTAAAACCATTACCATTGCGCGCATCTTTCCATTACTTTTGCGCGCAGGCATTTTTCAAGGTATTCCAGTAATCTCTGTTGTCAAACCCATTCCGAAGAGAATGATAGTTCTATTTTTTTTCTTTTCCACAGCTATCAGCCTTTAGAAGTGAATGAATTACATTGTTTATTAAGGTATTTTCATTTTATTTAACTGTTTTATTTACTTTGCGAGCATAATAATAGTTGTTATTTCAACTAATTTTATGCCAGTTCCATTCAATTTAGCTTTATTTTTTCATGTCCTTCCCAACTTTTTTTCCATGTTATTTTTTTAATTTCCTTACTAACTTTTTTTTTCCATGTCAATAAAAAAGACATCAAGAAATATCTGAGAAGTCGATGTTTCGGTTACGGGAAATACAAATAACATAAAAAGCCAAAAAAACTGAGTTAGCTAGAAAGCCTACTTCCGGTTCCTTGTCTTTATATTCAGAACTGAGGCCTATTTTCTGAATTTTTTTCCACCAGTTTTGGCCTAGATGGCATCTACAACACTACATTATTGCGGATTTCTATCTGTACACAAGGTGGAGATCATGTTAAGTAATGTAGCGTAAATATCTTCTGATTGCGATGGTAATAAAGCAAACACAAGAGTTACAGTGTCCAAGATTAAATCCATGAATTGAGTACAATCGCCCAAAATATTTTGGACAGCACTTGAAATTACGCAAAAAAATTTTCTTTCTTATTAGTTTCCAACTAAATGACGTCGAGAGCTTCGTGAACATTCTCACTAAATTTGGATAAAGTTGGAAACTTTGTACGTCTTTTCCTGTAGATTGCCATTGTTATAGTTTTCAAATCTTTCTATTCCCGATCTTTGTCATCTACACATTGTAATTCGCTTCGAACTATTTTCACAAGTCTCGTGCTTATGCAATCAAACGCTTTCCTCTTCACAGCATCTCGGATTGCTTGAAGTTCAACTTTTTCCACTTTCTATCTCGTGTATTTGAATACACGTTCCACCGATTATAGTTGTACAGCTATTATCGGTTCTGACCATCTTTTGTAGGTCTTCACAGTACAGTGCCATGAAATTTCCCATGAATTAAGAATTCTGTTGATGCTGTATGTGTATCCATCGTGAATCTAGGATTTCTTTCCTTTCTCGGTCTTAGATAGTGTGAATTCCATGCTGTTTGATTTCAGACTAAAAGAGAGAGCGACTGAAACTACCGTAGCTTACTTCAGTGAATACATCTTGTAAGCTGTGAATTGTCATAGCGTTCGAAAGTGTTCGTTCTTATCATAACCATATGCAGTAGGGCAGTTTGACAAGAAATGACAGAAAGAAAAAGGGGAAAAGAGGCGAGCAACTGTAATAAATTTCAGCGCGCAATCGTAACACTTCTTAATCCCTAAATGCGCGCAAATGCAATACGCCATCCTAAACAGTTTTGTATTGGGAGGGAATGGGGGAGTGGGCGCTGATCACCACCGGTGCTTAACTATTAGTTGTGCTTGAATTCTTTATCATTCCATGCAACATAAAGGCATCACTGACCATACAGGGCAGCAATTTCACAATATTTTCCAGTATTAGTTAAATTTTTTTTTAAATTTCAAAGTGCCGTATTGTGTGGCATATTTAACTTCAAACTTTGTAACAGAATAAAACAAGTTAACCAGTTCAATTTATCATACTTGTAAAAAAATGGAGCAGTTTTGCAAAAATGCAATTTTCCAGTGCAAATAAAACCAAATAACATACTTGTATCATTTTACATAAAATGTTGTAAAAATAAATATAAATTGCTTGGGAAAACAATACGTGAATGTTCGAATTAATCTTTACTTTACACGTTAATCAGATGCACCACGGAGTACATAAATAGAGGCGAGACTACATTGCCGGCTCGCAACTAGTAATGGATAAATTTTTCTTTATTTTTCACTTGTTTGTACAAATATTTTATCGATTTACTTGTGCTTTTCTAATTTTATTGTGTTTTATTGATTTACTTGTGCTTTTCTGATTTTACTGTATTTTATTGATGTACTTGCGCTTTCCTAATTTTAATTATAATTTTGTTTTTCAAGATTAATTATAATTTTATATTTTCCAAGAGGTCTAAGGGGGTCCCTTTTGACATATGGGCACCATGCAGCCGCTTGGTTCTCTTATGCCGGCTCTGGCTTTGCTTCTGCAGAAACTAATTTCTGTTAGGCAGGCACTTAAGGGATGTGGAGTCTATTAAGGCTATGACTAAAGGGGACAACTTTGCCAAGAGCATAAATAATAATTTCTCCAATTGCTCCCTACAAAGAGACTACTAATCCAATCGGACTTCCATGACCCCTGTGACAGTCATGTCATTGATCTACTTTTTTTAAATGAAAGAAACTAATATTAGTCTTTCATTCTAAAATACATATACTGATGTTAGTCTTTCATTCTAAAATTCATATAATATAGTTATTATTTCAAAGCTGAATGTTTGAAACTGCTGTAATTGAGTAGACTAACAACACAAACCTCGGGTACTTAGTGGTTGCTTTATGGACCTTATGTCCCATTCTTAGAATTTTGCTAAAAACATTATTTTTGAAGATGCTATATACTATATACAAAATCCTTATTTTTACAGTTTGGATAAAATTATATCTCGTTGGTTGGGATGAGACATGAAACAAGCTCATCTGCCATGTTGGTTCTTTATTAAGTTGAATAAGGTTACAATACAACAAGGAGAATACGTGAGAGCAACCATACTGCTGGGTATTGAAAGTGTTTGGTTGCCACTTACCAACGTGAGAGAAGGATACAGTTGCCAGTATCAATATAGCACAATGTTTTACATACAATGAATACGTTACACAATGACAAATAGATTATAGGATCTACATCTCCCTCCTCCCTTAAGGCTCATCGTCCCCATCTGGAGTGGGTTCATCTGGAAAACCTGGGAAATCTACGTGGGGCTGTAGGACAACGCCTGTTCTTCCAGTATACTCATCCGCTGGGGAAACATACTTCATAGTCCCTTGACCTGCCATGGCTCATGATGATCCTGACCTTGTCCCAACATTGAGAAATCGGATCCTGCATCCTAACCAATTATCCAAGTTCTAGGCTGGTTAGGAGACATTCATGTTAATTGTAGAACCTCTACAAGTTTGGCAGCACAGTTTAATCTCAACCCTCTAACTTTTAGAGCCATTCCTGCAAGAATAACTGAGGATGAGCTGGCTCACAGGATCTTAGTGGGTGGCCATATAGGATTTGCACAGAGTAGTCATTGTTTGAAGAGGTTCTTGCTAGAGGCAGGGTTGTATAAGACTGGCAAGGCTCACGCGCTTGGACAGTACTTGCGATGTCCAAGTAGATTCCTGACCGGTTAACAGTCTCGCATCCATTGCTTTGTGGCTCTATTCCTCTGTGACTGTTATAGAGACTGATAGTGTGTGGCAGCAAGAACTACAATCCTTGGTCTATTAAGTACAAATTTAGTGTCAACTGAAAGACTATCCTGTAGTTTCCGGAATGGGAGCAACGAATCTTCGAAGTTGTAACGATTGGCAGGAAATCCTGAGGGCAAGCAGTCTCAAAGACAAATGTAAGTCAGGTCCTCCCTTGCTGAAGCAAGAAGACCTTGAATAATTCTGTCAGCATCCCAGGGTGATGAGTCATCCTCTTGGGCTGCTGCATGAGCCACTAGTGGCAACGGTCCTGATGTCTGGCCCAGCCTCAACAGTCAAGTTTTGTCTTGTGTTGCGAGTTGGTTGACGGGGACAGGACAGGACGTTGGGTATGCCAAGCTGCTTGTCAGCACACCACACAGCTGTGAACAGACACGGTGAGATTTCCTCCTTTTGACGTCGCAACTCGAATCAGCACCAGTGAGTGATCGTCTGTCATCAATGTTAAATGTTGCAGGCCTGTTATGTACAGTTTGCACTTAGACATAGCCCCGGTTCGCTAGCATCTCCAACTCGATGTGGTGCAGCATGTCTCAGCAACTATGAGGAAACGAGATCCACATAGTACAAAGTAAAGTCTTTCATTGCTGTGGTCCTGTAGAAGGGCATATCCTAATCCACACAGTAAAGAAGTGTCCGTCTACGATACCTGAATCAAAGGAGGCAAGGACAGCCTTCATTTGGCGTAATTCTCCAGCTGACTCGTGGTCAAAACAAATGTACTCTAAGGGGTCTGAGAGGCTGAGCTGTGTTAGAAGAGTTGATCTGCAGGATAATTGAATCAAATGGAAGCAAGAACTGGCAGGCTGGCCAGGGCAATCTTCTCTGTGAAATGCTGTGTCCTGATGCGTGGTCCAAACAAATGCATGCTGGGAACTCTTAAGTGGTCTGAGAGATTGAACTGCGCTCGCTATTTCAGACGTAGAGTTGGCCAATTGGTTCACTATCCCAATTAATAAACAAAGATCCATCAAGTTCGTCTGTATAGGGAAGTCCTTGATTGCTGCTACTTTGTCAGGGTCCGCTGAAATGCCACCTTTGGAGATACGGCTTCCACAGAAGGTAATGCTGGAGGTAGCAACCACAAAATAGTCTTGTTAAGACAAGTGTGGCATCATATGTGCAGCACCTTATCACCATCTAAGAGCCCATAGCAGAGACGTCACCACCTGCGTCAGACAACATCTGAATCCTGGATGTGATGTCTCCATACTAGTGGGTACATGGAGATTGGCCACGGTGTCTTGACATAAGTGTCTTCCCATCCGACGACAGTTGGGGTTCTTACCCCTAGCAGGTGGTGTAGGCTGGGCACTGGAAGTGGCACCGTATTTGACATCCCTTTTCTTCTTCCAGCAACACTGGTCATAATGTCCCTGTCAGTTGCAGTGGCAGCACTGGACCTGTCTGGTGGGGCACCTCTGTGCCTTGGACCAATGCCCCTAGTGGGCACAGTTGCTGCAGGTGCAATCTTATGCTGGACACTTCTCTGTGGATCCACTTTGTGGCTGCACGACTGGCATAAAACACTGTGATAGTGTAGTAGGGGTGGCACCCTTTCCAAGTGTTTTCTGCTTCCTGTAGTTTGAGAGGGTGAATTACAAATTGCAGAAGTGGCCTTCCTGGTGGCTTCATAGGTGAACACATGTTGATAATATCCTGTAGAGAGGAATTGGTGCCAAGGGCAATGAGTTTCTCGGTCAGCTCTCCATCCCTGACTCTCATACGGATGACTGATCATCATGGTTTGCTCACAAACTGAAGATCTACCGGGACATATATCTAATTCCTCTACAACATTCTAAGAGTCACGTCTAATTCCTGTACAATGTTCTAAGAGTCATGTAAAACTTTGAAAAATTCTCCTTCCAACCGTTAGGTGAGCGGCTTCCTTCGATGTAGATTCTTGTTGCAAAGGATCCTGATGTGTTCTTGAAGGGCATCCAAGACTTCGTCAGTACTTTATACGGTGTCTGGGGGTATGTCTAGGGTGTGCTCAATGCTCCTCTCTCTCTCCAAGGCAAGACACATCCTCATCTGGGTTAATTATTTTTCTCTGAAAAATAATTAACTGAAGAATCACCCCATTGACTGAAGAATCACCCCATTGACGTCGCCATTCCCTGAAACATTTGAAAAGTTACAGGGCAGAGGGGTTCAGGGCCATTGCTTTCTGTGGAGGGAGTATTGACAGGGATTTCTGCACCCTCTGTTGTTGGAGTAGGAGCAGCAGGTGTCGAAGGAGGTGCACTGGGGCTTCCTGTACAAGGGTGGGATAGCATTTGCTGAAAGGCACCATTGCAGACTGCTTCCTGTTACCTGGGTATTTCGTCGTCCTTTCTCTGTCATTGGTCCTTAATTATTCCTGTTTTCTTCATCTATCCTCTCCTCCTGTCTGATCCTGGATCCATGATTTCTACAGGTGTTGTATGAGCAAAATGAAATCAGCTGACTGGGGTATTGTTGTCTGGGGATGGAGAAGAGAGGAGAGGAGAGGTACCTTGTGAATGCTGGGCTAGTGGAGAGTCGTCACGTTCATCATCAAAAAAAGGAGAATCCATTGTGAATGTTCTTTTTACCCTCACACAGACTTAAGACAGAATTTAACAGAAATATACAGTATCAGTATTCTAAATGCAGTGCATGAAATATTGGCACTAGTTGGCTTGTTGCAGAGAGAGAGAGACGCAGCTCACTGGTGGTGTAAGGTTCTTTGTTGAGTTTTTTCCAGTTCGCTTTAAGTCATCTGTATCTCCGCTGGCTTCTCATGTTGGCCAGGATGAGATATGAAACAAGCTCATCTGAAATGAAAGTTCTTTATTAGGTAAGGTTACAATCCAACAAGGACAACGTGTGTGAGCGACCGAACTCGGAGAGGGGAAGTGACGTACTGCTAGGCATTAGATTTGAATGTGTTCAGTTGCCACTTGTTCATATGTGAGGTACTCATTATAGTACAATGTTGTATATATACATGGGAGGTAAGAATATGTTATAAACAATGACTTCTTATTACATACATGTTAGAGTGTGTGGGTGTGTGATTGTATACTACCATGGATTAACAATTCTAACCTCACCTACAACAGCTAGAGAAAGGAGATCAGTCCCTCGTAGGGGAACTGATTAGCCTTTTTTGTGATTTGAATCTGATAATCAATCAATTACTGATATGGATGGTAGGGGAACCAAATACTGATGTGGATGGTGGCGGAACCAAATACTAATAATATGGATGGTAGGGACATGGATTTGGCTGATTATGTATGTATGTATCTTGATTTAAAAATAATGGATGATGGTGGTTGGATGGGAGAAGATGGAGTTATAGTTTAAATACAGCAAGAAAGAATGCCAGGTGCCAGCAAAAGATTTGGAAAAGACTTGAATTATCTCCGATATGCCAAGGGGACCGTTAAGCCACCTCTTGCTTTATGCAATTGAAGTGTGGCTGTTGAATGCAACTGAGAGAGAAAGAGAGAGACAATTGAAGTGTGGGTGTTGAATGCAATTGTGAGAGAGAGAGAGAGAGAGAGAGAGAGAGAGAGAGAGAAACCCAAGCTGTTGGGATGAACTGATAAGTGTGAAATGTGGAGAAATTTAGAAATGATCAAAGGATTCATGATGGTTGAAAGATGGAATAGAATATTTTGAGATGGCTCGATCATTTGGAAAAATGGGGTTGACCCTGAAATTGGTGTGATATATATGAAATGATTGGTCTGAACCATGTAGCACAAGATTACATGTAAGGTAGCTTTCAAGTAGCACTGTGCACGCATTTGAATTTTTTATAGCCTCCCTTGTTCGAAGAAACAGAGTACATATACATTTAGATATAAATGTACTATATCTACATAGGTATCTGCAGGACCCAACTTCACCCATTTCATTATTTAAAGATCCAGCCCTACCAGAGTTTCCCACAAATGCTTTTATGTATAATATTTGTACAGGTGAGTATCTCCTACCTATTTCTCGACAGTACACTAAACATTTTGTCAAAGCTTAGCAAGCTTAGATATCTATTTTCTGCAAAACAACGGTGACTACAGCCAAAAATATACTTTCAACTCAAAATACAACTCTCTCGCTTTACCAGGATTTCACCACTATTATAGCTGGAAAATAATATACCAAACAAGAAGAGAATTATGGCGGAAATCCTTTAATCCTTATTTACAAAATTCTTATTTTAGTTTTGCAAAAATGATATGACTCTATGGGAAAAGGTGAGGCTTGATTAACAATGATATGAGTACTACATTTGTTAATATAAGTTTGCTTTAGACTATTGTGAATGTCAAAAACTCTATATAATAATAGGCACTGATCTGGCTGACCACTGAAGTATGAACTTACTATGAATACCAAGTCCCAAGGAATCTTACAACTTGTCTATCTACCTCAAATAAGTGATCGCGATGAAATGGAATTAAACATGTTATCACAAATGGGAGAGAAATTTGTCCAGACCATAATCACAAAGACAAAAACACACTTTCTTGTTAGCTAATAACTTCCCTTACGGGAAAGACATGCTCATGGTTTCAATTTGGATCGATATAACTGATGCAGAAAAACATCAACACTTCAAAATCTTTCTATTCATTTTTTAACAAGAGCCTTCTCCAGTTTTATTGCTGATTTGGACCCATTGATGATTCTCTTAAAATTCAGAATGAGCTCACAGGAGAATCAATTTGTCTCATTTTGCAAAATCAAAGAACTGTTTTACTCTTTTTGAAAGTGAAATGCTTAAGCTTTGAAGCCAATTCACTGCCAGGCACCGAATTAGATCATACAGAAACTTCCACAGCACCTATAGTTAACGACGAAGAAACACCCACTGATTGCCCTGAGTGTTTTCCCAGACGACTATTTTCTATAAATTCACTAACGCAAACGAAACTGTAAAAGTTAGTAGTTTATGGAAAATACTAGTTATCTATCTAGTAACTTTTACTACATTCACTAAAAAAATGGTTTATAGAGAGAGAGAGAGAGAGAGAGAGAGAGAGAGAGAGAGAGAGAGAGAGAGAGAGAGAGAGAGATTCTTTCAGTGATTCCTCTTGAAAAGGAACTGGGAGAATATTTTCTTGTTTCGTAAGCTATGCAAATTGAAATCACTGAAATGCAATTAACTGAAATGCAATTAACTGAAATGCAATTGACACAAATTGATATTTTCATTACATGCTTTTGAACTTACTTCACACTTTTTTCAAGATATAAATATGAAATTATACATTAACAACTTGAAAACGAAACATAACAGGCTTTATTTTCTAAGAAAAGAATGCAACCTTAAAATATATTGCAATCACTTAATTTACCCAACTCTGACAACCAGGATCTCATTTAAAGGAGTAAATGTCATCCAGTCTCCTTTACCTCGGGATTTGAGATGCGAGTGAATAAAAATATGCCATTTGACGTGTTTAAATATCAGTAATAACAGAATTACTAGAAATGCCCCCAAAAATAGCAAACAGTCTAAGTAATCTTACATAATACTACCTTCACATATATACTCCTCAAAATGAGTTTTAATGGAGTAATATTGTGGTTGCAACACAAAGCATGGTCTCTCCCAGTGTAATATAAATATGCATAATTGGATGATAAACTTTTCTGTTAGTTTTTTGCCATTATTGGGTACAGAAATAGAAAATGAAGGGTTGCTTACTGGCATTAATCTCACTAGTTTTATGAATGGAAATACACAAAAACTTTTAAGGGAGACAAAAAAGGCAAAGAACATCTAGGGAAATCAAAGAAATTGTTATTTCTCAGGCAGTTAGTAAGCTTTATAAAATTTCTACCATATCTCCCATATAAAGTTGTATTACATACATGCTTTGTAGTGCATTAAAGTTTCTCACCACTAAACCATTGTATTAACCATATTACTTCTCTGTGGTATGATGTACTTTATTTATACAAATAGAGAATTTCCAGTCCTACTATTGTATGGTTAGTTTAACGTCAAACCTTAGCTTCATTATATATGAATTACGTAAAAAAATCAAGGTTAGCCTATTTTTGAACCTCACAGAGTCAAACACGAACTACAGTGCAAAAAATACTTATTCAATAATACTCACATGTTCACTGGTTGTATACTCTCTCTCTTTCACTCAGAAGGCTGCAACTCCTCACTCTTTCCTTTCACTGGTGGTGTTTGAACCGAATTTCCACAATTTTACGCCTACGGCAGTTCTGTAAGAAACAAATATGTGCTGGACATGCACAAGAGAAAATTTGTTCAAACTTTGAGTGTACATGCATGTCTCAGCTAATGGGGAGTTGAAAGGGGGACAAAACACACACGATGAGCTTCACTTATTTGCTACAAACACATGCAGTTACAGAAAAAATATTTGTAATCAGTATCGATAGTAGGCACAATAATTAGTACTTACATAAACCTTTTACTCTGTATCAGAAAACAGTAAACAACATAGTTAACCTAACAATTGCCAAATTCAAACCCTAGTTTAAAATGCTAATTTCCTCATAAAATGAGCCAAATAACGCACTATGTTCTACCCTATATAAGCATCAACATTAAAGAATTAAACTTACCATGCCGTCGCTTCCCCACTAAAACACCGGCAAAAGTCCTTAACGTTCACAGTGTAGCCTTCTGCACTCAAAATCTGAAACCTGGATCCAACTACAGCCTACTGCTCTCACACACGGTAACCTAAAAAGGAAAGCACTAAAATAAATCTTTGGATATAACATTATAATCACAGTAAATATAAAAATAATCACTTCTTATTTATATATAACAAGGTTGTTGGCTGCGTCTCACCAATTCCTATACAAGATACACAAGGATCTCCCCATTATTAGCCTACTGCTCAATACTAAGTCCTGTGTTCCACACCCAAACAAAATTCTAGGTTATATAATACAAACCCAAATGAATCCTTGTTGACCATCAATGAAACCTTACCTCTAATAGTAATACCTTTACAATAAAAACCAATCCAAGTTAAGAGACCAATAGTCCAATGGCAAACCTCCCAACAAGCAAGCATCCCCTACAGCATGAAGGAGGGCTTAAGCCCACAATTCCAGTAACGTTCATACCCAATTTGAAAACCACCGGCTTATGACTTTCATGATATTCATCCACTGAAATCAGTCCCTAACATGCTAATGCACGTCTCGTATTTTCTAAATAAGGTAAAAATAAATGCAAGCAGTTAGTTTTGTACTCCTGATAATAGGAAATAAAAGTTAAAAGTAACCAAACCTAACTGACTAGAGAAAGTATCACAATTCTAAGAGGTAAAAATTGGAGACTTCTGCATCAACAGCCAACCCTTTGAAACCTCTTGTGTACAAGGGGTTTCAATCAAAAGAAAGTTATGTAACAGACCCCCAATCCTGCTCATCGTCAAGAACCAAAACCAATTTTGACAATGGTCTCTCATAAATCTTTCCTCACCTTGTAACCTTTACTGACCTAACTAAATCATCCTCATATACATTAGTTTGTTGAAGCTGCTGTGATCTTAGCAAGTACATAAGTACTCATATTCCCAATACTTCCACCTACAGAGAATAATTACCTGAAATATTGTCATGTCCAAACGGATAATCACCCATATTCAAAAGCTTGTTTGGTGTCAGAGGGCAATGCCTCATTACTATCAGAAGAGAGAACTGTACGAGCTCTATTTACAGTGGCTTCAACTTGACAAGTGTGTTCAAAAGCCATCATAATCAACCTGCTGACCCACCAAAATCACATATAACACCTTGCTAACCATGCCTATTATTCTCTCCCAAACTCCACCAAAATGGGAAGCTCCTGGAGAGTTAAAAGTAAATTCCACTCCAGAAGGAAGTAATTCATCCCTTAATTTATGATTTCTTCAAGAATTCACAATTAGAATCAAGAACTTTTACTTATTTTATGATTCTTCAAGAATTAAAAATTAAGAGTCAAGAACTTTACTCGATAATACAATTCTAGTACCATGATCACAATGAATTGTCCTACCCTGACAATTTCGAGCCAGAAAACTAGTTAATAAAGGAATCTGATGAAAAATCTTAAGCCTCCAAGTGCCTAGCTCTCATACTTAAACAAGTAAATACAACAACCCAATCCTGACTTGTGATGATCTCCCTCTTTTAATGGAAAATGATCAAAATACATCCTATCCAAGTGTGGTAAGAAGGTGATCTCCCTGCTTCCACCTGATCAGGAGGCAAGTCTGACATTTGTTGTTCAATGCCTTTGCCTCTCAGTTTGTGACATTTAATACATTTCCCTAATACGCAACTCGCAGCTGGATAGCCCTTTACTAGCCATTATTTCGCTTTTATCAGTCCAAAAATGTACATCCTGCCCATATGAATTGCTTATTAATGATAATACTGAATTACAATATAATGTCTGTCAGATGACACTTATATGGTAGAATAACTAGATGCATTTCACCAGGATTGATATTTGCTTGAGACAATCTACCCCTCACATATACTATGTTAGTTTGCTTGTATGGTGTCTTTATGTTGCATGGAACTAGTGGTTACTCAGCAATGGGACCAACAGCTTCACGTGACTTCCGAACCACGTCAAGAGTGAACTTCTATCACCAGAAACACACATCTCTGACCCCTCAATGGAATGCCAGAGAATTGAGAGGTGGGCCAAGATCAAACCGACCGCACCACTGAAGCATCCCCCTACATTATAGACTCCATTTTGGGGCTAGAAGTCTTTATAGTTATCATCCTTCTCTAGACAAGATATTTCTGTACCATAGATCAAATGTTAAGCAAAACTTACTACCACTCTTTGCAAGCCTAAACCATGGGTGGACAGATGCCAACCAAAGTCACTAAACTCCTTACTGTACTTTACAGATAACCAGTCAACAAATTATATAATCCACCCTAAGCCCTAAGAAGTCTGAGCCACTCAACAGTGGTGGATGACTTTACCTAAACCCTCAGAAGCTGCTCTTCAATAATTTTCAGTCGCCTAATCTACCAACTTTTACTTCAGTCCTATACCTTATCATATGTCCAACCTCTAAATCCTCTGCTCCACATGACATTGCAAGACATTCTTTTGACTAACAACTCTCTTCCCTTGCCAAAAATTCAGGACCAATACTCCATCTCTCCGACTGCCTACAACAGAAGGATCATCTGCTGAATTTAACTCTGAATCAACATTGTGCCACTGGCTCTGATCACTACCTTCTCAAATCACAGAAGCTCAATTCACAACGAATGTCTTTATTTCTAGCTTGATCATTATGAAGATAATAAAAAACAATTGTTGAATCAGTCCAATAAGAAAAAGTTTTTTAATCCCATAACCTCTAGAATGAAAAATCTATATTTATAGCTAAAACCGCAACATTGAGTTCTAACCAACGAGGAATTACGGCACTTTTGGTGCACCTCATGCAGTGATTCTAGGGATTACAAAAGGTTCTTTGCAGCATGCCTTCGACTCCTAACTGCAACCCTTTTCCTTCCTTTTACTGTACCTCCTTTCATTTTCTCTTTCTTCCATATTACTTTCGACCCTCTCCTAACAATTAATTCATTATGCAACTTTGAAGTTTTCCTTCTGTTACACCTTTCAAATCTTTTACTCTCAATTTCCATTTCTGTACTCAATGATCTCATAGGTCCCAGTGCTTGGCCTTTGGCCTGTATTCCTTACTATTCAATTCAGTTGAGGCCCTTTTCAATGGTGCAACCATTGCTTTAACCATAAAACTGAAGTAAGCCACAGGTCCTTAGGCCGTAACACTTGCATCTCACAATATATGCAGCTCTGCTCAATGCCCTTTCTCCCACCTTATTGCTTTCAAACTCCTTTCTATTCTTATAATTCTTGATTGATGAATTCTGTTTACCCAGTCCCGAGTTATAGTAACAGAACACAGCTCTCTATCCTATTTAAACTGCAAATGACAAATCTTGCATAATTTTTCTTCCTCCAACCAGCACTGATGCCAGTATACCAAGTAGATCACAAATGAATGCAATTGCCAATAATAACTCCCATTTGGTTTTAGGGACAATAGACTCTGATGTCTCACCGCCTGAACTAACTGTGCCAAATCCCATTACACGTCCTACCTATGCCTAGTATGAAAATTTCCTAATCCATTATGAAATCTGGAACGCTCTCCCTTGTCCAGACATTTTCCAGGAACAACAGACAAAATCTCTAAATGGGGACTCAACTTTGCTAACATAAATCCTTCCTGGCTACAAAAATGACTGACCTAGAATAGATTACCTACCAAGGAGCTATGAGAATCCTCAGACTTCAGACAGTTGTCCACAAAAATTTTAGAAGACTGTTTCACATTCTAAGGAACTTTATCACGGAAATCCTTAGTTGTTTGCTTCTGTGTAAAGTTTGCCAATGAGCAGGCTCCAAAAAAGAACCTTGAATAATCCCTTTGCACTGTGTGTGTGTGGCACACAGACTTAATAAAACATAGTACAACCCTACACTGAATCGTGTAAGCACACAATGAAGAATTCATTATATCTGGACCCTGCACTAATATATCATTTAATGAAAAACTCTACCTACCTTAAATGCACTATCAAATACAACTACCTTTTCTGGCTTATCTGACTTCTTTATACCAAAATGAGGGAGAAACCATACACTTTCCACCTGGTTATGGGAAGCAACTCTCTTTGCATATCCCATTTCTATCTCATTCGTGAATTCACAATACTACTACTTAGCATATGAGCGAACCCCAACTTCTTACACATACCATACATGTGGCTCAATGCAACACTTCATATTTCAGGTAAATTTCCTATGCTACCCTGTAAAGGTAATGGTATCGCATACTGGCCATTTAAAATTCTAATTTTTTACTGAACCATATCAACCCATTTCTTATCTTCAACTGACATTTCATGCCTTGGAGATGCTAAGTCCTATAAATCACGATTATAGTTTTCCCGAAGGATGGTATCCATCCCCAAGCACCTTCTTACCACTGCAGTTCTATTAATATGATCCTTATACATCTAGTCCCTAAGCTCCACATACTACCCAACCCTGTAATGTTCCTGCTGCATGATGCTCATAAAAACCAGTGGAGTTGATAAATTCTTGAGGTTCCATAATGTGGGGAACATTATTTCCAATCAGTAATATCAACATCAACATCCACTTCTGGAATGTGACCAGCGTTCTAAGTTTCAACTACTAGTGTAATTACATTCATTGACAGATATCTGGGTGATACTTAACTCTGGTGGAAGCAAGATTTTTTCCTTTGTAATCCAATACTGATAAACCCAATACTAAATTACAGTCTCCCTACCTCCATTGATAGTTTCAATGTTAACATTAACCCTCCTTACATCTGTGCAACCCAGCTGCCTAAGCAACTCTGCTGAATAGTAGCATGATGAACTTCCACTATCAAGAAATGCTCTTGTTAGCACTTCCTTCCCATCCTGAGACCTTCCCCTACCTGGGACCACTGACATACCCATACTACTGCCATCTCCACTGACAGCCCTAAACATAGCAATATATTACTCAAGAGGTCTATCATGAGCAAGAGGAGCAACCTGTGCTCCATTTGAACTTTCCTCTGTGCCAATATTATTTACCAGTTCCCTTAAGTAGCACAGTAGGATGAAATTCTCAAAATATGGTACATTCCTTCTTGCTGCAGCATTGTCTGTAGATCTGATAAATTATCAGTTCTGCTTATCCCTGCACTCTTACCTAATCTAGTCATTCCACCTTTATCCCTACTCTCAATAGCTGGCGCCCAAACAATGGATTCTTTTAGACCCTGGCCTCCTTTTCAATAAATTTTACCATCAAATTTTACCATCTTTCTTTCACTATCTTTTTAGCAATCCTACACAAAGTGTCTAGCACACTAGGATGAAAGTCATTCCAAACTAACCTCATTGTCTTTGGATTCTGAAGCTTAGCTATCCCAAATGGAACACATGGTATTGCTACAAATTTTCAGCATAACATATTCCTCAAGTCCCTCTGTGTCTATCATTTACATCAATATTTTTCCATTTAATAACTTTACCTATGTAGGATGTAGCTATCTGCTTTGGATAGCCTTATCTATTATCATTAATAATTCTCTAACTGCTTATAACCTCTGAAGCCTCTAAATGAAGAGGGGCCGAGGCAATTTCATTTGGCCTACCTACAGTGTGCACATCTAAATATCGTAATCTTTCCTTAGCAGATGTCAGATTGGTGATAAACACATCATCAAAGAAACGAATAAGCTTAAATTAATTTGTATAATCCCCATCAAATTTATATTTTGGCATCAACTCTTTCATGTTGCAAGATATCAAAACCTGAAGGATATTATTGTTACTACTACACCATCATTATTTCTATCCAAATTACGTTTCCCTGGCATAGTACTGTCTTTAACTTTACAACCAGTATCCATTTGGTTGTCAACTTGGCTTATACTAAATCCTCTGTGCAGCATGGTCCTCTAACCATTTAACTTGTCTTTTGTAGATTATCATTATCAGCTTTGTTATTTAATCCTGGATCACCTGTTGAGGTTTCAGATTCGAACTATTGCAATACAATTTCCTATGCTGCAACTTCATCTCATTCTCCCTCAAGAATAACTTGGAACTATTTCATCTTTGCACTGGACTAACCTGACATGTACCTGGAAATTTTCATATAATTATATAAGACACTAGTGAATTTCTTTTATGATTTCTCAATTTTTCTTGTATTCACTCAAATATAAAAAAAGGGAGGGTGGGGTGGGTTTGCATGAGTAATGTCCTCGAGTTACCAAAATATACCCCATTTAAGACATCAATACAAAATCAGAGTCAAATCTAAAATAAACCCTTACTCATCACTTGTACGCCGGCTCAATCTTCATCTTTCTAACATAAGTCCTGAAGACCTCAAATTCAAAATGTCGCCTTGTTCCGCCAAAACTTGTAACTGCATGCATGTCTCGGCTAACTAAATGAGAAGTTGGAGGATAACACCCACACATGATGAACATAACTTGGTTATTTGTTGCAAACTGAAAAATAACAAATTATTAGTACCAATAGTAGGCACACAATTTATTTACAGTAACCTTTTACATGGTAATCAGAAGCAGCTTCCAAATTCAAACCTAGGCTACATGCATCTGCTTAAAATGTTTACTCATAAAATATAAGGCAAATAACACACTGTATGTTCTATACTAAATAGACAATGACATTAACATTTAATAAACATACCAAGCGGTAATTCTTCAGAAGCAAGCCGCATCACCAGTTTCTAAAAGACAATCAACAATCCTTCATTTAATGGTGTTTTTTCAGTGAATCTCATCTTGTTTTCTCGAGGAAATGTTATTTTAACCCCCCTTTTCCACCCAACAAGCTTGGGGGCCCCCAGTTGGGAATCGGCGGTTTTGGGTGGGGAAATACCAGGAAGGAGTGCTTTGCAGCAATAATAATAATTGGGAGCACCTACAGATTCGCGGGCCCACTCGACCGCCGACCGAAATCGGCGGAAGAACACCAAAAACAATATGACTGCGATACCAAAACAACAACAAACAAAATAGGTTGCGACTACATATCCGCGACGATCGATTTGTGTGTGCTGTCAGTAAGGCCGTGGCGGAACGGCGTTTCGCGCCTTATCTGCATATTTAAAGATTCTTGGCAAGCACGGCATTTACTGGCAAGAGGTAATGTTGCGCTGCGCGCGCTAGCCACAGGGGTTACAGTAAGGCTACTTACCGTGGCAGATGGATTTGGGTGTCGCATCGCTTACGCCGACGTCCTTTCGTCACTACAGAGCGATCACACCTAAAGGCGTTCCTGTTGTAGTCGATCCGACAAATAGCTCCACAACACTCGCAGTTTTTTGCTTTAGAATTAAATGATGTCTTTGAGCATATTCAATCACAACTTCTTTACCACCACTAGAGAAAATAATAATGATAATATTCACCGTAACCCACATTGCACTGCAAACAATCGGTAGGAAAACGAAGGTCTCTGTCATAATTAATGCCAGAAGGGCCAGCCACTGCTTCTGCCATAGCTACAGGAAGACAAAATGCCGGTTTTTGCTTCATTATTCGAGTATTCAGTTATACAAGGATACCAGTGGACACTGGACAGGTAACTTTATTACTCCGCTGAAATGCTAGTGAAACTTAGTTTTCGACTAAAGTCGTTCGTAATTGGTTATGAAACCCATTACGTCATAACAATGTCACACCTCTCAGCCAATAATGAGTAACTGGAACTGCTTTTGTTTGCGTAAGAAAGTAAGTTAGAGGGCTCACTAAAAGTAAACATTACCGTAGAGGAAACACCTCTCCCGACTTAGGAAAAATTCGAGGTAAAAACTTACCAAGGTCATTTAATTTCACCCCGTTCAATCTCTCATATAATGACTATAATTTTTTATATTGCTTTTCACATGCTTTTTCCATGCAGGTGATTATTTATTTTAATATCCAGTGCGGAGTGCTTCTGAAGAATTGCCTACCAAGCTGTACCTTCCCCATTGAAGCACTTGCAGAAGTCATAAACCTTCACAGTATAGCCTTCTGCACTCAAAACCTGAAGCCTGGATCTACAATGGCCTAATTTTCTCACATGACTTAAGGAAAACACCATCGTAAATTTTTGAATATGTATCACAGTAAAATAAATGAACAATCACTTCCTTTTCATGTATAAAGAAGTTGTTGGCCACAGCTCACCAACGCCTATTGAGGTACACAAGCAAACCGCCATTGTTAACCTACTGCTCGACATTTAGTCCCGTGTTTCACATCTCTAAACAGAATTCAAGGTTATAATAATAACAGTCAAATTAATCCTTGTTGACCATCGATGAAACTTACCTAATACCTCCTTAACAAATCCCCGAGTACAATGGCAAATCTCCCAACAAAGAAATATCAGTCACAACACAAAGGAGGGTATGCTCGACATTTCTTAGGAAGTAGTAAATAGTCACGGTCTAGACCGTGTAAATAGTAATGCATGAATATGACTGCCCCGGATATTCCTCCAACGAAACTAGTCCCTAACGAGCATTGAGCAAATGCACACGCCCCGTACTTTTTAAATAAGGTAAAAATTAATTAACAAACAGTATTATTTTTGTAATTCCGATAACAGGAAATGAAGTCAAAATGAATCCAAATTAACTGGCTAAAGAAGGTAAAATTCTAGAGGCACAATTGTAAGAACTACTGATTCAACGTTGAAATGCTTATGGATAAAAATGGAGTTGCAATGATCTAGTTTCATTATGCTAAATAAAGACGTTTTTCACTTTAATATGTGCCAAGAGGAGTTAAGTAAATCGTGCAGATGCATTTACAAGTCTTCAGCGCCACAAGCTGAAGAATAACATGATTCTTTATTCGTTTTAAATTAAATGTGACACATTACAAAATCATACTACAAAACCATACTACAAATCTTCCATTCATCCATAAATCCCACCCCGGGTATAGGCATCCATTGAAAATTTAGCATCAAGATGTCCTTGAGGACTGTGATCACCATTCTATGTGGGAAATCAGGTATTCAGAGGAGAAGAGACAGCAATGCTTACAAAGCTACCCATGGATATCTGTTATTCGTAAGACCAAAACTCTTCAACAAGAAAAATAATTCAGAAATTGCCTGATTCTTTCTTCCTAAACGCAATGAAGAAGCTATTTTCTTCGGCTGCACACATATAACACAAACACACACACATACGTACATACATAGATATATGCTTAAACAATCACAGTAGGTGCACGTGACTTCATTAAATAAGCGAACACCAAAGGAAAATGATAGGCAGAAATCCAACCGCTTTCGTTTTTACTAAGACATTGTCAAGGAACGAATGAAATGCAGTTGGAACGAAAGTTACCAGGTAAACAAAAGGATCAAGAATACCAGATGGTTAATCAAGATAATCCAGGATAATCGGAGATCACACAGTCACACACTAAAGCAGACATAACCATAAGAGAAACGGAAGCTTAGCCATACTAAATCCAAAAGCATTGAAACAACTGAATAGTATATTAATTTTGTTGCTTATATTTACCTACAACTTTTTTTAATTATGAAGCCATCGAGTTTAAGCAAACTAAGACTTAAATCTAGAACACTTCCATTATTTCATTTGATGAAACAAGATAACAAGATTTAATGATATTCCTCTTAACTGTGTCGCTACACGGCATTAAGGATCTTGCCTGACTCCAATTAATAGAATGATCTAAATCTCTCACAGTACATTTTATCACACTTTTTACCGGGAATTTCATATATGCAGCCAGAAACATCTTTAGGCGATTTTTTTTTCTTTTTACTAAATTCTTAACATTCATGTTACTGAAAACAATATTTATGTTGAAAAGCTTTAAAATTCTAGGAATTTCTAAAAACCTTTCATCAAACGGTAATTTGAGAATGTTGTGTTTACTAAATTCAAGTTTGTCATTAAAAGTTTTTCTAGCTCTTTTCCATGCTGCATCTACAAAAGTCCTTGGGGGCATTATCATAAAAAGTTTCAATCTCAGCGTCAATAAACTGCGGGCTACAGACACGTAAAGCCCATAGGAACATTCCAGAAAAAAAACAATTCAACATTTTGATGGTAAGTGGAATAATAATGAACAAAAGAGGGAATGTTAGTTGATTTTCGAAAGACTGAAAAGGTGACATTTCTATCATTTTTATGGACTGTTGGATCAAGAAAACTCAAATTAAAATTTCTTTCTTCCTCTATAGTAAATTTTATGGATGGGACTAAATTATTGAGCGTAATCAGAAATTCCTGGGGATTTTCGTGAACTGGCCAAATACAGAAAATATCATTCACATACCTAAACCGTATAACCTCCTGGGGCAAAATTCTTGGTAAGAGTTTTTTCTAAAAAGAAATCCATGTAAATATTGCTAAGGACAGAAGATAAGGGATTACCAATAGCCATGCCAAGTTTTTGTAAAAAAAGAAAATGAATAAATAAATAAAAAAAATTAAAAAAAGCACCATTAAAACAAAATTTACTATCTTTGATACATATCCATATAAGATTAATGAGGTTTGCTACAGTTGACAGCATATCAGAACTTTCTCATTCTTCCTCCAAAATTTCAAGTAAATAATCTACAGGACTTTTGTAAATAAAGAGACACCAAAACTAACAATAAAAAAAATCTAAATTTTTACATTTGTGTTAGAAATGTTTCTCACTAAAGGTGTAAGAATTTTTACAAGCCATTTAGATAAATTACATGTAACTGAGTCTACTGAACTCATGATTGGTCTGATGGGTTATTGATTTTGTGTGTCTTGACTAAACCATATAAATACGGTGGGGAGGAGCATTGAGGTGTAAACTGTTTAATAAAATGGCTCAGGCCCTTTCGAATGGATTTAAATTGTTTAGTTAAATGAGCGTTCACTGTCTCTGTAGGATCAGACCTGAGTTTCGTATAAGTTTCACTATCATTTAATACTGCCATTATTTCATTTACATAGTTACTTTTATTCATTATTACCACTCAACGCCATGTAGCGAGTCTAGCGACACAGTTAAGAGGATTATAATTGAATCTTGTTTCATCAAATCAAATAATGGAAGTGTTCTACATTTAAGTCTTGGTTTGTTTAGACTCGATGCCCTCATAATTAAAAAAAAGTTGTAGATAAATATAAGCAACAAAATTAATAGATTCAGTTGTATAAAATTTAATGTTTTTGGACTTTGTATAGCTAGGATTCCGTTTCTCTTTTGGTTAAGTCTGTTTTAGTTTGATCTTCGATTATCTTGGATTATCTCCTTGATTTTTACCGTTTTGGGAATTAACCGTCTGGTATTGTTGATCTTTTTGTTTACCTTATAACTTTCTTTTCAACTGCATCTCATTTGTGCCACGACAATGTCTTGTTAAATTACGAAAGCGCTCGGCTACGAATTTCTGCATATTATTGTTCCTGTGGTATATATATATATATATATATATATATATATATATATATATATATATATATAATATATATATTGTATATATATATATATATATATATATATATATATATATATATATATATATAATCGATAGCAATGTATTCTGTTTATATAAATGGCAGTACAAAAGTATTTAATCCCTTAATGTGCGGTGAAACTTGTAATTACGTAATCGTCCAATGTTGCTATATATTATATATATATATATATATATATATATATATATATATATATATAATATATATATATATATATATATATATAGACCTTCAAGTAATTACTATCAAGTATGCATAAAAATACTGGCAGGAAGGTTGTGTGGGAGTTGATACAACGGTTAATTGTCCTGACATCACTACGATGGAGAAAGAGAGCAGGGTGGTGGGGTGGTTTGGGAGGTAATTGGGAGAGCGCTCGCCGCATGTGAGGCTGCAACTTCAGGTCGGGGGTCTTCGTGAGCAAGTCAGTTGGCGGAAGACAGGCAAAGTGGTAGCACGCTTCGGTTTCCATCTGCGCTTCGCTCTCGCTTTTCGCAGCGATTTGTTTCGTCCTTATTTCCTCGAAGTTTGGAAACTGACTTCGTGTAGTTTTTGTCTCGCACTCACAGAGACCCTCAATCAGTTGAGGATGAGTTTTAGAACATTACATTGTAAACTTAGGAAAAACTTTTCGGAATAATACTTTTCAGTATTTGTTTATCAATAAACTTGTAACTGACAAAGTTAGAAAAACAAAAGTGATTTGTTGCAAATAAACAAAGCTCTTTATTCCAGCCACCCAGGTAAGCTAAAAGAAAGTATTATAGTGTAAATACTAATCTCAAATGCTAGTTATCCAAGCATATAAAAATTAAATAATTAAACATGTATATATATATGTATATATATATATATATATATATATATATATATATATATATATATATTTATATATGTATTATATATACATATTGTAATACGTTTTATTATTATGTTTATATTTTAAACCTTTGCAGTTCACCGTATGTTTCACATACGCAACTAAGTACACGCGTGTGCGTATGTGTTTGAATTGAAAAATATACTGTGCACCTGGAAAAGTGATAATGGAAATTCGAGATCATCTACATCTCTTTAATATATATATATATATATATAATATATATAATATTATATTTCGTATATATATATATATATATATATATAGATATATCTATATATATATATATATATATATAGATTATATTATATATATTATATATATATATATATATATATATATCTATATATATATATATCTTAATATATAATATATAATATAATATATTAGATATCTAGATCTATATAGTATATATATTATATATAATCTTTATATATTAATATCTCTCTATATATGATATTATATATCTAGATATTATGATATATTTATAGATTATATATATATATTATCATATCTATATCTCTATCTATATACCTATATATATATATTATATATAGATATATATATCTATATAATCATTATATATATATATCTATATTTTTTATATATATATTCTATATCTATATATACTGATATATATATCTATATATATATATATAGATATATATATAATATATGTATATATATATATATATTATATATTATATATATATATCTATATATCTATATCTTTATATATATATATTTATATACTATATATATATATAAGATATCTATATATACTATATATCTATAGTCTATTCTATATCTAATCTATATATATATACTATATTATATAAAATGTTAATATATATATTATATTATAATTATATATATATATATATATATAGATATAATATAGATATATATATATATCTATATATCTACTCCTATCTCATATTATATAATATATTTTCTATAATATAGTATATATCATCTATATATAGATACGCTATATGTATATATCCTATCTATCTATATATATATACTATATCATATATATTATATATACTCTATATCTCTATATATCTCTTCTATTATATATCTAAATATTATATATTGATATCATTATCTTACTCTCTCTATATATATATATATAATATATAATATATATATTATTTACTCTATATGTTATATATATCTCTTCTATCTATCTAAGACTATATCTATATATATCTATGATATATATATATATATATATATATCAATATATGTATCTATATCTTTATATCTATATATATATATCTATATAGATATATATATATATATATATATACTTTGCAACAAATCACTGTAGACTGTGATGATCATATATGCATACAGCCAGGAGAAGGGTGAAATGAAATGACTTGAACCGAGCGCTTTCATGTATTTCTACACCTCATCAGGGTTCAGGTACCTGAACCCTGATGAGGTGTAGAAATACATGAAAGCGCTCGGTTCAAGTCATTTCATTTCACCCTTCTCCTGGCTGTATGCATATATATATATATATATATATATATATATATATATATATATATATATATATATATATATATATATATATATATATATATATATATAGATATATAGATATAGATATATATATAGATATATATATCTATATATATAGATATATATATATATAATTATATATATATATATATATATATATATATATATATATATATATATATATATATATTTCAAACATACATGCTAACGAAATGAAATTGCAATCGAGTTCACATCATATACAAATGAGGTTAACTTTGTCTTCCTCTTAATTCTGTGCCCCAAGAATTAGTGTTTGCTCCTCACACCACAGAGAGAGAGAGAGAGAGAGAGAGAGAGAGAGAAGAGGAGAGAGAGTTGGTTACGGGTAGCGGTAGGAGAAGCTAGGTGTTTTTTTTTAATGACACTTATTTGGTCTTCTGTAAATTGACCTTTACGATTGTGTATTATTTCTATTTTAACTAGGAATGGTCTCATCGAGGTAACATTTATTTTTTCTGCGATTAAGGTTTATTTTGAAGGAGGGATACTCCTTAGACCTTTCCATTATACTTTGTGCAATTACAGAGATATGCCTTTTTACATTACCACTGTAACAGAAAAATACTGGTCTGAAATGGGACTTGAAACTGACTCATACAAAGGAGTGAAAGCATAGGTAGAAAGTTTGTGTAACATGACCTTCTGGCTAACCCTGTCAAAGGCTACAAATAAAAAAAAAAATAACAATTCCCAAAGATTATGAGAGATTATACACAGATTGGATAGCGTAGGGTGGGAGAGTACCACTTGCTAAAATGACTACAGAGAAAGCTACTAGCTTCCAAGGATTTTATAAGATAAATTTTGCTGTAGTAGTTATAAGAGCCACACTGTAGTAAATAAAAAAAGTTAGTAATAGAAAAATTAGCGTTGCTACACATCTTGGAAATGGGATAGGTGTCAATGTCAAGGATAACGTAGAAAATAAATCAAATGGACGATGCAAGTTCATCCACAAACTCCTTGAGATATTAAGTGAAATTATCAGAGCTGTGGGTTATTTCTTCTTTTCAAATGAGTTTTAGAACTAGATGAACTATGAGCATGTAAATGAAAGTGAAGGGTGGGTTAGAGGGCTGTTGCAAAACTGTCGTCTAGGGATGAATTAGAGGAGACAGAATAATTTTTTTTTCAGGCGAAACAGTTACATTGCCAGGGGTTGAGAGAGTATTGGGACGTCAGCATTGCAAAAATTTTAAAATATGTTGCTAGATAAAGAAAGGAGTAAGGAGTACAAAGGAATTTGTCAGACTATAGCTCACTCTCCTTGAGAGGGATGCCTTGTCTAGAGATCTTGAGTTTTGCAATGATTCTGTGGCTCCTGACTGCCACCTCGCCAGTTACGAGTTCGATTCTCGGGGGTTATAGATATCTATTTCTGGTGATAGAAGTTCACTCTCGACGTGGTTCGGAAGTCACGGTCCCGTTGCGGAATATCCACTGGTTCCATGCAACGTAAAAACACCATACAAACATACTGTGGCTCCTGACAGCAGCAAAGGACAGAATATCTCAAGGCCTGGATCTCTGGAACAGAAGCAACCAAAATTACTCGACTCCATCGAGCTGGGCTCAGAAAAGTACCGCAAACGACCTTGCCAAGTCTAGCACTGTCGCGGCAAACTGTAAGTATTGGAAATCACTTCTAGAAAAGTGTGTATTAAATGAAAATTATATTATCAAAGATGACAGTAATTCTGTATCTGGAGTAAATTTGAATGAAGACCATATAAACCTAGAAAGCTTAAATCGGATATAATCATTTGGAGAGTACAAAAATTTAGTCTCACAATAAATAGACGTATTTGCCAATAAAATTATTTTCAATCATATTCTGACGTAATCATATTTTTATGAACATCTGTTTAAAGATCTGTTGTTCAGTAGCATTACTAACAAGCTGTGTGTGTGTTAGGGTAATGTTTACGAGCTAAACTTACATCAATGCAAAATATCAATTAAAAAACTTTTGTGAGAGTAAACTTGATAAATTCAAGTTTCCATTTCAATCTGGCAGATAGAAAACCACCTGGGTGTGATTTTTATATCAAAACCGAAAAAGCTGTGGCATCCATTCCGCCAGAAAGCCAGCGACGCATATGCTACTGGGAACGACTGTTTGGGAAGCGTTGGTTATTTGATTTCATTGTCAGGGATAACGAGAGCAAAACAATTTTTGCCTCCAGGGAAGCGCTCTGGAATGAAAGCACCGTAAACATCAGACCAATCGCGTCAATTGATGGAGATAAATTGTAAATGCAGAGCTGCTGCTGGCTTGATGAATTCTGCCTGGAAAGCTCTGCTGCAGCGGTGTTCGCCCGTGAACTCTCACTGGAAATCTGTTCGAACGATTCAATAACCAGATGGCTGGAAGAGTTCAGGATTCGAGTGTCGACTTCACCCTCGAATGCGTCCGGCGATAGAAGTGAATTGTGGCGTAGAAAAGGGAGGAGCATTGCTCGGTGCTTTGGTCTTTCGTCATCCCACTGTTGGCTTTTCTTGTTTTGTGTTTGTTCTTTCTCTGACTGTTCATGAGACGGAAAGAGAGAGAGAGAGAGAGAATACAGCACAATTGCATGCATATTATTCCCCAGCATTCCAATTATTGTAGCATAACTGTTGCAGATGGAAAAACATAAATAAAAAAAATCACGAACTTGACAAGACGTTCAGTGGATTTATTCTAGAATCTTTTTCACAGAATGGACAAAACATATCCAAATGTTACGCATTACCCTTGTTGAAGTTACATAGGACTATGGGATACCATATAAAAAAGATATCACAGAATGCTGGATATTTCATTCCATAGTTTAAGAACCCAGGGACAAAGCCTCACACCCCAATAATACTGATGGGGAAAGTATACATGATATAAAATATACAGAAGTGTATACGTACAAAAGTTTTTACTGTTACATAGAGCTATAAATTTACTAATTTAAGGATTTGTGTGATTTAATACAAAAATAAACGTTTAAATTTCAGGAAAAAATCTTAGTTGAATGGACGCACACACCTCTACAGACTCTATCCGATTTCTGTTGGTACGAGCACTTAAGTGAATGGAGAGATAGTCTAGTAAATTTATGAGTTTTATACGTTTCGAAATGGATGCGTTCCCATCGACTCTTTTTCATGGTGAATAAAAAATAAGAGTAAATAAAGACCTGCATGGGGCTTACTGTCCATATGATCCAGTATTCAAATGTCTGTAATCCGAGGTTTCTGCACAAGGGTTCATCAACAATTCGGCGGTTTGAATATGAATGTGCCAGTGATTATAGTCCTTTCTCCACTTGGGATCCACCTCTGCTAGATGGAAAGGTTTAGTGTTACAAACTCACATGTATACATACAAATACAGGTGTGTATATATATTTATATAAATAGTATCTATATATCTATATATATATTATTATATATACTATAATGATATATATATGTATAAGCAAACTTATCTCCAATGGGATCAGCGGTGCTGGGATTGTCTACCAATTATCGGTGAGCATTTTTATGTGAGGCTCCGAGACCCATACGCATCTCTTCCCCAGCTGACAGGATATTGGTGTCCTCACGGGGTGCACTGCAGGCATTACTCAAGGTTCTTTGCAGCGTCCCTTCGGCCGCTAGCTTCAACGTCTTTCATTCCTTTTACTGTACCTCCTTCCATATTATCTTTCTTCCATCTTGCTATTCACCTTCTTCTAACAATTATCTCATAGTACAACTGCAAGGTTTTCCTCCCGTTACACTTTTCAAAGCTACCTAATCTCAAAGTCCTTTCCAGAGCTGAAGGACCTCATAGGTCCCAGTGCTTGGCCGTAGGCGTAAAAATTATATTCCATTCCATTTAATTCTAGGATATTAGAGCTTTTTGAGCTTCGCACCACATTTTTTCCGGTCCATCATCTCCACACTCGAATTACAAAGTTTTCGTGAACTCGACATCCTTCATTCTCTCCAACTGCCCAAAAAACATACAGGTGAATGTGTTCTTAGCTAATCCTATTTACTACGATTGTAACGGCGTTTACCTAATCATCCCATTCCCCTTTGAGTAATTAATTTTCCGGTCTGTAATCACCACCCACACTCCACCTCTAAAAGGCAAAGATGGCACAACGCCCGTCTTAACCTTTCCTGCTTGAACTTTCTTTTCTCTTCCATAACTACTTAAGACATCTTGCTGCCTCCCTTGCCTCATTATTATTATTATTATTATTATTATTATTATTATTATTATTATTATTATTATTATTATTATTATTATTATTATTATTATTATTATTATATTCAGTAATTCACCTCTATTATTATCCTATTCTCATTTATTCCCAATTACCCAGAGAAATCAAGAACACAACTTCCATTTATCATAAATCATACATAAAGTCCTTACTACATCCTCATGGCTTGTATTTATCATTATTTCTTTATTCTTGGTCGTATCTCATTTTAACCTTATTTTACGTTTATTTCAAATTCTCATATGAAATGAGCCCAAAATGGTATTAACTCTTATGGCAAACTTCCTCAGAATATATGAGAAAATTAACGTATAGAGATGAAGATATTAAATCAGTACAGATGAACAAAGAAGCAAAAAACAATATTTACATTTGAAAAAAATTACAATGCAAGAAGAGAGAACTATGTAAAGATGCCTAAGCATTAATGTAATACTAGGACTTCTCTACACTTTTACTGTAAAAGGAATAAAAAACGGTTTGGGCCGTTTTTTATTTGGTCAAATGAGGTTTTATCAAATGAGTGGGTACTAATGGCCATCAAGTAAGCTCCCTGACATCACAGATGTGGAAAAGGACCATAATCTACGTCATGTCCTCAAAAGAACACACAGCTTGCAGAAGTTTTGACCAAAAGAATAAAATAAATCAGGCACCCAAAGAGAAGGGCAGTTTCATTAGTAATAGATGTGACTTTCAGAGCGCCATCTCTGGGGGAAATTGGATGCCCTGCGATCAATGGCTTGTGTTCGGCAGCTTTAAATGGTTTATTATCTAAGGTTTTGTTCTAATAGGAAGCCAGAGGTCGAAGTTCACAACAAGAATTTTCAAACGGCAGAATCATTAAGGTTCGTGTTACTTATGCAAAGTGTATCGCTAAGGGAAAAGAGCAATACTGGCTAATCTGTGAGGTCTTAGATTTAGTACTCAAGTTCATAAATTTACTAGACTATCTCTCCATTAACTTAAGTGCTCGTACCAGCAGAAACCAGTTCTAATACATTTAATATCTTAGTACTTAATTTTAAATCTACATTGCTTAATGGATACTAATGCTCAACCACTACCAAAATAATGATGACGAAACCTTTTTCGTCAGAAGAGAAAACTTTTTATAAATAGCTTTTCTTTCGCTTGCTTATCAGACTAACATATATTTATTTAATATTTGTTATTAATCTCGGTCTGTAAATATATTTCGATACTGTCTTTCGTATCATTAAGATACTTGGATTCCCATCTTATTTATGGTAGCTCAAACAAAAGTACCTAATGGTTTTCTAATTCTGTACCTAACTGCAGGAAAGATATTTACATAGAAAAACACCAATGCAAGAAGTGGGAACTAAGTAACAATGCCTTTTAAAGCAACATTACACCCCTTTTCTTACCTGTTAATACCGACAGATGAAGACTTGTCTATACTATTTTTTAGTTAAATGAATGAAAACTATTTGGCACTCTTGTTTTGCTAAATGAGTGGGCACTAATGGCTCTGATGCAAGTCCCACTATGTTACATATTGTGGACTAAAAATCGAAGCGTTTGTTTCCTGACCATAATCTACATCATATCCACCAGTGACTGGTCAAACAGCGCCTCAGTGGCGTGGTCGGTATTGTGTTGGCGCACTACCTCGGGGGCCGCGAGTTCGATTCTCGGACATTCCATTGAGGGGTGAGAGATGTGTATTTCTGGTGATAGAATTTCACTCTCGACGTGGTTCGGAAGTCACGTAGTAAAGCCGTTGGTCCCGTTGCTGAATAACCACTGGTTCCATGCAACGTCAAAACACCAGGGTCAAAATAAATCGGAACTTAGAGCAATTTTTACCAGAAGGTAAGAGAAATCAATATCCTGGGAAACTGACGGCATCTAAAGAGAAGAGTAATTTCAGTAATAATAGAACAAAGGGAGTGAAACATGGGACACCGAGAACGCCGTCCCAGGGGTGGTACTAATAGGGAGCCTTGCCGGCATCAATGACTTCCGTTCGGCAGCTTTAATAGTATATTATCTCAGGCTTTTTCCTTTCTTTCTTCATTTTCTTTGAAATAAAGCCACGTGTCGAAGTTCACAACAAGAATTCTCAGGTGGCTGAATCATTAAGTTTTGTGTTACTTATGCGAAGTGAATCATGTTGTTACACCGATCAATACTGGCTAATCAGCTAGGTCTTCATTTTTCAGTCTTAGCTTTTTATACCTAATGAAACCAGTCCAAATACGTTTAATACCTCTGTAATTAATTTTTACTAAAACAATGCTTCATGGATATTAACGATGTTATAATAATTTTTAGTTTAAAATGGACTAGACATGATCCGACCTACAGCTTACTAGGATTGCGTGCTATCTACTGTCAAAATAGAGCGTTGTTTCACCAACGAAAATTGAAATAAATACACGATATTTTATTAGAAAAAATGGTTCTCCACTGTTTATCACGCACATTATTTGTTTTTTTCCGCTTTGTTTCTAATAAATAAACCATAAATATCCTATCCTAAAATTCCTGTATCTTTAACTCAACGCAAAACACCTTTTTCAGACTTCTTTAGGCTTTTCCATAGGGCTTTCCTATCCCCCAGCAATCAACAACAACAAAGTAGTTTGTAGGCTTACTCTCCAAGTAAGCGAAAATAACTTCACAAAAAGGCTATTTCTTCTAACACCTGGAAAAGGCCCATTAAAAATTCAGCGACCCTCACTAAGGATTAGGCCAAGGAGAGGAGGGAGATATTTCCACAGAAAAACTTACAGCTGAACTGTTTGCTTGTGAAACCCACACAATAATTTATGGGTTAAGTCGAGTTGAATATAAAATTTAGGTCAAAGGCCAAGCACTGGAACCTGTGAGGTCATTCAGCGCTGAAATGGTAACTGACAGTGAAAGGTTTGAAAGGTGTGAAAGGAGGAAAACCTAAAAGCAGTTGCACTATGAATCAATTGTTAGGAGAGGGTGGAAAGTAAGATGAAGAGAGATAATATGAAAGCTACCTTTAGCTGTTTACCTCGATCTGAATATATATTTCTATTCGGTCTTTACCATCTATAGGATTCTTCGATTTCCATTTTATCTATGGCAGCTAATGGCTTTCAATTCTGTAATTCACTGACGTAATGAGAATATACATAACAAAGGAAATTAAATAAGCAACAAGGAACTACCTCTGGATATTTAAGCAACTTCGTCTTAAAGCTATTATATTTACTAGCAAGCATATGTATACAGAAATTATGTATGATAAATTCGTAAAGTAACTAAGTCTACGGGCAAAACCAGTCCCGTTTGACAGGCAGAACCAGCTCCGTTTCAGAGAATCCCTTGTCACCCTCCACCCCCTTCGGAGGGGGAGGGAAGGTAGGATGAAACCCCATTATAAACCATCTTTAGGGTCCCCACTATAACCCTACCAAGTTTCATGCCCATCAGACCAGCCGTTTGGCTTTGATTGAATGACAGACGGATATAACGCCCAATATAGTAAGATTTCGATTAACTGATAGAAAGATGTGTAAAATATTCAGAAACACATAACATACATACATGCATATAACAATAAATATGTGTATATGTACATAAACACACATATATATTATATATAATATATATAAAAAAAAAATTCACAAAAGGTAGCGGAGTAATTCAATGAAGAGTCCTCACGGATCTGTGGTCTTAGTGATACGTTGTAGTGCAACATTAACAAATCTGATAAAAAAAAATAATTACATCAATTATTATATAAATTCAGTTTACTCATTTTTTAGAGGATGGTTAACATTTGTACTTCGAAAAACAAAAACAATATAAAAAATTGAAACAATTTCAATATACGTAAATAAATGAAATTTTATGCCGCAACAAAAACCCTTCAATATTATGAACTATTATGAACATCACTATTCCGCCAATA
>NC_061107.1:17633350-17638350 GCF_015104395.2 Macrobrachium nipponense | reverse complement strand
CACAGAATAAATTGGAGGCAAAGCAAAGTAATAATAAGGAATGAAATAATTTCCAGGAACTTGGAGACTGTTATGATTCAGTTGACATGGGAGAATAATATAAATATAACGATTATTTTCTATTGACTCTAATAAAACAGACTTTCCAGAAGGATCTGAAGGATAGAATAAAGAGGATTACCCACAGGTATATTTCGATGTTAATCCGTTGACTGTTTTGTAATCTCCCAAACTTTTTATATGCCCTTAGGACTTATACCCACCATATATACACACACACAAACATACATACATATATATATATATGCTTGTGTGTGTATATGTATATTACATATAAATAAACATACACAGATATGTATGTATATGTATAATATAATATATATATATATATATATATATATATATATATATATATATATATATTATATATTCAGAATCTTAATTAACAATCGTAGCAGATTATCCTATTTAGTAAATAAAGTCCATTTGCACGCAAATCTAATACACACAAACGAAAAAAACAGAGTCGGATTTGGTTTTAAAATCAGGGACAATTACAGGGGCCAAGAAAAAGAAAGCTGGAAGAGATTTCCAAAGCTTAGTAGTTGAAGAAGAGAAACAGTTACCGGACTGTGCAACCCGAGGATTCCTGCATTTCAAAGCTTATCCGAGAAGAGATTGCCTGAAGGGTGTTGCGGGATCGCCTGAGAACGGGAACATCTAAGGACCTGGTACACGCCATCAAGGGATGGATGAACCACTCTGCAGGGGAGGGAGAGCGGATCAAGAGATGAGTGAGGGTGGGAGTTGGTGGTCTGACAAATCACTTCGGATTCACTGGAATCTAGGAAGGGGAGCAAACAAGAACCATCCACAGTATGAAGGCAATGCCCAAAAGAGGAATGAATACATGTAACAAAGTACTAAGCTTACTGACATAATGACAGGAATCTACGGAAGCTTCAAGTTTGAGCCATTTTTCTTTGGGCCAACGACAGTATCTTAATACCCAAGCTAAAGGTGTACCATATGCAAACCTCCATCATCGTTGTGCTATCTGAACTACTTTGCATTTAACTGCTCAGTTACTTGAAAACGTAATGTATCGAGAAGCATCACATTTCTTTCTTAACTGGAGATTAATCAATATATTTTCACGGAATTGTTTTTTAAAAGACCAGGGTCGGAATGAACACTGCCAGAAGTGAAGTTATTTTCGTTCTGTCATTAAAATGTGGACTTCAGTAATCACCTAGAATTAGAGTTTTATTTTAAAGCTAAGTATTACGTCTCACTTACGAGCTGTGGCACAATTTGGGCAAATTTCATATCACTTGATCAATGATATGATTAAGTAACTTGAAATTACCTAACGACATCAAAGAGGGTAAATGTCTTTCATTTGTACTAATACTAGAAATTGGAGCAGATGGATCAGCAAGGTGTTACCTAAAATAATGTTGACAGTCCTCCATCTGCTTAAGTTTTGTGCTGAACAGTTTCTGGATACTGTTCCTCATCCAAGCACTGAATAGGCTCAACATTGTTGCCTTCACTGATCGAACAATCAAGGCTGTGTGTGTGTGTGTGTGTGTGTGTGTGTGTGTGTGTGTGTGTGTGTGTGTCGGTAATGAAACTGAAGTAGAAATCTGGACAGACAGAAGGGGAAAATACTAAACCTTTAAAGAAAATATCATAAACCACCACACGAGCAAGAACACTAAAACTGCAACTTAGCCAGGTCACCTTTAAATGTTGGAAGAAGAAAACAAATTCGTAAATGCTGATTATAAAATATGTTATGTTAAGCACAAAAGAAAAATAAGAAAGCCTGCAAATCCATTTCTCTCTCTCTCTCTCTCTCTCTCTCTCATCTAATGCAGGAGAGAAGGGATCAATATACCACCAAATATTTGTACGAAAAATGGCAGGTGATAGACAGCCTTGTCTCTTCGAGAAGAAGCGAGATCTTTTATGATCTCCTTTCGCTGTCTTGGAGAGATTTTGCCAGTGGATGCGCTCGGCTGAAGGAAGCCTGTTAAAGACGACATTCTCACGTAAAGGCCCTGCTAACTCCTCCTCGGCTTTTACGACATCCTTCCAAATTTCCCTGACTGCCCTTCTAAATCACTGCCCAAAGATCGCGTCTGAGAAAATGCCCCGGGAACCGACGGTTCGGTCATTACCTCCGTCACTAACTTAACTGCCCATCCTGCCTGTGTGCCTTTTTGCCCTCTTCAAACGAGAGAATACTTATGGCAGCACACTTTCTGTGTGTTGGCATTTTATGTCTTACTTTGTCCTTTTGGGATGTTAGTTACTTATCTGGTTTCGCGTTTTTTTATTTCTTAAATGTTAGTAGTCTTTATGATCACCTTACAGCATCATAACTATAGTTGTTTATGGATGTATAAATAGTTACTTATCTGTTTTCAGTCTTTTTTTTATTATTTTAATTTCCCAACTGTTAGTATTCTTTATATGATCACCTTTCAGAATCATAATTATAGTTGCTTATGGATGTATAAACAATACGCTAACAAATTTCCCAGCAATATTGCTTCATATAATATTGCAATTAATGTAGCTACTACTACTACTTATAGCAGTAGCAATATAAAATAAGCAACCACATTACAACAAGCCACTCTACTCGTATAACAGCTATAATAAACAGCATAAACAAAAGAAACCTGGCACCACTGCTTTAAGAGGTGCCAACGGCCTGTGTTACTGCAGCAGAGAACTCAGGTTTATATTTTATGGCTAAAAATGTTCCCATAAAATTCCAGGTAGGACTTCCGTCACTAACTAAGCTGACGCATTATTGGTCTTCAAAGCTGACGGTAACTGGACAATACCACCCACTTTTCCTTTCACTGTATGGAGGTATGAAAGGATTATATATATATATATATATATATATATATATATATATATATATATATATATATATATATATATATATATATATGTTATATATATATATGTTTGTTGGTGTGAGTGTGCGCAATAATTGCGAAATTTGACACGAGTATAAAATGTGTATCTTTTCACAAAAAGAAATCAAGGAGAACTGATTGGAGCAAGAAGTTTCGTCTTGTTGACAGACCAACTCTATATAGTGATAGATAAAAATCTTGAATAAGACTTGTCAAATTCTGAAAATAAAAATAATGTTCTCATTTTCATATCTATACATTGCACCGGAGCTGACTTGTTTTTATTTCAGGATATACCTTAATTCTAATCAGATAACATTGGATGTATAACTAAACAACCTATTGTCTGTATCATAAAAAGAAACTATTTTTGTTTTCTTGTATAAAATTTTAAATAACGTCAAGAAAATGTTATAAAATTTTAAATAACGTAAGAAAATTTTATACAAGTTTCCTTGTATAAAATTTTAAATAACGTAAGAAAAGATCAATGGAGACTGGAACGGTGCCAGAGCCTTTGCATCTATGATGATTACAAGAGCGAAAGTGAGAAATTCCTGAATAAACTATGGTCTGCTTCCATCTCTCGTAAACTCAGGCACACACACATATGTATGTATGTATGTATGTATGTATGTATGTATGTATGTATACATACAGTCTGGTTAATATAAGATATAGAACCATTAGTCAGGCAGACTGAAAACCGGAAAGTTCCATGATTCTAACTCCGTTTCGTGTAAAGACGTACTGGAAAGTGTGTGTGTGTGTGTGTGTGTGTGTGTGTGTGTGTGTGTGTGTGTGTGTGTGGCGCGCGCACTATGTGGGAATTAAAGACCATGGACAACTTAATTATACAAAGCCGTGTAGCACTATCATTAATATCGTACACTGTAAGAGTTTCCATACAGCATAGTACCTGAATATATTGGGAATTTCATGTATGGTTGGACAGGGATTACAGGTATGAAAATACTAATTCTACATACATTAGGCATCTCATTTAATGCTTTGATATGAATGGCATAAATTGAGCTTTCAAGCTGAGAATAAAAGATTGTTAAAAATCATACACTAAAAATCAATTTTGCAAACCTTTGTCTGGCGCCTATGCCACGCTCGTCATTAACTTCGATATTTCTAAACTAAAAGGTCTCCAGACTAAGGACATTAAGGAAAATGAGTAATGACTTTAGGTTTATGGTTTAGAAAACCATCAGTGGCGGTATTTGGATCAGCGCACAATAGCCAAACGCTGGCTGACTACCGATCAATGCTGAAAATAATAAATTATTGAGGCTCTGCCGCTGATGTCTAATTAGCGCTGAGGTGTGCTGAAATATAGAGCAAGGCAGCTCCCATGTAATGTACAGAGCTGAAAATCAGAGGAGTCTCTATTTTTTCTTCGGTATCTGACATTCCTTATTTAAGACTTTATTCAAAAGCATTAAAAAGTTGAAAAGGTAAGAAAGTTTGTAATAATAAACATTTCACATTACCTTCAAAAGTTCAACTAACTTTTTTGGAGCTTAATGAGTTTCACGAAAAAAAAGTTACTTAACATTTCGAAACATTAATAAGTATTTAACTTCTTTATAGAGAATAAATAAATGAAACGAACCAGGCTGTTGAATGTGCTTGTGAAAAGTAAAAAAAAAATATGTTAATAAATATTTCAAAACATTAATAAGAATTTAACTTGCTTATAAACAATGAGCTAATAAAACGAATCAGGATGTCAAATGAGCTTGTGAAAGTATTAAGAAAAATGAGTGACGATAATTTCAAAACATTTAATCATTTAAATTGCCTTTTAAGAAATTGAAAATTAAGATGATACGTGTATATAAATTATTGAGAAAGGCTAAAAAAAATTCTAGTGGATAAGTACCAAATTTATTTTTTTCCAGTCTCTTCTTTTTATCTTATCGTAAATGGGTCTCAAGAAAAAAAATCCCTTGGGTGAGGAAAATGCTATTATAGTACTCCATTATTCAGCTGCGTAATGAAATTCTATAAACTCTCTACCGAATCGGAATACGAATAAAGATAAAGTGA
>NC_061107.1:17610850-17630850 GCF_015104395.2 Macrobrachium nipponense | reverse complement strand
AACTTAGAGGGAATTATAATTCTTATAATTCGCAAATGCATCTACCCCAGCCATGATTCCAAACCATAGGCCTTTGGTTTAGAAAGAGTCTTAACAAAAGCACTTCTCCATAGTAAGTCCCTCATGGTGTATAAGTTATATATATATATATATATATATATATATATATATATATATATATATATATATATATATATATATATGTATATATATATATAAAATGTAGCACGAGAGTCCACGTGCTTGTTGAGATTATCGTAAAATCTACGTAAGAAGGCGAGTGAAAAGCGGGTCTTAGTACAAGTACTTTCGTAGTATATTCTGCATTTTTAATCTCACTTGAAAATGTAGAATATACTACGAAAGTACTTGTACTAAGTCCCTGTGTGTGTGTGTGTGTGTGTATTTGTGATTGCACGCGCGTTCAGTAAGAGGGTTCCTCATAAGGTGATTCATTGCCACGTTCTCCTTTTAGCTGCTACACCATCAACGACCCTTCCACCCACAAAACTTCCCTATGATCAGCTTCTTTATAGGTGCTGGAGAGGCTCAGAAACTGGCTGGTCCCCCATACGCACAATGGCCCTTTTACCTTTATCTAGAAAGAACTTTTTCTTATCTTTTAACTTAGTACCTACATCCCCGGTCCCTTAACTGGTCTCTCGCGTATATGCAAATGGAAATATTCAATAGCCAATGAAACATAAAACGCTTTCTCATAATAGCATTCACATCACTCTCTCATCTGAATATAACAGCCAATTCCCTTCTACACTACGTTCATCGTCAGTACTCTCAAAATTGCAGTTTTTATCAGTTTTATAGTAGGTTCCACCTCATTTGCTATAATGCTTCTGACACAAGAGTTTCATAACAAACAACCGATCCGAATTCCCTCACACTATTCTAAAACACATACTGCTCTTTCCATTGTGTTTTACATTTTCAATCACAGTTTAAAAGTAATCTTCGAAGAATGTTTTTCCTTAAAGTAATTGCTTGAATTTACCCCAATTTTACTTGAACTACCCTTTTCCCACAATTTGTCGTTGACGTAATATATTCATTGTAATGCAACTGCAGTTTAGTTTTTCCTTTCCTTTTCCTTTCTCTGTTCTTACTCTTAAGTACTACGGAACTCATCAGAGAAAAACTTCTAACTCGTAACCAAAGTTAACATTTATCCATTATCTTTTATACCGCAAAGGTACCACCACCTATACTAAACTTCATTGCTCCACCTTCTTTGTTTACATTTACCTTCATAAATTTACTGTTTCATTTGCTCTCACCCACTGCTGTGGGACATTTCCTTCTCCTAGGAGCACTTTATTCAACCCAGGTCAAACCACTTAACATTTTGACATCACACGAAATTCTGCTTTTCCTTCTTACTCCATCGACCTAAAACTACTTCCACTTAAGATATTATAGTTTTGTGTCTATTTCCTACCTCTTATTCTGTAAAAAAAACACACATTATATATATATAGATATATATATATATATATATATATATATATATAGATATATATATATATAAAACTTTCTCCTGAGGCATCTACTATAGGGATGACGGATACCTTACTGTAACAGAATTTTCTATGTTCTCTAGTGTTCTTTCTACTTAAAAGTAACTTTTCATTATTCTAGATATCTCTCTCCCTCCTGTTCCTCCTCCTGCTCCTCCTCCCTCTTACACACAATCAATTGGGATATAAAAAAAAGATTCACACCTTTGAAGAGAACTGAAAAACCATCACAAGTTCTTTCAGCGACTGAATCCACAACTAAATGAAAACGACCTTTATATGAAAGACGATTAGATTCATTTGATACAAAATCGTTGTGGCCATTTTTTACTTAATTATCAAAAGTTTGTGGCCTTATTTTTCTTAAACTATTATATTGTAAAATGAAAAACTATCCTTTCATATTGAATGAAAAAGTAAAGGAAATTATTCTGCATTGCCAAAGTATTTTCATTTTATTTTAAACAAAGAGATAAGTTTTTTGTTCTGTTTTGTTCGGGAAATAAGAAACAGTTCTGGTTCAACGGTGACACCGTGAGCAACCAATATCTCCCTTTTCAACAAAATAAATATATATGGAGAGAAAAAGAGGATTCACATTGTCACGGCAGAGATGGACACCTCCATTAAAAATACACAGAACGAATAGCCTTTCAAATCGGCGACAATCCTGGGGCACTTTTGACGCTTGGAAAATAAATTTGAAAATAAAAAAGGGGCAGTCTTTCTACTTCAGTTTTTTAGAGCACTACGTTCAAAATGACGACTGTATAGATATGGTTTGTGAGAGTCAACAGAACATATATCTAAAACGGTCTTTCATGAACGAATAAAGAAAACAGAATGTGTGACAACAGAGGACAATTCTTTTCCTTTGTTATGCGTTCAACATCATCCTTTCCTCGGCGCCTCGTGGGATAAAATGCGATATTTTTTCAACAGCAAATACTACGTTTTACAGCATATTTTTTACCAAGGATATTGCAGATAAGTTCACCGATAGCTTATAATAAACAAAAAAATATTTTACAGATTGACGAAACCTGATTGACAAAGCTTTTTGGTGTCACTCGACTGTGGACATTTATTTCTCAGTGTATAAAATTATTTCCGAATTATCTTTGTAACAACTGTAGTGAGCAGTTGTTTTTACTGAAATGATGTTTAGTAACAGTCTACTGCAATATCTATTTTAAGGTGAAAACTGGTCAGCTTACCAAGGATCTGCCACAGCTTGTGGGGTAATCGCCGTTACAACATTTCGCCAATTCAAAATCACTCAGAGCAATCAGCTCGACTCTCTGGGAGTACTATATATAGCACCTGAATAGGAAACTCAGTGAGGGCACTGGTAGCCTGGAAAAGGGGGGTTAGGTTTGGGGGGGGGGGGTGACTGGCATGTACCAGTGCATCACCCAGCATCACAGAGGCTGACACGCTGGCCTCTCTCATGTCTCACGTAGAGAAAATCTGACAGCCCCATACGTCGTGGACAGGTGGTTTGGAAAGGGGTGGACGGTTGGGGGTGAGTGGCGTTTGTACAGTCTCTGCTATTGTTCTGCGCTGCCTACCAAACTTGTACCTCCCACAAATAAAAAAGAAATGCAAAAGGACCAAAGAGACGAAACAAATGAAATTACAGCGATGACAAATTGCTCTATTCTCGACAGTTCATAATTAAACAGGCGAATGGAGGGATGTTGGAGACTCTCGCTGGGAAGTCGTTGTGATTACTGGATACCAGGAACTCGTTACAGAGGAGCGCGATACAGAATATTTTCTCCGTAACAAAGGACCAGTACGTGTGGGCTACACACGAAAAATCGCTTGTTCAAGACAAATTTAAATTCTAACACGAGTCTTAAATAAGTTAAGCTTCATCCTTAAAGGGGGAGAGAATAGCGAGGAAAAGTAGAACGCCATGTAAGGTAGGTAATCCTATCTCAAAGAGCTTGGTAATTGGTGATAGCTATTTCATGAACAGTAAAAATAAAAAGAAGTCTTTAAAGGTTTGGTAAATTCTCTCTCTCTCTCTCTCTCTCTCTCTCTCTCTCTCTCTCTCTCTCTCTCTCCTCTCTCTCTCTCTCCCCGTTTCCGTTTAATGTAAAATTGTTTTTCCCAGATTTAAAAGTACTCTCTCTCTCTCTCTCTCTCTCTCTCTCTCTCTCTCTCTGTCTCTCCATTAAATGTAACATTTTTCTTTCCAGATTTAAAAGTACTCTGTGTGTGTGTGTCTTTGTGTCTTTGTGTTACAACCAGCATTCCAGTAAAGCTGTTCATAGCCCCTAATAGTACGTCTGAATTCTCTCGAAAATATCAACACCTAATTATCAACGAACAAAATGTAAACACGCCTTGTTTAAAAACACTCAACATTTTGATTGACAGGTACCAATTAAGACAGACGTTTTGGAATTTTAGTCTTTAATAAATTCTTATTCCTCCTGTTCTTTCAAGACTGATGCACGAGTTTTCAATCTTAACTTGGTTCAAAACTTTTAAAAAAGTGTCAGTACTTTTCATCGTCACCCTCCCTGATTGCCAAATACTTGCCGATATAAACGGTTAAATGCAGTCTGCGCCCGAATCATTATTCAACAAAAAGGCGTGAAAGCCCTTACAAGAAAATGTTTTGACTCGGCTGCATATTTGTACTTTCACCATCAAGAGCAAATATCTATAGAGAGATGAATGTAAAGCGCTGCCTAATGTAGAGGGCAATGGCTGTTGCATGTATGTTAAAGCAATGTGGTGTCTGTAATTAATCTATAATTAACGATTATTAGTCTAATAAAGCCAAGCGACCGGACACTTTCAGTCCTTACGACAATGAAAACGACGTAATTGGAGTTTGTTTGTATGGTGTTTTTACGTTTGCATGGAACCAGTGGTTATTCAGCAACGGGACCAACGGCTTTACGTAACTTCCGAACCACGTCGAGAGTGAACTTCTATCACCAGAAATACACATCTCTCACACCTCACTGGAATGCCCGAGGAATCGAACTCGCGGTCAACGAGGTGGCAGGCCAAGACCATGCCGATCACGCCACTGAGGCGCTAAGGAATTGGAGTGGTTGGACAGCAAGATGGAGTAAAGGAAGAGGGTTTGGAGGTAAAGTAAAAGGATAAAATTACAAATACCCTTTAGTAATGCCTGCAGTGCACCACGGGAGATGCACTGACGGCACCACTCCTTCGGGAGCATAATAATGTAGCTCCGTTATACACGATAGTTTGCTTGTGTGTTTTTTTTTACCTTCATTAACGCTCACTTAGGATTGATGAGGGACGTTAGTGGTCGGCCTCGTTGAATTAAGCATTTTTAAGGGAGCTCAAAGTAATCCGAGAAACAATAACCGCCTTGTGAATCAAGGAATATCCATTGTTTATGAACATCTGCACCTGGAAGAGATGTGCTATGGCTTAAGTATGTCTTATGTAATAACTGTCGAGTTTTATAAGGTTTCTCTCCGTTCTCTTACGTTCATGAAGTTTATTTTTGACGCCGAGTAGATGAATACGTCAAAAATTTAACTTCGGTATTTCCATGTTCCTTTATAAAATAAATCTTTGGAATGTTAACCCTTACTATTAAGATTCGGAAAAAAAAGTGTCCAAATGAAAGCACGCAGGAACTATCAAGTGGAATACCTGCAGGAGTATAAAGCAAAAATATGTCTCGAGAGTCAACAAGCGAGTGCGCGATAGAAAAAAAAGAAAAAAAATCACGCTTCTCCAGAGAATTTCCCTCAGACGAGGCATTACTTCTGGTATAAAAGAAGATTAGGCACTTTTTAAATTCACGGCTGGAATGCCTTTCATAACTGTTATTAATACTCTTATGGTAAAGTTAAACTGCTTATTGCGTGTTCCTTTCATGTCGGAGGTTGAGAAAATGCCGGGTATTAGGATTTAGAGGTTCATTATAACTTGAATAGCTTTCCTCCTACTTTCCCTTCTTCGTCGGTAATGCATTAAAGTTGAGGGGAAACTGGAGCACAGTAAAGGCAAAGAAGTGAGACAGCCAGGTGGAAAGAACGAAGGGATTGTCGAAGCATCGAGGCAGAAGGGCAATTGAAGTAGGCAGCTCAAAGCGCATTAAATTTAAGAATCATACAGGGTGTCCACAAAGTCCCAGCAACATTAAAAGTATTTATTGCTCAGAAAACCATATACTTAGAGTAATGTATTTTTTTTTTTTTTTTTGTAGAATGAAATGCTCTGAATGTAAACTTGAAGAAATGTAGAACATTCTACAAAAACTTGCATTACTCTACGTTATATAGTTTCTGAACAATATATACTTGTAATGGTACTGGGACTTAATGGACACCCTGTAGTTTTGTCTAATGGGGTACCTACCCTGTAGGGTAATGGCAACAGGGATCGCCCTTTACATTACCACACTTGTTTGATTTTGGCTTTTGTTAATATTTTTTTTCTTTACAAGTATCTTTCTTCGTAACTTCGTCGTGGGGATAAAAATGCTTAGAATTTATATAATGCCTTCTCATTAGTTCGTCTGTAATTCAGATATGGGTTCATTTCGAATTTCTCCGTTTTTTGTCTATTTGATTATCATTGCCTTCTGTCGTCTAAACAAGCTGCTTATTATAACTAGATTAGACGAGTGTGGTCCAGCTTACTGCATGTATACCTTGCCAATGGGTGACGAAGGCAGATATCACACTTCTTTTATACTCATGGGCTTCATATAGAATGTCGTGCTAAAGGAATGGGTACAGACAGCTATCATCACCCCAGGGTACGGAAGGCACATTACCACTTTCTCTCCCCCTTATGGAACCTGGGACTGATTTTTCGCAGAACCATTCAATAAGGCTATTCAGTTCACTGATGTCATTTGCGTTGGCGAAAACGTCGTTAATATGACTAGCGTACCCTGGGGGAATTTCTTGTGACCATAAGTTCCTCATCCATCATTGCAATATGCCCCAAAATAATTCTGCTCCACTAACTTCACAAGCTCCGCTCAAGAATTTAGGCAGAAAAATGCTGGGACGCAAGGTATTATTATTTCTATATATATGAGTCTCTTAGTGCAGTATAGCCAGAGCAGGACATTTAGAAAGTAATGGTTCGAAAGGGGTACCATCTACCATTAGGTTTTGTAGGGACAGGAATCTGTAATGGCTTAAAGTCTCCCTTTTTCTAGAGTGTATCCGTGGTGTCTTTGTAGACAAGCTGGGATTTATTGGTGCTTCTCAAAACTTACTATGAGATTCAGGGCCTCTGTAACACGGTTTTTTCGCAATAACTTTTTATCTATGCATTTCATAAATATAACACTTATTTAGAATACATTATATCTACACATAAATTTTGACTGTATCTGTATTACGTAGGTTGAATAAATTTGGTACTTATAATGTAAAAGGTGACTTTTTTTGAGAACGTGCCAACGTACTCAGAGAAAAGGTTCCGAACGCACTCGTTACGTAACTTATGACAGCATTTCTTCCCCTTTTCTCGATGGATGATTGGCTATACGTAACGAAGGCAAGACCTCTGGGCAACAATGACATACAAATTTAAGTACAAGCAAAGCAGTACACCTTTATGAACTCTGAAAATTCTCCACTGATAATTGTCATAATGAACAAACCCACAAAATATGTTAATAAATACAAAACCACTTCGATTATTAGTCTAACTCCCAATATAAGTGTCCTAAGAAATTACAGTCTACTTTATATGTCACAATCAGATTGACAAGATGTAGGGAATATTTGGTAATTTTCAAAAACATAGTAGACAATCTTGATTGATAACTGCTATATCCAATGTCAAGCAATTTTTATTTATTGGCTATCTACCTATTTACTGAAAAAAAAAAAAAAAAAAAAAAAAAAAAAAAAATAGCCGGTACCGTATTTTTGGCTTTCCTAAATCCTTCACCAATAATGATCGTCAGAATGATGACTTCATGAGGCTCCACCCACTTTGGCTCCGTTATAATTCAGGATAACACTGACGGCTATCGTGGGCATTGTTGGATTAGAAAATTTAACTTCTGGCTATAAAAACTCATTTTTCGAGTAGTTGTAAGAAGTGCTAAATGATCCTCAAGAATCCCAGCAGTTGGCCTAGTTGTTGTTGTTTAAGATTAAGCTGGCCTTGTGCCGAGCACGGGTCTTGCTCACAGAGCAGCCCGTATATAATATGTTGGCGCGCAGCTGACTCGGTTTTACGTCCATACATGACTGTTTGTATGGTGTTTTTACGTTGCATGGAACCAGTGGTTATTCAGCAACGGGACCAACGGCTTTACGTGACTTCCGAACCACGTCGAGAGTGAACTTCTACCACCTGAAATATACATCTCTCACTCCTCAATGGAATGGCTGCCGAGAATCGAACCCGCGACCACCGAGGTGAGAAAGCAAACATCAAACCACACACTGAGGCCCCTGTTGGCCTAAACGTTTACTGGCTATTACTACTATTTGCGGCAGCACTACTGCTACAGTAGTATTACTACTCTAGCACAGATACTCCACCACTTCTAGTATCGTTCCGCCATTCATAGTCTTTATATCGAACACGGTCGTACAGCCAAAAGAGAAGACGAAAAATAATATCGGATGATCCGTTGGTCTGCTGGAGATTTTAGCACATATAAGCTTGTATTTACTTTGGATAAAAATCTTACTTTAACAAAAATAGTTATATAAAGACTGTTTACATACAATCTCGCTCTTTCCCTTTCCCTCTCTCTTGGTGCATAGTGAATAGTTAATAGAAATGTTCAAAATCCTGAATGACATTACAAGTATTATAATCATGTTATGCTAATACAAATCAGACCATAAACATTGGATTTAAATTAGAAGCTGAATAATTACCTATTCAGGCTACAGTAAGTATGGCCACGGGCTTTTTCTTGACTGTATAAAGTTGTAAGTCGTAAGACAAATGCAGTTTTGCAAAACCTACGGGGGCAACCAATTCCAAATCCTGTTAGCCATTCTTGACTGCTATGGGTTTCAGAGCCGATGGAAAAAGGTGAATGAGTTTCTGTCTGGTGGATGGGCGGGGCAACATTTCGTAAACCGGTGTGTTTACCTTGCTTACGTAATGAATGTTTTTCGACTGTTAGCTCGTTATCATTGGCCATGGCGTCGGCTAAATAATTTTTACTCTATAAAATTCAAAACTATCGAGTTTAGGTTATTGATACTGGTGACAAAATTTGTGTGTGGTTGTGCAATATACATATGTCAACTTTCAGCTACATCCGATGCCTTGATAAGGAGCAAAGACCAAAAAACCGTGTTACAGAGGCCCTGAATCTCATAGTAGTTTATTTTCTATTTTCCATTACCGAGTCTCCAATAGCAAAAGATGCTGATTTGACTACTTTCCTGGCGATGTCATTTAAACTATTCCTTTAAACTATTCCTGGTTCTTTTACTGTGAAATATATGAATTTGACTTCGGATGCTACCGAGTCCAATGCAATTCCTCTGATTCCTTTTGGTATCTTAAAATACATACACGTGCTGTATAATATACACACACAAACATATATATGTGTGTGTGTGTGTGTGTGTGTGTGTGTATGTGGTATGTATCTGAATTCCTATTTTATTCGGAATCCGACATTCCCGTGAGAATGCGAAAATTCTGGAGAATGAATGAAAGAACTGACATTTTTGTTATTGCAATTCATGCTATTCCTCTAACGAAGTCTTTATAAATGAAATAAATACTGGCCTCCACCTTCAGACTTCAATTCAAATAAATGCCAGGTTAGTCCAGAGGGTCGGGTGAAGAGAGAGAGAGAGAGAGAAGAGGAAGAGAACGACGGAGAGACTGGAAGAGAGAGAGAGAGAGAGAGAGAGAGAGAGAGAGAGAGAGAGAGAGCGTCAGGCATGGGTTCTTTACTGGAAAATAATAAATAACGAATTTAGTACTTACCTTGCTTAATTTTCGTCTCACAAAGAGATTTGCTATTTATCAAGAGGCAAAGTTTATAACATTCGATAATGTAATATAATAAACATATACCCCAAAAAATAATCCTAAATAGCAATATCAATTAACAAATATATGGTCTTCTCAATCAGATTTCGACAATGCTTCGTGTATCCTTTTTTTTTCCTGCAAAAGCGAATAACGTCATTCTCAGATACATGTTGGGTTATGCATAACAAACTGAGCTGGATATTAGATACTTCAGAATTACGTAATTTTATGGTACCAGGTACTTTTATGTTGCTGACGCTAAAACGTTAAAAAATAATGTAAAACGGTTATCTGCTTCCTTCCGTATTGAGCCATAAAACTTCATTTGAATAATATCTGTTTTGATCACGCTTGCGTCACAGGCGCGTTCAACTATGATTTCGAAAGTAAATATAAAATAAACCAGTCTTGAATGATGCCCCTTGGTACAGAATTTGTTGTGCTAAAAATTCCGTAGAATTTTGAATGCTGTGAACGAATATTTTCCTGTGTATTTTCAACCAAAGCGTCCATTTCTGCAGTATCAATATGGATTCTCGTTTCTATATATTTCAGGATTTATGAACAAATATTTACTTTTTAAATTCCTGCATACTGTTATTAAGGGTAGCAGTTTTGTAATTGCACCGAACAATATAGCTAGTATTTACGTATCTTGATACAAATGAAAAGTCCTTTCCCAAAACTATGTGAGTTCATCTTGCTTTGGAATCATTATATAGCGAGCAATTTTCATTTTCAGGTACCATTAGAATTGCAAAAAAAAAAATCAGAATGGCCCAATTAAGAATGCCTAAATACTGCAAGGTTTTCTTAACAAACATATACTGAAGTCTCAAATCCTTGACATCTGGGCAAAAATTTGCCACATGTCGATTGGGAGTGGACAAAATGCTAATGGTTTTGGTCTGACAAGAAATATTTTCCCTGTGCATCTGTTACCTGACTTTGAGCTAAGAGATGTTTTGAAGTTAATGACGACGTTTCAGGAAAATATCTTATTGCTTTTGAAAATGGGATCTGCCATCTCCCACAAAGAGATCTAGACTACAAAGACTGTAATATTCTTGCTTTTACTGACGATTTTATGGCATCGGTGAACTTTTGGGTATTTCACGTTTAGTTGACTTGTGAATTCTTTCCTCTTCTGAGTGACTACCATTCATATCAAGGACAGGGACATATTTACTGATATATACCTCTCTATTCTCAAGGAGAGACATTGATTTCTGCATTTTGATTGGTTGAAAGTGATGAAGAAGAGTCAAATTAAACTAGAATGATACAGATATGCATCGATGGTGCCCATGACGAGTACCATCAGTTTTATGCAATCTAATATGTTTGCTGACCACTTGAGATGCCCCGAAACAGAGCACTGCCAAACGTATGCCAAACGATTTTGTCAGTGGATATAACGAGACCAGTAATAAGTGATACTGTTTCTACAAAAGTAGTTACTAGAGGAAATAAACCATCATAAATACCTGTCTATATGGTGGGTAAGGGTAACCTGACACAAATGTGCACAGAAACCGGACAGGGTATGCTAGCTTTACCCTAAAACTCACGAGATAAAATCCCTTGACTAGTTGCATATTCCGCGACATGCGATATTTAAATAATAATTTTAAACGATGTTGAGATTATGAGAAGAGAGAAGGGCAACGATATAAAAACTGTTTTAATTAGTTCAATTAACATACCGGTCACTATAAATGAAAAGCTAGAGTCTCCATAAGCGTGAAAGCGCCTCAGTGGCGTGATCGGTATGGTCTTTACCTGCCACCACGGTGGCCACGAGTTCGATTCTCGGGCATTCCATTGAGGTGTTGGAGATGTATACTACTGGTGACAGAAGTTCACTCTCGACATGGTTCTTAAGTCACGTAAAGCCGTTGGCCCCGTTGCTGAATAACAACTGGTTCCATGGAACGTAAAAACACCATACAAAACAAACCATAAGCATGAATAGGTTTTTGCTTGCTTAAATTAGAGGGAAGCTTGAACTGTTCTGTAATGGAATTTAGATGATATGGATCAATTGCAGTGGTAAAGACTCTCTCTTACCTTTATCATGGGTCACAGGAGCAGAAGTAGGCTACGTTATGCAATACTTCTTGCAGTGGATAAAGTTCTTTTTACAACCCTCTAATAGTGGCTCAGTAACGTGCTATGCCGATGTGCTGGAAAAAAAAAACATGGGTTGGTGGAAATTAAATAAGTATCATGGCTAAATTTAAGTAACTGAGTGAACACTAAAAGCTGGTTTTTTTTCTATCATTCTGAAAAGGGCTCTTGATAAAATATAACAAATAAAGAATACGTGATATCCCAGTCTTACAAATATTTTAGTGGGATCCGAGAGGTTACTATTGATGTATATTTTATAATACTTAAGTACTAATTAAATAAAGCAGTTGTCGAAACTAAACTTCCCTAAAGTTGTAGATAAAGTCATGATCAGCACGATGAAATACTTTTGATCAATCCAAGTTTATTAAAGCTACTTCCTAGGGAATTTCATCAGAGTAAACCGTAATATCGCTCATAAAGATACTGACAGTGACTATTGCTTGAACTGAATTGCTAATATAATTCAGGCCAAAGGCCAAGCACTGGGACCTATGAGGTCAATTAGCGCTGAAACGGATACTGACAGAAAAGGTTTGAAAGGTGCAACAGAAGGAAAGCCTCGCAATTGCACTATGCATCAATTGTTATTAGAATGTGAAAAGTAAGATGGAAGAGAGATAATATGAAAGGAGGTACAGTAAAAGGAACGAAAGGGGTTGCAGCTAGGGACCGAAGGCACGTTGCAAAGAACCTTAAGTAATGCCTATAGTCCACCGCAGGAGGTGCACTACGGGAGACAATGACTATTGGGCTATTTTTACGACAGCTAAAATGCTCAGAAGATACCAGTTGTAACTCATGTTTCAATGTTATTATTTTTTCAGTTACTTTAAAATCCACATTTAGACTTCATATACGAGTAGGTCCCCAACTAGTAATGTGTCGAAATCTCCCTCAGTCTGCGCGAGAATAATTACCCATTTGTTCAGTGTTAAAAATACAATATTTTCGAATGAAATTTTACTAGGATCACAAAATCGTGTTTGAAATCGTTCCAAAAGGTTTTCATAGAATTCTACCCAGAGACCATCTTATTTTTACCTGCCACGCTGGGCTGTCTACACTCTCATCTACTGTTCGACAGCTGTTGTTATGTCATTTTCTGCTCTGTCCATAAAATTACTGATTAATTCTATTAACAGTTCTTGCGCAGGTTTATTGCAAATTCCTTTTTTTGAAATATGAGATTCTCTTTAACTTTTACTAAAAAGTTTATTTTTTCTCCAGCGAATATGCAAACGCTTTTTCCTCTTTAATCTACTGCCAACATTGGCTCTTATTTTCATAACGTCACTGATATTATCTTGGATTCTATGAATTTTCAGTTTTAATCAATTTTTTTAGGCTTTTGTCTACATTCAAGCTGAGTTCCCCATTTCAGTTTTTAACTAACAGTTCAGAAAATTCAGGAGCTCACTCACCTTTTCGTGATGAATTTTGCTTTGAAAATCTCATGAAAAATAAAGATTTAAACTGTATTTTAGCAAATTACTTCCAGCATCAGATATTGCCACATTCACCTTTATTATTTTCAGTATCGCCCCATGTTTATTAGGACATTCTTTTTCACAGCATCAGTGTCCAAAACATGACTGAATTTCCCGTACCCTTTACCTAACGAGTCAACATTTTTCGGTTTTAATGGTAGCATGATTGAGCAATAAGGCCAACTCACAACGATTGTTCCGAATATCAGTTACATGATTTTGCAGATCTTTCAAATAAAACCTATGTAACCTTGTTCCATAGTTTCATTTAGTATAGAGTTACTCTACATGTTGCTTCAGAATAAACCAAGAGACTTTCATTTTGAGATAATTTTTCAGGCGTGAAACAGATTGCTATGGAATATTACGTGAATTTAAGGTAATTTCTCCCATTACATTACGGCTTAAATTTCCTCTCAGGAATACATAAATTCATAACAGAGCTTTTATCTTTCTTTCCCTTTAATGCTTCATCATTGATTAGCTGAATTTCAACTCCTGAAATACTTCAATGAACATTCTACATTCAGAACCTGCACATTAGACGATTTACTCATGAAGATAGCAATTCCCCTTAAGAGAATAATATTGATAAGAGCTTTATATATATATATATATATATATATATATATTATATATATATATATATATATATATATATATATATATATATATATATATATATTTGTACTCTAGTTCACCTCTTTATCGCTTACACGGGGAGTAAACTTACAAACTACTTTGTTGTTGTTGTTATTATTCTTGTTGGGGGGTAGGAAAGGTCAATGGAAGAGCCCAAGAAGGTCTGAAAAGGGTGTTTCGCGTTGAGTTAAAGATACAGGAATTTTAGGATATAGAATATTTATGATTTATTTATTAGGAATGAAAATGTAAAAAATAAATAATGTATATGTTAAACAGTGAAGAACAATTATTTCTAATAAAATATAGTGCATCTATTTCAATTTTCGTTCGCGAAACAAGGCTCTTTTTGAATTTACTTGAAAAGTTACGAAAATAATGTTTACAACTCAGTCGTGAGGGGAAAATCTTGCACGCGTCCTGAGTAAGCAGGAGGTCGGATCACTCATTGTTTATCTTGCGTTCTTAAAAAGATAAAATGTCAAGTTTGTACAGAAATATGAAACTGGTTAATTTTATTTTGCTTATTCAAGTTTATTTGCTTATTTAAGGTTATTTCCAATAACTGTAATTCGACCATTCTCCTTTAACAACTTCCTTTTTATGTTTAACCTATCCTTCTTTATTTATTTTATTATTTTTTTTAAGTCACGTCAGGGAGGTCGCCTTTATTAGAATTGCATCTCACACTTTTATTTTTGCATATGTCCAACTTAACAACACCTACATGTCATTGTCCTTTATACGGATTAATTAATGCATATCCTAAGAAACATTTTTTTCAGTCTGATATTAACTGTTGACACTTGTTAATAATTCTATGAGTTCTCCATGGACCTATTTATAGCGGATGATTCCCTCTGTTTTCAAATGCCTTGACAAAGCTGAATTCATTATTTCATCTGAAGCTTCAACAAACACGTCTTTTTTTAGGGAGACGTGTAATTGTAGAACTTGGTTAACAATTTTAACCTGTCCACAGTTCTCTGAACAAATTTCGTGCTCTCACTTACATAAATATAGTAAAAATTCAGTGAAGCTTTTATTTGAACTGTAACCTGAAGGGGTTCTTTCTCAGAACTGACATTGAGAAATGCTGCATTTTTTGTAACAGATCATCATGGTAAATTCCCTCAGTAGATGGCAGCACCATCGCTGAAACCGACAGAAGGTTTTTAATAAACGAGGCTAGGGTTTCCGTTGTTGAACGCATATTCTGACGCTCTTTACATATGCCACTGTTGTTACCGCATATTCACGGACCTCTTACCTCATTTGTTTCACAGCAACTGTTTCTGGATCCAAGGAAATTAGCCAAAATATAGGACCACAAGAACACCAGCAGCTGTTCACCAACACTTCGGCAGAACTCCCAGTTTTCAAAACAGTCAACTTCCTGCTCGAAGTAGACGATGATGTCAAGGAAAAAAGTTGCCAACTATTTCCAGTTTACTTGTAGCTTGTATATCGCGACGTTCGTAGTTTGAACAATCTGGAAATAATAATAGAAAATTTTTAACATGACGGGGAGTTCGAAATGAAAAATAAGTATCAGCAACATTTTTTTTAATAAATGTTAGGTTTATCGTTATTAGGACATTCACAAAGAAAACTGATTTCAAAATGAACATTGCATAAACTGCTGCTTTCTTACCTGGTAAGCGGAATGGACCAACGTGAATTAAGCAGCTTACAGTTAGCCGAAAACGGTTCGTCAGTCTATGTGCTAAGGAACTCATCTCAAAATATGGGGAAACTGAAATGGCACAAAAAAAAAATCAATTTAATTTGAGAGCTCGGCACGTCGTTGGGGTTAGTTTTAATGAATTTTATTTCCTAATCAATCTATTGTTTTACATCGAGTCTTAGTTCACTCGTATCTTGGGATCTTATTTGTAGGACGTGATTACTATTGTAATAATATACTTAAACTTGCTAATAAAAACTCTTAAACACTACATGGTATCAAACTTTATAACGTTTATTTGTGAGTATGGAAGATATAACCATACAAGCCAGCTTACATACAGGGTGTCTATAAAGTCCCAGCACCACTCTGAGCAATAAATACTTGTAATGGTACAGGGACTTTATGAACACCCTGTATTTATGACTTAAACCACAGACACATATGATAATCTTTAAAAATAACTCATCCATTCAGTATTAACATAGTCTAGCACCTCTCTCTCTCTCTCTCTCTCTCTCTCTCTCTCTCTCTCTCTCTCTCTCTCTCTCTATATATATATATATATATATATATATATATATATATATATATATATATATATATATATATATATATATATATATAAAATCATTCGAGCTACAAATGTCCTTTAATATCTAAATCGCTCTACCTCGGAATTGATTTATTTTCATATATGTACCGGAATGAAATTTTTAGTAGATAATAATTCCGTCCGAATTAGATATTAAAGGACATTTGTAGCTCGAATGATTTATATGATTCACGTGATATGATAATTATTCATATATATATATACATATTATTATATATTATATTATATATATATATTATAAATCTATAGATATATATATGTATAAAATATATATATATCTATATAAACAACACTTAACGAGAGGAAAAAGTAATTCCCCCAGTACCTGAACTAACGTCTCGTTCATGAATTCTTCCTTGTCCAACGGTGTTCTGGTCGATTCTTCAAGCCTCCTCACTCGGGAAGATAAGATAAGAGGACGAGAAGAGAAATGTTGGGGTGGAGGGTCTTTGTGTTCATTCTGGCCCACGCTTGTGCGGTCGAAGAATCAGGTTAGTAAAAAAAAAAAAAAAATTAATATTCACGTTGTTTTTTTTATGTGCTTGAAGAATGATAGCGTGTAAGGAGTAAGTATGAATATCCTTTTAGTTTTTTCATTCAAATTTTCAATGAAAAGGGGCTTATATATTACTCCTGCATACATATATATATATATATATATATATATATATATATATATATATATATATATATATATATATATATATATATATATATATATATATATATATATATATATATAAATATATATATGTATATATATATATATATATATGATTGATACGAAAACGCCATTGTAGTTAAATATTCGTGGACATAAAAAAAAGGTCACGGCATAAATTACATAAATAAGTGTACATATATGTGTATATACACATTCATATATACACACATGTATATTATGTATGTATGTTGTGTATGTAAATATGTGTGTATGTGTATATAAGGAAGCAGGATAGCCTGTGTGACTGCCTGAATCTGTTTTTCGGGACACACACACACATATATACATAATTGTATAAGAAATATAACGTAAAATCCGCATGCAGATAAATATACCACCCCTATCACAGTGTATAGCTTTAAATTCGAATACTTCAATTTCCATGTTGCAAGATCACGTGTTTAAAGCAGAACCCAATTAAATGCAGCAGCCCACTTATTAATGTTGGACAAATCACAACAGCCCTTTCCTTTCACTAAGTAATTAACCGGCCATGATTGGTGTTTTGGTAACTGAGTAATGGAGATGGGCCAGGAATAAGTAGCTAAAAAAAAAAAAAAAAAAAAAAAATCCAAAAGCGTCATAACGACTTTTGTCTTGCAATAATCTTCAAAATATCTATTCACATCAAAATGTAAACTGATTATCCTACGTTGATAGTAGCTTTCCAGCAAAAACCACTAGTTTGAAATAACCACTTTTCTAGTATTTCGTTTTATTTTCTCAAGGTTAACTAATAGCTCCTCAACTAACGTTAATTCGTTTGCGTGCTATCACGTTGAAAAATTCTAACCTCTATATTCCTCATCCATAATCTCTTCATTTAATCCAAAAATATATTTTCAACACTATATAAAGAAGAATCCAATCAGGGCGTGACAAAAGGAATAATTGAATGAGTGTCTGCTTTACATTTATCAAACGTGTCAAGCGTAAAACGCCACTTAATTATCTCTTGTTAAAATGATCGAACGGATATCGGCAAAATCATTTATTACTTTCGTTTATTTACGAAAAAGAAATTGGTTTACAGTCGTCTCGATCCATCCAAAAATTATCTACACAAATTGTCCGATTTAGTGGATAAAATAGGGCTTCCAAAATGGATACAAGAAAATAAATGCGTAAAGGCTTTTAACTAACATCGCTACGCTTTTGGCTCTTAAGGGTTTAGTTTTAACTACTCAATAAAACGCCACCAGTAAAACTAGGAATTTAATTTCTGAAATCATATTATTTCAAGTATCTTCACAGGAGTAATAAAACTCGTAGTAGGGGGACTGATCTATTCGGGCGCCCAACGGAATTCAACCATTTCTATCTTGTGTATGTAAAAATAATACTTTTAGAGGGGTATTTTCTTTGAATTTATTAGTTTTCCTTTTACCTACACAACATAAATTAAGGCTGTAGAAAGTTACTATAATTTACTTATTTATTTTTTTGAGAGAGATTTCATGGACTAAACTTTCAACAATATCTTCTTTGCACCTCAACACTTTTCACCCTTTCAACTATTTTAATTCTACTATTATTAAATATGTAATCACTTTCTCCTATGGTAACAGATTACCAACAACTGAAAGAAGTGAATAATTCCCTGTCCATGTGGGCAGACTCAACAAGAATTTTAAATGATTTTACATCAGAATTTTACATTATTTTACATGTTCATCTTGGGAGCGACAAAACGCTTAAACCGGTCGATACACATCACTTGACAACTCTCGTTTAAAAAATAAATAAATAAATAAAATAAAAAAAATAAACAGGAATAAAAACAACTTGTTGAAAAGCCAACACTTATAAAGCAATGGATCGTCTTGTAACAGTAGAGTGAGCATCACCTTCATGTAAAAACCAATCTGTCTCTACATACATTTCGAAGGTGCATGCAAAATGATAATAACAGCATATAAATGTCAGAAACACTCGGGGAAACAACTGACATATGATAATACGACTAAAACAAAATGTCTCATTGTCCACTCTCTTCTACTTCCTGCAGATTAGAGGGACTCTACAGAACTACTAGAGCTTTCTGATTGCTTTCTGCCCCGTTACGGTTAGCCTTTGTGATATTTGTTCTGATTTTAAAAGTACGTGAGGGGAAGAATTGGAGGTGGTGAAAAGCTGAAGGTCTGCTTATTATAGATTTCATTTGGCAAAATGAGGTCAAATTGCCAAAGAAAATAAATAAAACAAACAAATAAATTAATTAATTAATAAATAAAGGAATATCGAGCAAGGTAAGTCTGCTAAATAAGTTTAGTAAAATATAGAAAGGGGCTGACTCCAAGAGGTATTTGCAATAAATAAAGGAAAATGTAGAAGAAATAATAAACAATATGTCTGGAGAACAGAGAAAGAAATAAGATACAAGCTGTGTTTAATTTCGATTGTGTTAAAAGGGGAAAAAAATAAAAAAAAAAAAAAAAATAAAAACAAAAGAAACCTAATATGAAAGGTTTCATCACGTATAATTTCTCCTATGATGTCGACGCCACGTGCATGACACTCAAGAATAAAAAAAAAAAGTTAGAAGTCTGGAAAATAAATTGAACTTTAGATCTGAGAAACGCTGAAATTGAAAGTAAAAAGATAAATGATAAAAGGAGCAATCTGACAAATAAACTGCTGCTTCACTCGCATAAATGTTACTTGGAAAAATAACAGAACGGGGGTATAACGAATAAACATCTCAGAATTGTTTGGAACGTCATACTGAAGACGTACAAACATTTCGATTAAAAGATCGAAAGCCTCGCTTAAAAAAAAAAAAAAAAAAAAAAAAAAATCACACACACACACACACACACACACATACATCAAGGATTCAAGTCGCTTTCCAATACGAGAACTGAAATGAATCTTGCAAAGGGTCTGAGTGATCGAACTTAATTATCTCTTCGTTTGTTCGTCACTGACACACCAAATTAAGCGAGAAAATTAACAGTTTTTATGCCCAGAAACAAATTTACCATGATCGCAAAGAAAAAGTTTCTACATAACAGTAGTACTGTAAAACATTCTTTGTACATTATTTCAGTAATATTCATGATATATATATATCTATATCTATATATATATATATATATATATATATATATATATATATATATATAATATTTAAACAACCGTACACATGATAAATCATTCTAAGTGCTCACAACTAGCCAAAAGA
>NC_061107.1:17590683-17603183 GCF_015104395.2 Macrobrachium nipponense | reverse complement strand
AGCCTACTTCTGCTTCTGTGACCCATGATAAAGGTAAGAGGAAGGGAGTCTTTACCACTGCAATTGGTCCATATCATCTAAATTCCATGACAGAACTGTTCAAGATTCCCTCTAATTTAAGCAAGCAAAAACCTATTCATGCTTATGGTTTGTTTGTATGGTGTTTTTACGTTCCATGGAACCAGTTGTTATTCAGCAACGTGGCCAACGGCTTTACGTAACTTACGAACCACCTTGAGAGTGAACTTCTGTCACCAGAAATATACATCTCCAACACCTCAATGGAATGCCCGAGAATCGAACTCGTGGCCACCATGGTGGCAGGTAAAGACCATACCGATCACGCCATTGAGGCGCTTTCACGCTTATGGAGACTCTAGCTTTTCATTTATAGTGACCGGTATGTTAATTGAACTAATTAAAACAGTTTTTATATCGTTCCCCTTCTCTCTTCTCATAATCTCAACATCGTTTAAAATTATTATTTAAATATCGCATGTCGCGGAATATGCAACTCGTCAAGGGATTTTATCTCGTGAGTTTTAGGGTAAAGCTAGCATACCCTGTCCGGTGTCTGTGCACTTTTGTGTCAGGTTACCCTTACCCACCATATAGACCGGTATTTATGGTGGTTTATTTCCTCTAGGAACTACTTTTGTAGAAACAGTATCACTTATTACTGGTCTCGTTATATCCACTGACAAAATCGTTTGGCATACGTTTGGCATTGCTCTGTTTCGGGGCATCTCAAGTGGTCAGCAAACATATTGGATTGCGTAAAAACTTGATGGTACCTTCATGGCACCATCATGCATATCTGTATCATTCTAGTTTAATTTGACTCTTCTTCATCACTTTCAACCAATTAAAATGCAGAAATCAATGCCTCTCCTTGAGAATAGAGAGGTATATATCAGTAAATATGTCCCTGTCCTTGATATGAATGGTAGTCACTCAGAAGAGGAAAGAATTCACAAGTCAACTAAACGTGAAATACCCAAAAGTGCACCGATCCCATAAAATCGTCAGTAAAAGCAAGAATATTATAGTCTTTGTAGTCTAGATCTCTTTGTGGGAGATGGCAGATCCCATTTTCAAAAGCAATAAGATATTTTCCTGAAACGTCGTCATTAACTTCAAAACATCTCTTAGCTCAAAGTCAGGTAACAGATGCACAACACGAATCTATTACAAAACAGAGTAGGAGACTTCACTTTTTTCTGATAGGGAAAATATTTCTTGTCAGACCAAAGCCATTAGCATTTTGTCCACTCCCAATCGACATGTGGCAAATTTTTGCCCAGATGTCAAGGATTTGAGACTTCAGTATATGTTTGTTAAGAAAACCTTGCAGTGTTTAGGCATTCTTAATTGGGCCATTCTGATTTTTTTTTGCAATTCTAATGGTACCTGAAAATGAAAATTGCTCGCTATATAATGATTCCAAAGCAAGATGAACTCACATAGTTTTGGGAAAGGACTTTTCATTTGTATCAAGATACGTAAATACTAGCTATATTGTTCGGTGCAATTACAAAACTGCTACCCTTAATAACAGTATGCAGGAATTTAAAAAGTAAATATTTGTTCATAAATCCTGAAATATATAGAAACGAGAATCCATATTGATACTGCAGAAATGGACGCTTTGGTTGAAAATACACAGGAAAATATTCGTTCACAACATTCAAAATTGTAGGGAATTTTTAGCACAACAAATTCTGTACCAAGGGACATCATTCAAGACTGATTTTTTTTATATTTACTTTCGAAATCATAGTTGAACGCGCCTGTGACGTAAGCGTGATCAAAACAGATATTACTCAAATGAAGTTTTATGGCTCAATACGAAAGGAAGCAGATAACCGTTTTGCATTATTTTTTAACGTTTTAGCGTCAGCAACATAAAAGTACCTGGTACCATAAAATTACGTAATTCTGAAGTATCTAATATCCAGCTCAGTTTGTTATGCATAACCCAACATGTATCTGAGAAAGACGTTATTCGCTTTTGCAGGAAAAAAAAGATACACGAAGCATTGTCGAAATCTGATTGAGAAGACCATTTATTGTATCTAGAATATAATTTTATGGTAAGAAGGGACTGTTTTCGATCATTTGTTAATTGATATTGCTATTTAGGATTTTTTTTTTGGGGGGTATATGTTTATTATATTACATTATCGAATGTTATAAACTTTGCCTCTTGATAGATAGCAAATCTCTTTGTGGGACCAAAACTAAGCAAGGTAAGTACTAAATTCGTTATTTATTATTTTCCAGTAAAGAATCCATACCAACTACTCTCTCTCTCTCTCTCTCTCTCTCTCTCTCTCTCTCTCTCTCTCTCTCTCTCTCTCTTTGTGAGGACTTTATGAAAAAATTAAGTACAAAATTCGTTAATTATTTTCCGGTAAAAAACACATGCCTACGACTCTCTCTCTCTCTCTCTCTCTCTCTCTCTTCTCTCTCTCTCTCTCTCTCTCTCTCTCTTTGTGAGGACATTGGGAGAAAATTAAATACAAAATTCGTTAATTATTTTCCGGTAAAGAACACATGCCTACGACTCTCTCTCTCTCGCTCTCTTCACCCGACCCTCTGTACTGACCCGGCATTTATTTGAATTGAAGTCTGAAGGTGGAGTCTAGTATTTATTTCATTTAGTATTTATAAAGACTTCGTTAGAGGAATAGCATGAATTGCAATCACAAAAATGTCAGGTTCTTTCATTCATTCTCCAGAATTTTCGCATTCTCACGGGAATATCGGATTCCGAATAAATAGGAAATTCAGTATACATACACACACACACACACACACACACACACACATATATATGTTTGTGTGTGTATATATATACACATGTGTATGTATTTTAAGATACCAAAAGGAATCAGAGGAATTGCATTGGACTCGGTAGCATCCGAAGTCAAATTCATATATTTCACAGTAAAAGAACCAGGAATAGTTTAAAGGAATAGTTTAAATGACATCGCCAGAAAAGTAGTCAAATCAGCATCTTTTGCTATTGGAGACCACTCGGTAATGGAAAATGAGAAAATAAACTACTATGAGATTCAGGGCCTCTGTAACACGGTTTTTTGGTCTTTGCTCCTTATCAAGGCATCGGATGTAGCTGAAAGTTGACATATGTATATTGCACAACCACACACAAATTTTGTCACCAGTATCAATAACCTAAACTCGATAGTTTTGAATTTTATAGAGTAAAAATTATTTAGCCGACGCCATGGCCAATGATAACGAGCTAACAGTCGAAAAACATTCATTACGTAAGCAAGGTAAACACACCGGTTTACGAAATGTTGCCCCGCCCATCCACCAGACAGAAACTCATTCACCTTTTTCCATCGGCTCTGAAACCCATAGCAGTCAAGAATGGCTAACAGGATTTGGAATTGTCCCCGTGGTTGCAAAACTGCATTTGTCTTACGACTTACAACTTCATACAGTCAAGAAAAAGCCCTTGGCCATACTTACTGAAGCCTGAATAGGTAATTATTCAGTTTCTAGTTTAAATCCAATGTTTATGGTCTGATTTGTATTTAGCATAACGTGATTATAATACTTGTAATGTCATTCAGGATTTTGAACATTTCTATTAACTATTCACTATGGCACCAAGAGAGAGGGAAAGAGAGAGATTGTATGTAAACAGTCTTTATATAACTATTTTTGTTAAAGTAAGATTTTTATCCAAAGTAAATACAAGCTTATATGTGCTAAAATCTCCAGCAGACCAACGGATCATCCGATATTATTTTTTCTTCGTCTTTTGGCTGTACGACCGTGTTCGATATAAAGACTATGAATGGCGGAACGATACATAGAAGTGGGTGGAGTATCTGTGCTAGAGTAGTAATACTACTGTAGCAGTAGTGCCGCCGCAATAGTAGTAATAGCAGTAAACGTTTAGGCCAACCGGGGCCTCAGTGGTGTGGTTTGATGTTTGCTTCTCACCTCGGTGGTCGCGGGTTCGATTCTCGGCCATTCCATTGAGGAGTGAGAGATGTATATTTCAGGTGGTAGAAGTTCACTCTCGACGTGGTTCGGAAGTCACGTAAAGCCGTTGGTCCCGTTGCTGAATAACCACTGGTTCCATGCAACGTAAAAACACCATACAAACAGTCATGTATGGACGTAAAACCGAGTCAGCTGCGCGCCAACATATTATATACGGGCTGCTCTGTGAGCAAGAGCCCGTGCTGGCACAAGGCCAGCTTAATCTTAAACAACAACAACTAGGCCAACTGCTGGGATTCTTGAGGATCATTTAGCACTTCTTACAACTACTCGAAAAATGAGTTTTTATAGCCAGAAGTTAAATTTTCTAATCCAACAATGCCCACGATAGCCGTCAGTGTTATCCTGAATTATAACGGAGCCAAAGTGGGTGGAGCCTCATGAAGTCATCATTCTGACGATCATTATTGGTGAAGGTTTAAAGCCAAAATACGGTACCGGCTATTTTTTTTTTTTTTTTCAGTAAATAGGTAGATAGCCAATAAATAAAAATTGCTTGACATTGGATATAGCAGTTATCAAATCAAGATTGTCTACTATGTTTTTGAAAATTACCAAATATTCCCTACATCTTGTCAATCTGATTGTGACATATAAAGTAGACTGTAATTTCTTAGGACACTTATATTGGGAGTTAGACTAATAATCGAAGTGGTTTTGTATATATTAACATATTTTGTGGGTTTGTTCATTATGACAATTATCAGTGGAGAATTTTCAGAGTTCATAAAGGTGTACTGCTTTGCTTGTACTTAAATTTGTATGTCATTGTTGCCAGAGGTCTTGCCTTCGTTACGTATAGCCAATCATCCATCGAGAAAAAGGGAAGAAATGCTGTCATAAGTTACGTAACGAGTGCGTTCGGAACCTTTTCTCTGCGTACGTTGGCCCGTCTTCGAAAATAGTCACTTTTATATCATAAGTACCAAATTTATTCAACCTACGTAATGAAGAATACAGTCAAAATTTATGTGTAGATATAATGTGTATTCTAAATAAGTGTTATATTTATGAAATGCATAGATAAAAAGTTATTGCGAAAAAACCGTGTTACAGAGGCCCTGAATCTCATAGTAAGTTTTGAGAAGCACCAATAAATCCCAGCTTGTCTACAAAGACACCACGGATACAATCTAGAAAAAGGGAGACTTTAAGCCATTACAGATTCCTGTCCCTACAAAACCTAATGGTAGATGGTACCCCTTTCGAACCATTACTTTCTAAATGTCTTGTCCTGGCTATACTGCACTAAGAGACTCATATATATATAAATAATATTACCTTGCGTCCCAGCATTTTTCTGCCTAAATTCTTGAGCGGAGATTGTGAAGTTAGTGGAGCAGAATTATTTTGGGCCATATTGCAATGATGGATGAGGAACTTATGGTCACAAGAAATTCCCCCAGGGTACGCTAGTCATATTAACGACGTTTTCGCCAACGCAAATGGCATCAGTGAACTGAATAGCCTTATTGAATGGTTATGCGAAAAATCAGTCCCAGGTTCCATAAGGGGAGAGAAAGTGGTAATGTCCCTTCCGTACCCTGGGGTGATGATAGCTGTCTGTACCCAGTCCTTTAGCACGACATTCTATATGAAGCCCATGAGTATAAAAGAAGTGTGATATCTGCCTTCGTCACCCATTGGCAAGGTATACACATGCAGTAAGCTGGACCACACTCGTCTAATCTAGTTATAATAAGCAGCTTGTTTAGACGACAGAAGGCAATGATAATCAAATAGACAAAAAACGAGAAATTCGAAATGAACCCATATCCGAATTACAGACGCTAATGAGAAGCTTTATATAAATTCTAAGCATTATTCCCCACGAACAAGTTACGAAGAAAGATAACTTGTAAAGAAAAAAAATATTAACAAAAGCCAAAGTCAAACAAGTGTGGTAATGTAAAGGGCGATCCTCGTTGCCATTATCCTACAGGGTAGGTACCCCATTAGACAAAACTACAGGGTGTCCATTAAGTCCCAGTACCATTATAAGTATATATTGTTCAGAAACTATATAACGTAGAGTAATGCAAGTTTTTGTAGAATGTTCTACATTTCTTCAAGTTTACATTCAGAGCATTTCATTCTACAAAAAAAAAAAAAAAAAAATACATTACTCTAAGTTATATGGTTTCTGAGCAATAAATACTTTTAATGTTGCTGGGACTTTGTGGACACCCTGTATGATTCTTAAATTTAATGCGCTTTGAGGTGCCTACTTCAATTGCCCTTCTGCCTCGATGCTTCCACAATCCCTTCGTTCTTTCCACCTGGCTGTCTCACTTCTTTGCCTTTACTGTGCTCCAGTTTCCCCTCAACTTTAATGCATTACCGACGAAGAAGGGAAAGTAGGAGGAAAGCTATTCAAGTTATAATGAACCTCTAAATCCTAATACCCGGCATTTTCTCAACCTCCGACATGAAAGGAACACGCAATAAGCAGTTTAACTTTACCATAAGAGTATTGATAACAGTTATGAAAGGCATTCCAGCCGTGAATTTAAAAAGTGCCTAATCTTCTTTTATACCAGAAGTAATGCCTCGTCTGAGGGAAATTCTCTGGAGAAGCGTGTTTTTTTTTTTTTTTTTTTTTTTTTTTTTTTTTTTTTTTTGTTTTTTTGTTATCGCCATCGGGGCTCACGCTTGTTGACTCTCGAGACATATTTTTGCTTTATACTCCTGCAGGTATTCCACTTGATAGTTCATGCGTGCTTTCATTTGGACACTTTTTTTTCCGAATCTTAATAGTAAGGGTTAACATTCCAAAGATTTATTTTATAAAGGAACATGGAAATACCGAAGTTAAATTTTTGACGTAAAAATTATCTACTCGGCGTCAAAAATAAACTTCATGAACGTAAGAGAACGGAGAGAAACCTTATAAAACTCGACAATTATTACATAAGACATACTTAAGCCATAGCACATCTCTTCCAGGTGCAGATGTTCATAAACAATGGATATTCCTTGATTCACAAGGCGGTTATTGTTTCTCGGATTACTTTGAGCTCCCTTAAAAAATGCTTAATTCAACGAGGCCGACCACTAACGTCCCTCATCAATCCTAAGTGAGCGTTAATGAAGGTAAAAAAAAAACACAAGCAAACTATCGTGTTTAACGGAGCTACATTATTATGCTCCCGAAGGAGTGGTGCCGTCAGAGCATCTCCCGTGGTGCACTACAGGCATTACTAAAGGGTATTTGTAATTTTATCCTTTTACTTTACCTCCAAACCCTCTTCCTTTACTCCATCTTGCTGTCCAACCACTCCAATTCCTTAGCGCCTCAGTGGCGTGATCGGCATGGTCTTGGCCTGCCACCTCTTTGACCACGAGTTCGATTCTCGGGCATTCCACTGAGGTGTGAGAGATATGTATTTCTTGTGATAGAAGTTCACTCTCGACGTGGTTCGGAAGTTACGTAAAGCCGTTGGTCCCGTTGCTGAATAACCACTGGTTCCATGCAACGTAAAAACACCATACATACAGACTCCAATTCCCTCTTTTTCACTGCTGTAAGGGCTGAAAGTGTCCGGTTGCTTGGCTTTATTAGACTAATAATTGTAAATCATACATTAATTACAGACACCACATTGCTTTAGCATGCATGCAACAGCCATTGCCTTCTACATTAGGCAGCGCTTTACATTCATCTCTCTATAGATATTTGCTCTTGATGGTGAAAGTACAAATATCCAGCCGAGTCAGAAACATTTTTTCTTTTTACAAAAGTCTCACTCAATGTCCTGGAGAATTTCCCTTTCACTCCTCTAAACTCAGCTGCTGCCATCCTGTCAGAGGAAAGTGTCGAGCTTAAAATGCGCACCTAGTACCAACGAAATAAGAGAATACGTGTCGCTGGGAAGGAGGAGAGGATGAAAATGTCAAGATATTTCGTGTGAAGAATGAATAATTTCACATATAAAAATATTTTGTTGTTGTTTTCTATTTTCTTGTAAGGGCTTTCACTCCTTTTTGTTGAATAATGATTCGGGCGCAGACTGCATTTATATCGGCAAGTATTTGGCAATCAGGGAGGGTGACGATGAAAAGTACTGACACTTTTTTAAAAGTTTTGAACCAGGTTAAGATTGAAAGCTAAAAAGGAAAACTCGCGCATTAGTCTTGAAAGAACAGGAGGAATAAGAATTTATTAAAGACTAAAATTCCGAAACGTCTGTCTTAATTGGTACCTGTCAATCAAAATGTTGAGTGTTTGTAAACAAGGCGTGTTTACATTTTGTTCGTTGATAATTAGGTGTTGATATTTTCGAGAGAATTCAGACGTACTATTAAGGGTTATGAACGGCTTTACTGGAATGCTGGTTGTAGCACAAAGACACACACACACACACAGAGTACTTTTAAATCTAGAAAGAAAAATGTTACATTAAATGGAGAGAGAGAGAGAGAGAGAGAGAGAAGAGAGAGAGAGAGAGAGAGTATTTTAAATCTGGGAAAAACAATTTTACATTAAATGGAAGGAGAGAGAGAGAGAGAGAGAGAGAAGAGAGAGAGAGAGAGAGAGAGAGAGAAAATTCACCAAACCTTTTAAGACTTCTTTTTATTTTTAATGTTCATGATATAGTTATCACCAATTACCAAGCTCTTTGAGATAGGATTACCTACCTTACATGGCGTTCCACTTTTCCTCGCTATTCTCTCCCCCTTTAAGAATGAAGCTTAACTTATTTAAGACTCGTGTTAGAATTTAAATTTGTCTTGAACAAGCGATTTTCCGTGTGTAGCCCACACGTACTGGTCCTCTGTTACGGAGAAAATATTCTGTATCGCGCTCCTCTGTAACGAGTTCCTGGTATCCAGTAATCACAACGACTTCCCAGCGAGAGTCTCCAACATCCCTCCTTTCGCCTGTTTAATTATGAACTGTCGAGAATAGAGCAATTTGTCATCGCCGTAATTTCATTTGTTTCGTCTCTTTGGTCCTTTTGCATTTGTTTTTTATTTGTGGGAGGTACAAGTTTGGTAGGCAGCGCAGAACAATAGCAGAGACTGTACAAACGCCACTCACCCCCAACCGTCCACCCCTTTTCAAACCACCTGTCCACGGCATATGGTGGCTGTCAGATTTTCTCTACGTGAGACATGAGAGAGGCCAGCGTGTCAGCCTCTGTGATGCTGGGTGATGCACTGGTACATGCCAGTCACCCCTCCCCCCCGACCTACCCCCCTTTTCCAGGCTACCAGTGCCCTCACTGAGTTTCCTATCCAGGTGCTATAGTACTCCCAGAGAGTCGAGCTGATTGCTCTGAGTGATTTTGAATCGGCGAAATGTTGTAACGGCGATTACCCCACAAGCTGTGGCAGATCCTTGGTAAGCTGACCAGTTTTCACCTTAAAATAGATATTGCAATAGACTGTTACTAAAAATCATTTCAGTAAAAACAACTGCTCACTACAGTTGTTACAAAGATAATTCGGAAATGATTTTATACACTGAGAAATAAATGTCCACAGTCGAGTGACACCAAAAGGCTTTGTCAATCAGGTTTCGTCAATCTGTAAAATATTTTTTTTTTTTTATAAGCTATCGGTGAACGTATCTGCAATATCCTTGGTGAAAAATATGCTGTAAAACGTAGTATTTGCTGTTGAAAAAATATCGCATTTTATTCCATGAGGCGCCGAGGAAATGGATGATGTTGAACGCATCACAAAGGAAAAGAATTGTCCTCTGTTGTCACACATTCTGTTTTCTTTATTCATTCATGAAAGACCGTTTTAGATATATGTTCTGTTGACTCTCACAAACCATATCTATAGAGTCGTCATTTTGAACGCTGTGCTCTAAAACAAAAACTGAAGTAGAAAGACTGCCCCTTTTTTATTTTCAAATTTATTTTCCAAACGTCAAAAGTGCCCCAGGATTGTCGCCGATTTGAAAGGCTATTCGTTCTGTGTATTTTTAATGGAGGTGTCCATCTCTGCCGTGACAATGTGAATCCTCTTTTTCTCTCCATATATATTTATTTTGTTGAAAAGGGAGATATTGGTTGCTCACGGTGTCACCGTTGAACCAGAACTGTTTCTTATTTCCGGAACAAAACAAAACAAAAAACTTATCTATTTGTTTAAAATAAAAAAAAAATACTTTGGCAACGTAGAATCATTTCCTTTACTTTTTCATTCAATATGAAAGGATAGTTTTTCATTTTACAATATAATAGTTTAAGAAAAATAAGGCCACAAACTTTTGATAATTTAGTAAACAATGGCCACAACGATTTTGTATCAAATGAATCGAATCGTCTTTCATATAAAGGTCGTTTTCATTTAGTTGTGGATTCAGTCGCTGAAAGAACTTGTGATGGTTTTCAGTTCTCTTCAAAGGTGTGAATCTTTTTTTTATATCCCAATTGATTGTGTGTAAGAGGGAGGAGGAGCAGGAGGAGGAACAGGAGGGAGAGAGATATCTAGAATAATGAAAAGTTACTTTTAAGTAGAAAGAACACTAGAGAACAGAAAATTCTGTTACAGTAAGGTATCCGTCATCCCTATAGGAGATGCCTCAGGACAAAGTTTATATATATATATATATTACATATATATATATATATATATATATATATATATATATATATATATATGTATATATATATATATATATAATGTGTGTGTTTTTTTTTACAGAATAAGAGGTAGGAAATAGACACAAAAACTATAATATCTTAAGTGGAAGTAGTTTTAGGTCGATGGAGTAAGAAGGAAAAGCAGAATTTCGTGTGATGTCAAAATGTTAATTGGTTTGACCTGGGTTGAATAAAGTGCTCCTAGGAGAAGGAAATGTCCCACAGCAGTGGGTGAGAGCAAATGAAACAGTAAATTTATGAAGGTAAATGTAAACAAAGACGATGGAGCAATGAATTTTAGTATAAGTGGTGGTACCTTTGCGGTATAAAAGATAATGGATAAATGTTAACTTTGGTTACGAGTTAGAAGTTTTTTTCTGATGAGTTCCGTAGTACTTAAAGGTAAGAAAAGAGAAAGGAAAGGAAAAACTAAACTGCAGTTGCATTACAATAAATATATTACGTCAACGACAAATTGTGGGAAAAGGGTAGTTCAAGTAAAATTGGGGTAAATTCAAGCAAGTACTTTAAGGAAAAACATTCTTCGAAGATTTCTCTTAAACTGTGATTGAAAATGTAAAACACAATGAAAAAAACAGTATGTGTTTTAGAATAGTGTGAGGGAATTCGGATCGGTTGTTTGTTATGAAACTCTTGTGTCAGAAGCATTACAGCAAATGAGGTGGAACCTACTATAAAACTGATAAAACTGCAATTTTGTGAGTACTGACGATGAACGTAGTGTAGAAAGGAATTTGATATTATATTCAGATGAGAGAGTGATGTGAATGCTATTATGAGAAAGCGTTCTATGTTTCATTGGCTATTGAATATTTCCATTTGCATATACGCGAGAGACCAGTTAAGGGACAGGGGATGTAGGTACTAAGTTAAAAGATAAGAAAAAGTTCTTTCTAGATAAAGGTAAAAGGGCCATTGTGCGTATGGGGGACCAGCCAGTTTCCGAGCCTCTCCAGCACCTATAAAGAAGCTGATCATAGGGAAGTTTTGTGGGTGGAAGGGTCGTTAATGGTGTAGCAGCTGAAGGAGAACGTGGCAATGAATCACCTTAAGAGGAACCCTCTTACTGAACGCACGTACAAGCACAAATACACACACACACACACACACACACACACACGCACACACATATATATATATATATATATATATATATATATATATATATATATATATATATAAAATAACGTAAGAAGAGTGAGTAAAAGCGGACTTAGTACAAGTACTTTCGTAGTATATTCTACATTTTCAAGTGAGATCATCTTCAGCATTTTCATAACTTAGAAATCCCCAACATGAATATTGGCTAGTTACTAAGAAGCATTGCTGAGCCAGAGAAGCAGATGATAAGAAAAATAGAAAAAACAATATATAAAAATCAACTCGTTTAATTCTGCTTTCTCTCTTAACAGTGTTTGTCTAAAAGAGGGTATTTTAGCAAAATATTATTATTATTATTATTATTATTATTATTATTATTATTATTATTATTATTATTATTATTCTGATGAGAGCTTTCTCTCTGTTGCTTAGACTGGCGAGCAATGCATCAAAGGGCATGATAAAATTAGATTGAGTCGTTTTGGTGTTTATTATTGTTTATACAATGCTCTCTCTCTCTCTCTCTCTCTCTCTCTCTCTCTCTCTCTCTCTCTCTCTCCCAACGCGACGTTTCGTCCAGATCTACTGGATATTTCCAGCGATGACTGCAGAAGGACTGAATTCCATTGGCGAGTCCTTCTCTTTATTATTATTATTATTATTATTATTATTATTATTATTATTATTATTATTATTATTATTATTATTATCATATTCATAAAGATGCAAAATGTT
>NC_061107.1:17583183-17585683 GCF_015104395.2 Macrobrachium nipponense | reverse complement strand
GAAGGCATTTTACTTGGATGATTGCAGCATGAATTATGCACGATTACTTTCACGTTAATGATATGTGATTTATAGAAATTTGCAACATGAATTATGCAAGGTTATTTTCGCTTTAATGAAGTGGGATTTATAGGAATTAATCTTATTAAGGATAATAATACCAATCCCTCATTTAACTATTCCCTGTTTTCCGTTGTTTTAATATTTTCTTTACTCTTATTCTTAATTCCGTTTAAACCTCAGGGTTTCTCTGAAGTACATTTTATGAGGGTTAATCACTACAGTAACCTGGGCACTCACTCACGTGTGCACGCGCACACACAATACCCACAACACACACACACACATGTATATATATTATATATATATATATATATATAGTATATATATATATATATATATATATCATATACATATATAAATACTATATATATATATATATATATATATATATATATATATATATATATATAATCTATATTTGTGTATATATATATAGATATATATATATATATATATATATATATATATATATATATATATATGATGTATAGTATATATATATATAGAATATATATATATATATATATATATATATATATATATATATATATATAGATATATATATATATATATATCTATATATATATATATATATATATATATACTATATATATATATATATATATATATATATATATATATATTATCTCTCTCTCTATCTATAGATGTGTATATATATATATATATATATATATATATATATATATATATATATACATCTATATATATATCTATATATGTATATATGTATATATACCTATACATATATATGTTACCGAGGTTCTAACGTCGGTAAAATTTTAAAAGGGAAAAACAATAACTGTTGGTAGCAATGACCTTGTAGCAGCAAGGCACTGAGGTGACATTCTCTCTCTCTCTCTCTCTCTCTCTCTCTCTCTCTCTCTCAACTAATCTCACACAATTATCTAAGGTAACAAAATCAGACTCGTACGCAAGCACAAATTCACTCACAAGACATTCCCACATAAGTGTCGTCACTAATTCGTCACAATTTCATGACGTCATATACAGATCATTATCATACCCATAACTCTACTCAAGACCAGATTCAAAAAGCATATCTGCTTCCACCTTTACACGGGCATAGGACGTGGTCTGTTCTGCTTAGGCAGCGACCTTCGACATCGTGCCACCCAAGGAGGTTGCGTCAACATTTTCGAAGCCAATGCTGAGTCTTGTCCTTTAGACCTCTGTTTCCATGGAGAGTCAAAATGATGACATCTACGTTTCAAAGAATGTCATACTCATCACATCCGCTTATTAATAAAAAAAAGACAATTCAAAGATAATGAATCATATTCATGATGGTGTTTTAATTATATTTTCAATAATGCTCCGCTACCACCTCTGAATGTCCTCATTCAGCCACAATTATATAAAATTATAAGAACAACACATTGGCCGGCTCATGTACATCATATTATTATATAAAAAAACAACTGTATGTCTTTGGCAGTTATAATAACAGTTGACTGTAGAGAAACAGACGCTGTAGAAAAACGTCTCCCGGTACCATGCCCATTATAGTCCAAAAGGCGTCGTAAATAATCGTAGTCTCGTAGATTCTTTCGCGTGTCGGCAACACACGACTTCTTGTAGTAACTGAAGGACGTCTTGCTGGCTTAGGGGAATGGTGTTTATGGTGTTTCAGGATGTCAGTCATGTCATCGGTCAATTAAAGAAGAATTAACCCTAGACATACATCTGTCAAATAATGACCTCAAAATTCTAAGAAATACTAACTATCGTTTTCTAATTAACACCACTAACATAAAATAAACTATAATGTGCCAAAACAACTCGGATATATCACATAATCCCTGAACTAATTCCTAACTAAAACCTGTGAGTAACCTTTTAATATATTATATATATGTATATATATATATATATATATATATATATATGTGTGTGTGTGTGTGTGTGTGTGTGTGTGTGTGTATATATGCACATTAGTGTGTGTGTGTGTGTAAAACTTGTCACTGCCACAGTCGTACTTCACCTGAAGACTAAAGATCCCTCGCCCTCTGGAAACTTCCACAAAAGGTCATACCTCCTTTCGAGTTGTTCTACTAAAGTTCTACATGACCTTCGACAAAAAAAAAAAAAAAAAAAAGAAAAAAAAAAAAAAATGAATAAGAAAATAAAGACCACAACATTTTTAATGTTTTCCATTTGTCCTTGCTACATATATTTTGAAACGTCAGTTCTTCATTTCCCACGAGATTTATACATTGTTCAAAATTTTGTATATTTCTGAACCCACTTTTTTTTTCAAAGCCTTGACGTTTCTGTAGCAAATTTAGTCTTGTTTTTTGATATTTGATGACGATTTAAAATAGAAATCACTGAGGTAGCTTTCAGTTATTAGCGTGTAACAGAGAGGTAGGTACAGCATTTTACGTCACGGTCATTG
>NC_061107.1:17571221-17578721 GCF_015104395.2 Macrobrachium nipponense | reverse complement strand
ATAATTGTATCATTACATCAAGCGATATGTTTCCAGTGCATAAAAAAATTCATATTCTTTTCGATGATAACATTCTAATTAGTTGCTTGTCTTCACGGTATCTCCATTCTATTGTTGTCCTTTCATCCTGAAATCCTAGTTGGGATTTATTCCTTCTTATGGAGGTCCTATTGTTAATGAAGGTGAATAAGCCTTTAACAGTCGTCGCTTCTTATCTCGGCATTATCATTCTTTCTTTTGGGAAAGTAAATCGACAGTTAATACGTTTGTTTGATTTTGTATTTATATATTCAAGCAGAAAGCTTTCGATGACCTGCACGGTTCCTTCCTTGTCATTCTGCCTATAATTACAAAAAGTGGCTACATAAAAACTTCGTTTTTGTCTTATGTTTACAAATAGGATAAGGTTGTTTTTTGAAGATGGGTAGTTGGCTCTTTATGTTATTATCCCTTCATTCTCTAACGGCAAACCAGCTAATTGCGTAGCTCTTCCAAGTGGCGGTTCGGCTCTTGAATCACTTCTTTCGTCGTTTCGCTCTCTTGAGTACAACGGGTGTTGTCTGTTATGCTCACACCCTTATATGATATTAATTCTTAAGACCCTTCAATCCTTGCTGAGATCATTTTCCCCTTTACAACTTCTTATGCACAACCTCCTCCCAGTGTTATTGTTATAATTTTAAGGACCCAGGGTGAGGTCAGACGGAGGGGCAAACGTCTTCTGTTAAAGGTCATTGTGCCCCTTTTGAATCAGAAACCTGTTGATAAACATTATGTAATCATACCATTTCGAATTCCATCCAAAATACGGTTTTAGCAAATTTCGTGTCTTATAGTATTTTGCTTTTGTTGTTCTTTTGTTTACCTCTAATTTTACTGAATTCTGATTTTCTCTATTACTCATACTAGCAAACTTACCCATCTACGATGGGTGATAAAATACGGGTGCAGAAGTGAAAAATTTATATGTACTATTTGTTCAGCAATATTAAAATAAGGGCGATTACACGAATAGTCTCTCTCTCTCTCTCTCTCTCTCTCTCTCTCTCTCTCTCTCTCTCTTCTCTCTCTCGTAATGTAATTCAGGGACGATCCCTGAACGCAGAGAAATTCTTATTCACTTTTGTTTCCCCTCTTTTAATGATACTCTCTCTCTCTCTCTCTATCTCTCTCTCTCTCTCTCTCTCTCTTCTCTCTCTCTCTCTCTCTCTCTCTCTCTCTCTCTCTCTCTCTCTCTCTCTCTCTCTCTCTCTTAAAGTAAGTGAAGGGACGATCAATGAACGTAAAGAAGTTCGTATTCATTATTGTTTACCCTCTTTTAATGATTCTCTCTCTCTCTCTCTCTCTCTCTCTCTCTCTCTCTCTCTCTCTCTCTCTCTCTCTCTCAATGTAAGTCAAGTAACGAAGACGGTGATGGGATTATCAGATTACTTAGCTCTCAAATCACAAATTGTCTCCTCTCTCTTTCTCTCTCTCATTTTTCGATATCAAGATAAAATGATAAAATTGTAGTGCATTAATGTCGTTAAATGGCCTCTCTCTCTCTCTCTCTCTCTCTCTCTCTCTCTCTCTCTCTCTTGTCGGTGACTTTCATTTAACGGAACAGGGATCTTGATTGGTTCGTTTCTTTGTCAATTACTTTGCACGGTGATACGAATAATGAAGTATCTTTCTTTTCATTATGTTACTGCAAAGACGCAACTTGTATGTCAGTGCGTTATGGCTACTGATAAATGCTCTTATGATCCTGTGTCTTCCAAAAAAGAGTAGAAAGTAGGAACTTGTCAGTTTCCTTTTTATTATGTCCATTGGCAGGATCGAAATTCCGAAGCAATATTACCGGGCAGTACTTCTTCAACGTTATTTTGTGCACTGGCAGTCCCGATGGATTTAAGTTATTCAAAAAATCTTGCGGATATTGATGATACTTTTCATCTTCTATTGTGTCCGAGCTGAAATATTCACAAACTTTCTCCGGGGAAGTTGTGCAGAATTTATGTATGAAAAATCGTAAAGTAACCAAGTCTACGGGAATAACCAGCCTCGTTTCACGACCAGAAACAGCTCCGTTTTAGGGAATCCCTTCTCACCCACACCCCCTTCAAAGGAAGGGGGTAGGTTGGATGAAACCCCATTACAAACCATCTTAGAGGCCCCCACCATAAACCCTGCCAAGTTCCATGCCCATCTGACCAGCCGTTTTGGCCGTGTGATTTGAATGATAGACAGACAGACAGACAGACAGACAGACAGACATTACGCCCATTATAGTATGATTTTAGGTCTGCAGAGCTTTGCCATAAACTCGTTTCGTTTTATACGTGAAAAGAAAAAAACTTGAGTTGCCCTTTATTGAAATCTAAAAACATTCATTGTAATAGATGACAATTGCAAAACCTTAACTTGACAAACACTGATTCTCAAATGACACTTTTAGATCTATTCACCAGATCTATTGCTTTAAAAAAAAATCATATCACCGGCGCGAATCAACTACATCCCACTCCATTCAAACTAATACCTATTATATTCCCTACTGTCCGTTAGTCAGGCCTTGCGAAACTGAAACAGTCACGGTACAGAAAAAAGCTTTTAACTTATTCACGAAGTTAATCCTGACACGAGACCAAGTTTCATTTCTATCCGCTCATACCGCATGCAGATATATATTCATGGTCGTCAGACTTTTGTTGACAAGTATATGATTTCCAGGGAGTATATGAGCGTATCCAGCATAGTTTCCAGACTTTTAGCAACAAATCTGATTCACGCGACACCCACCTTTCTTAGTGTCGCGAAACAATTCGCAGACTGTTATTATTCGCTGCGAGAGAAATGGGCGAAAACAAAGAGTGGTGAAAAGTGGAAAATTCTAACTCGCGGAACAGCAGAAATGAAAAAAGGAGCGAGAGAAAGAGGTAACGGATCTGAAAGGGAGGAACGAAGATAAAGAAATGGGATAAAACTCACCAATGAGAGGAGGGAAAGACAAGGAAGTCTCAAAGGCATAGTAGAGAAAGGATTTAAGGATGGAAAGAGGGAGTTTTATCACGCTGGATTGGTGAATGGGAGGGGAAATTGAGGGAAACGAGAGGGGCGATTAGAGAAATAAGGAACAGAAAGGACGCAGGGAGGCAAAGAAAACCAGATGATGAAAGATAACAAAAATAAGGCAAAACATCCTGCGAATATTACTAGTTCAAGGGGACTATTTTCTCTAGTATCATCATCACATAAGGCATCAACTATACTCAAGAATGAGTAATTACAGCAATCAAAAGAGAACTGGTTCAGGTGTGAATCTTCTGAGACAGAAAATCATCAATGAAAGATCTAGTGTCATCATTACATAAGGCAGCAACTTTTCTTAAGAATGAGGAATTACACTAATCGAAAGAGAACTGAATCCGGTGTGAATCTTCTGAGACAGAAAATCATCAATGAAAGATCTAGTGTCATCATTATAAAAGGCAGCAACTCTACTTAGTGAGGAATTAGAGCTATCAAAAGAGAACTGGTTCAGGTGTGAATCTTCTGAGACAGAAAATCATCAGTGAAAGATCTAGAGGCTGAAGGACTGACGTAGAGTTTCAGTTAATATGGGATTTAATTATAATTGTTTAGTTTCCAATTCTCTCTTCAGGCTTTCTACATCCATTCATATTAATCCGTTTTTCATTCATTTGGAAATGTCTCATTACTGTATCTAGGGATTTCATAAAGTAAAAGCAACTTTCAAATATTAAGCTGCAAATACCCCTGAATATTAACCTGACTTTACCTTGGAAATAACTCAACACTCAGATGGAATTCTACACTGTAAATACATCTGCCCGGGCAAGAATTTTATTGGACTCAGTAGGCGAGTGGGCGGTGAGCTAACTAAAACACTACCTTAAACATTCTCCACCTTAGCATTAAATTCATTAATGTATGTATGTACGTACATATGAATGTACGTATGTATGTATGTATATACATATATATACGTTGAATCTACTGGTCATTTTTACCAGATACCTATGAAATTGTAATATCATCAACAATATATATATATTTATATATATATATATATAATATATATATATATATATATATATATATATATATATATATATATATATATATATATATATATATATATAATGTATGTATGCATATTCTATATGCATACATATATTCATACATACAATGCTAAGGTGGAGAAAAAAAAAATCTCCCCAAGAGAGAGCTTTAGTTGTCTCTATGTTATGGATGCGAGGTGGTATACAAATATCATAAAAGCTGGACTCAAAGGTCATATTCGCTATATGAGGAAGTGGAAACAAGAACCGCAATATATTCTTGCCACATTAACATTGCCAGGAAGTTAAATTCACATTTTAGTGCATCTGAAATAGCCGCCACGCGTCATGTACAGCCACAGCTCTTGAGAATACGAAGTTTTTAGAGTAATGCGGGATAAATTCACTAGAGACCATTCAGCTGAAATTGGTGGGTATACGCCGTCTGGCTGAAAGACTATTGTTATATATATTTAATTGAGAATTATATGATATTCCATTTATACAATTCATTTTTACCTAATGAGCAAAACGACTTTATCATCATTTTTGTATTGTTACAATTTTTATTCTAAAGAATCATTTTGGATTACTAACTCGTTCAAACCTTTTGCCATCGTTAGATAAATTAAGAAATAAAAAAAAAGACAGAATATTAAACGGAAACACCTTCAAATGCTAACTAGGAGATCGCCCACTCGAATTATATATATATATATATATATATATATATATATATATATATATATATATATATATATATATATATATATATATATATATGTATATATATATATATATATATATATATATATAAAAATATATATATATATATAAATATATATATATATATATATATATATATATATATTATATATATATATATATATATATATATATATTTACCTGATTTTTTTTCTGAAAGTCCTGCCCGAGAATTGTAACACATATCCCAAAGGCCAAAAGCTAAAGAAACAAAGATGACGTCCTTAGACAACTGAATAAAAAAAAAAAAGCATAAAGACAGAATGTAAGTAAGGAAACTCCTTCGTCATATCATTACCAAAAGTCCAAGAGAGTTAATGTATTTCCCGTAGGGAAAATAGACCTACTGATTGCAAAAATTGTCTGTAGATCTGCGTGACAACATTCCAGCAGAACTGAACTTTTATTTATTGTCTAACAAACACTTAATAGACATGACGGCTATAAAAGAACGATGGGCATAATAAATGGTCGAAGAAGGGCTATTTTAACATTACGAGAAAGGCAACAGATCTATCACTCTATCAAAAATTCATTCTTGAACCAAAATGGTGATTGAAACGAAAAACCGGTTCATATTAGCCGATGTTGATCCGATATGATTACCATGCAAATCAATCTCATGGAAATACAAGATCATTTCATAAACTTGCAATTGCATATACGGGACAAACCTTCGGTCTTAACATTAGGATAATACGAGCGCCAAGCTGGCGCTAGTATTATCCTAATGTTAAGACCTCAGGTTTGTTAGTTATGAAAAATACAAATTGGTTAAATATTTGTCATTTTTTCGTCCACATTACGACGGGCGCAGAGTGAAGTTCATTCCTTGAACACGTGGTGCATTTTTGTAACAGTATATCATTCGTCTTATGAAAATGAACGGCAGATAATTTGAGCGCCTCAGTGGCGTGGTCGGTATGGTGTTGGCGTGCTACCACCTCGGTGGCCGCGAGTTCGATTCCTCGGGCATTCCAGTGAGGTGTGAGAGATGTGTATTTCTGGTGATGGTAGTTCACTCTCGACGTGATTCAGAAGTCACGCAAAGCCGTTGGTCCTGTTGCTGAATAACCACTGGTTCCATGCAATGTAAAAGCACCATACAATCAAACAAGCAGATAATATGCAAAAAAGTAGTTACTACGTTTGTGTGGGATTTAGACGGAAATGAAGATTGCTTGTGTTACGAAAAGATTGAAATGATATTGAAAAAAAGAGGAGGTTCTTTAATGGTATCTTGATCCAAAATAATGGATTAGCTTTACGTCAATACGTAAAGGCAGACACTGAACAGAAAAATTCATTTTAAAAAATTTGAAGTTCAGCATGTCTCCGTTTGTATAATAGAAAAAAATTACTCATGAAAGAAAGAGTATGCTGTAAAAGTTCGCATCACACTGTGAAAATACCAAACTGGTGTTATTAAAGGTATACGAAAGGCCTAAATAATACTTTGAAAGATTAAAATCCTACCTGAAAATGATACTTCTGAGGGGGAACACTCAATAGGATATTGGGGAGTTTAGCTCACTTGGTAATAAAATAAAGGAAATGGTGCAATCACCATTCTGGGGTGGAGACAGACCAAGTGCAATCTTCCCGAATGATTCATAAAAATGCATATGAAGACCTGCGTGCATGTGCTTGCTGTAGTGTACCCATTTTATTTAGAAAGAAAAACTGTCATCTCAAATTTAGGGACAACATATTGAAAAAAAGAAGTTGGAAATTAGCTTTTTTTTTTTTTTTTTTTTTTTTCATGGAATCAAAATTAACATAAGAAGCCCTCCAGACAGATTGAGGTGGGTTATATTACCCTATAAAAAGCGTGAAATTTAGCCAGTAAGTTTAACGCACTTTTATTCCAGTTTCACGCTGAGTTAACCACTCCACTTATTATGATCAAGCAAAAGGCCATAGACGAAGATGACTACTTACATAAACAGAAGAATACTTTCCTCGTGATGGAATGTTGCCCCAGCACCAACGCTTCGATGTTTTATGCAAATTGCATGACAAGCGTATATAACGTTTCACGAGGTGAAATATCACCTGGAATTCAAGTTTCGGCATAAACCATGATGTAATGTGCCCACTCCACGTGATGAAGCATTGTTTTTATGACGGCTATTCCTTACTCGCCCCTGGAACAGGACACGAGACAACAACGTTTTTAGGAAATGTATAAATGACATTGCATAAAAAATTTCTCGAACGAAAAGGTGTTTAGTAGATCTATATTTACTCTTATGTAGCTTCTTTCCGAAGAAATTGCTCAAATGAAAATTATTCCGTATAAAACTGGACAAGAGAGAGAGAGAGAGAGAGAGAGAGAGAGAGGAGAGAGAGAGAGAGAGACGTACTCAGTAGATCTATGTTACTTCTATTTGTCTTTGGAATATTTGGGAATAATTTTTCTTTTTAGTGACACAAAACTACGAAGGCTATGATAACGCGATCCAAGGAGAGCTTCTGTTATTGCGAATATTCTTCAAACGTACAACGATTGAAAAATATACTTTAATGATTAATTATATTCGAGTTTATGACATTCATTATTCTTTACGTAATTGAATGCATGCGTTTTTTTTAAACGTCGTTAAAAATTTTAATTTTCTAAATGGATTTAAAAGTTACGAAGCCGATGTTCATAACAAAAATTGTCCTT
>NC_061107.1:17533721-17563721 GCF_015104395.2 Macrobrachium nipponense | reverse complement strand
CGATTGCAATCACAACGATCGCATCGAAGATACTTGAGTCTGTTCTTCTAGTGAGACTTCTCCCCTTTCTACACACCACTGACAACCAGTTCAGGTTTAAAGCAAACCACTCAACCGACACCTGCATCTACATACTGAAAGAATTGCTGAACTACTACCTATCATCAGCCTCTCCTGTTTTCCTTTGTTTGTAGATGTGAGGAAAAGCATTTCACAGAGTAAACTACCTGAAGCTCTTCCTGAAGCTGCATAAAAGCGGGGCACACCCCTGTACCTAATTGGCATTTTACATTGCTGGTTCTCCAACACCGCAATTTCATGTGTCAAATGGGGAAACGTATTATCTTACACCTTCGGCTCCCTAAACGGGCTTCGGCAAGGGGGAATTCTCTCTCCATACCTGTTTAATACGTACACAGATGCCTTGAATGTTAAAACTGAACTCGCTCCCAATCGGATGCACAGTCAATGAAACAACTATAAACAACCTCTGTACGCCGACGATATGGTTCTGATTTCCCCATCAGTGCAAGGTCTCCAACGACTCATCGAACACTTGCCGCCAATATGCAGAGGAATTTGATATATCAACGAAACCAAGACCCAGTGCATGTCGCTGCTCCCGAGATCGCTTAAGCATATTGCAGAACCTCAAATTTTCCTCGTAAAACCATCGGCTGGAATTTGTGCACGAATTTCCGTATTTGGGTCACATTATCACCGACGCCCTAAAAGATACGGCAGACATTGAACAGAGGCATCGTAAACTATGTGCACTGGCAACATGATTGCAAGGAGGTTTGCCTCTGTCACCGACGACTGAAACTGCTGCTATTCCGCTCGTACTGCTACATGTATTCTATGGGGTGTTCCCTCTGGACGAACTATACCCGATAGACATGAGACGCATCACTGTTGTGCACATGACATTCTGAGACGCCTCACAAACACTCCACGCTACCACTCCGCCACACAGATGTTCATAGAAAACCACCTGGACAATTTAAAAATCATTGTTAGGCGAACAATGTCCAGTCTGGTAACCCGAGTGAGAAACAGCAGCAACTCGCTCATACAAAGCATCCTAAGGAGTGAAGCAAGAAAAAAATCTAAATTGTGGAAAGATGGGAAAATGAGGCCTTTGTCCCCTAAAGGACTTAATCTCTGTATTGGCAAGATGTCATCTGCAGTTTTTGTCATTATTACATTTATTGCTGATATTTTAATTTTTCATTATTACTGTGAATACTATCAAGTTAAAGTTTTATTTACATTTAATTTATGTATTAAGCCCTCTGGACCTGACTACTGTAACCACCTAAGGTCCTCTAGTTGAAATTTGGATTATATAATATGTGCACCAACTATTACTCTCAATGCATATTTTTTTTTCTCACCAATATTATTACTGTTATTACCAGTATGATGATTACTAGCTTTTATGCTACCTCAGCTACCTTGTGGATACTGCCGATTATTCATTTTCTTTTTTCTATTTTATCATTTTTACATGTATCTAGATTGTGTATGCTACTGTCTGTATTTTGTATATTCAATGTATATGGCCCCGAGCCGAAATAAAGCATAATATTATTATTATTATTATTATTATTATTATTATTATATTATTATTATTATTATTATTATTATTATTATTATATATATATATATATATATATATATATATATATATATATATATATATATATATATATATATATATATATATATATATATATATATATATATATATATATATATATATATATATATATATATATATATATATTATATATACAGAAAATCATTAGATTAGCAGACTTTCCATCAAAATTATGTATTGTAGCGAACGATACCAATCCCTCTTCTCATTTTTCATGTATTTCACTCTAATAACTCTCAATTCTCACCATTTCCTGGATTGTAAATGCATGAAAATATCTTGGGTAACGCATCTCAGATACTCTGGAAGCCAAAATCCTCTGCCTTTCTCCTCCAACACTTTTCTTATCTGGCCACACATTCTCTCCTTCCCTCTGTTAGACTGAACTTTATGGAATGGGTTACGATGTGGAAGAAGATCGAGGTGGGTAAGAACGAGGGCCAACAAGAAGTCGACCGCTGAGATGGTAAATCCCCTCCGGTTAAGGTAGACACTACATTACAAATACACACACATACACACACACACACATGGTGTATAGGAACAGATTAATTTTCCGCTAGACCTCTACATAATCCATGGCCTAAACTTTTGAAGCAGGGGTGAACATGTCGTGCAGACAAGAAGAGTAAAATAAATACTTACAGCCATTTTCTGTTTCGTGATGATTTATATATTCACACAGCCACAAAGCTTCGTAAACTTGCTTTGAACCCTCCACACACACGTATTCAACTATCCATCTCCGTTTTTCAGGTAACTCACTCTCGTCACTTCGAAGTTAAGTGCCTTCTGTTCCACTCATTCTTAGCAGCCATTTTCGATGTTACACTGACTTTGTACTCTGTCCACCAGTCTGCCTTACTGCACTCTGATCAATCTCGTTCTCAATATCCTGAGCCTTCCTCTTGTCACTCCATGTTTACTTATCTCATCTTTTAATATTCCCAACGGCACTACCTACGCAGGCAATACTATTCATCCTTTGTCAAATTTCTCGTTTTTAACCATTTAATCGTTACTTACTTATATATATATATATATATATATATATATATATATATATATATATATATATATATATATATTTGTTTACAATACTATGTGGAAGAGCTAATAAGGACCTATAACCTTATCGGAGGCCACAGCGGCGTGGGTTAACCTCGCCCTAACCTACCGTTCATATTATATTCAAACATATCTAAAAAGTGCAAGGATATCGGACCAAGAAAGGTCAATGTGGCTATCACAAATGAAGATGCCAGTAGACATTTTATATATATATATATATATATATATATATATATATATATATATATATATATATATATATATATGTGTGTGTGTGTGTGTGTTGTGTGTGTGTGTGTGTGTGCGTGTGTGTTTCTTGTGCATTTAAGAGAGATACGAAGAAGTTGAAACTAGAAGTATAGTTCGAGCAGAACTTGTGATTTACTTAAAACTGAAAGATTGAGAAGCGTAAACATAGAGTTTTGGAAATGTGCCCAAGAGGAGGAAGGGGCATCAGGATATTTGAAGACGAGATTGAACATGCTGTATGTTGATGAAAAGAGTGTAAGATCTAAGAGCGCCGAATAGAAGGAGTGAAGAGAAAGGAACGCGCCTAATCTCCAAGTAACAAGAGCCCGAAAGTGAACACCAATTCACACCTGTGAGCAACACTTCGAAGACAATATAAATATATATATATATATATATATATATATATATATATATATTATATATATATATATATATATGGGTATATATATGTGTGTGTGTGTGTATTTAGATGTATGAATGTATGTATATCATACATATTGTCCTTGCAAAGTTGCACAACAGGTGTTCATTTTGTTCAATGTAAATCTTCTACAGTGAAGGTTTCCCCCTAGTTTAGGATTATGATTGCTAGGTATAATATTAACCTGGTGTTGCAACAAATAACTATGATCCCCCCAAATGAAATTCAACCACGAATGTTATTATAGAAGTCTGTAGAAGTGCTTTTATAATTATCAAACAGATGCCATTAACAAATTGTGGGGGTTATCCACCCATCGCTTTTGCAATAATCTCCGCAAAGCGTGATTTGGGGAGGATGTGGGGGGAGGGGGGGGGGGAGAGTACCTCTTCTAATAAACCATTCAACTAGATTCAACATCCCGTGAAATAAACTCGGAGAGAATCAATTAATTCCAGACTGATATCCCACCAGCTCATCGCCTTCCCGTAAATCATAGTTAAACAACTCCATAATTACGTCCACTTCTCGATTAATTTCAATTTGGGACGCATTATGTCTACCTGCTCTGGCTCCCTCCAGCCCTGTTTCTGGAAACTGTACAAAGTTTGGTTTCGCGTTCCAGTCCTAACGTCATTTCCGTTTCCGTGTTGGAATGGGACTGCGAGGGACTGACTGTGCTGGAACGCCGATTTCAGCCGATTGTTTTGTGGTATTTGTCAAAATTGCTATTAAATTTGTTATAAAATCACTTTTATACTGAAATAGAGTCGGCAGGCCTTCAAAGTTCGGAATGTTTCCTAACAGACTTATGCAATGATAGTCGAACAAACGTTTGGAATCTCATTATTTTACTGGTGTGTGTCTTTCATTTTTTTTTTTTTTTTTTGGTTTTTTTTTTTTAGTCTTTTTGAGATTTTTCTAGTGATTTTTCATCTGTTGGCATCACAGCTGCAACTGTCCGTAATATTAATATAGAAGGAAAATCAATAATTGATTGCTTTCCCCCCCTTTGATATTTCCGATGAATCGATGTACGTTCTTTTACACTTTGAAAAAAAAAACATCTCTTGCTCAGAAGAAACGTAATTTATAGACGTAATGTCCCACAAAAAAAAAAAAAAAAAAAAATCCTTTTCTTATAAAATTCAGTAAACTTCCCTTTGTCTCTTCCTTCATTCTAGTGCAATTCTTGCATTCTTTTCTGGTGGGAAGGAATCTCTCCATGATTAGAGTGTTTTTATTCTGCACCTGTGTAATCCTATGATCTCTGGAATATTCATCGTCTATAAAGTAGACAGCATTTGCACCCCGGAAGACATCTTAGGCATCTATCGTTTACTGTTAAACTTTTGTAGCAGTTCTTCGCCAATTTTCTTGTTTACTGCCTTCTGTGAATTTCCGTATTTTCCCCCAGAAAAGTTAAATTTTCAACTTACAGGGAACCACTTTAATCTTTCAAATTGCTTCTCGTTGGAACAATTTCCACAGAATCATCATTAAACTCAAAACGTTTTGAAATACCTCTAAGATCAAATTAAATTGTTGTGGGTATTAGTCAGGATACCAGAAGACAATGTCTACAATCGGCCTTTTGTTTTACCTTAATGGCTCCTGGTTGTTGTTCGTGATTTGTACACCATTTTCATCTGTAAGAACATTTCATGTTTTGTGTATTCAGCTGTTTTGAACTTATTCTTGTTAGGGTCCAAACCTCAGCTTCGATCCCCATTGTTGATGATATTCCTCGTCATTCTATTCTCTCATCTACACCTTTGTATGCAGTTCCTCGTTGGACGAGTGGATTTCGCGCTCGGCTACCAATCCGGTGGTCCGGAGCGCGATTCTCGGCACGGCCAACGCAGAATCAGAGGAATTTATTTCTGGTGATAGAAATTCATTTCTCGATATAATGTGGTTCGGATCCCATAATAAGCTGTAGGTCCCGTTGCTAGGTAACCAATTAGTTCCTAGCCACGTAAAAATATCTAATCCTTTGGGCCAGCCCTAGGAGAGCTGTTAATCAGCTCAGTGGTCTGGTAAAACTAAGATATACTTAACTTTTCCTTTGTATGTGACGTCCTCCAGTCTTCTCTTATCAGATCGACATAAGTTTCAGCCTATTGGCGTCATTTAAGATTTTGGTGTGGTGGGGGGGGGGGGGGGGGGGGGGTGGGGGGGGGGGGGGGGGGGGGGGGGGGGGGGGGGAAGGGGGGGGGGGGGGGGGGGGGTGGGGGGGGGGGGGGGGTGGGGGGGGGGGGGGGGGTGGGGGGGGGGGGGGGGGGGGGGGGGGGGGGGGGGGGGGGTGGGGGGGGGGGGGGGGGGGGGGGGGGGGGGGGGGGGGGGGGGGGGGGGGGGGGGGGGGGGGGGGGAATGTTTATGAACTTATGATTGGATTGTTGGAGGCGAGCGAAGCGGACCCTATGAGCTGGGAGTAGGGGGGACTGCTGTAAGTCGCCCCCCACCCCCACGAGAAATTTTAGGACATTTTTGTGCATTCTGGAGTATTTTGAAGCCATGTAAGAGCTGTAATGAGTTCATTGTAGTGAATTTTATTATTATTATATTATTATTATTATTATTTTATTATTATTATTATATTATTATTTCAAGAGGTAGGGGACAAACCAAGTCTTCGGGGGACCGATCATTGTCTTGAGGGGCCAAGTCCGGCCCCCACCCCCTCAAATGACGCCCCAGAATTCAGCCTCCTAATTCTTCACTGAATCGTAGCTTTTGCGTTGTTTAAGGTCAATCTTAAAATACGCTTCATTTTCGCGGCAATACTTGTGTTCAGAGGAGTTTTGAACAGGGACGTTCAAGATTATTCGGGTTCGATACTTGTCTAAACTAAACGAGAAGCGACTCTAATTCCCCATCCTCACCAAACGAAGAGCATAGACTTATCATCTAGAAGATGCTAGACTAAAATGTTTAACCAGTTTATGTTTTCTGCAACCGTTTCCAAGACCGAGGACTAGCCGTAAAGAAACGCTGCTGAATTTTCTCGAATCACTGGGTTTCTTTTTTATTTTATTTTATTTATTTATTTGTTTATTTATTTATTTTGGGGGAACCAATGGCATATTTGTAAATATTTTTAGTTCCTCCTCCTTTGTCTATATTTATGCCCTGGTGGTGATCATCTGAATTACAAAAGGAATGAATTCATATGTTTTTGTCGTTGTTTTAGATCGTCAGCATTAAGGGCACAGGCTCTTTCTCTTAAAATATCCAGAAGTTAGAGTTTAAACTTCTAGAAAGGAAAAGAAAACGGGTGGGTTTGAAGCCCCTTTGAACTCTACGGTACTAATCGGTTAACAAAAAAAAAAAAAAAATAAGCCTATGGAGTCAGAAAGAGTCTGATAGAGTCAGAGGCCGGGAAAGCAAAGGAGATAATTTTAAAAGCGAAAAAGTCCACGTAGAGAAATGGAAGACCAAGAACGAAAAGTGAAAGCATGTCTAGTTGTGGGAAAACTTAGGAACTCATGAAAATTAATCATTAAAGTTCCAAAGCAGAGAATAAGAGGAAGAAAGAGGAATTACAGTTCAGCTTTTAATATTGCTTAGTTTTAGAAAACCGAAAAAGGAATGACCAAATGAAAGAAGAAAAATCCGAGGAGAGGAATGAATATAAAAGCAATCGCCCTCGTAGAGAAAGGGAGTTCTTAATTTCATAGTAAACAAGGCGTGATCCGACCTCCAGCTTACTCGAGGCGCGTGCTAAAACCTACGGTCAAGTAGCGCGTTGTTTCACCAACGAAAATATAAATAAATACGTTATATTTTGAAAGAAATAATTGATTTGTACTGTTTGACATGTACATTATTTTTTACATTTTCATTCTAATAAATAAATCATAAATATTCTATATCCTATAATTCCTGTATCTTTAACTCAACGCGAAACACTTTTTTCAGATCTTTTTAGGCTTTTCCCAAGGGCTTTCCTAACACACCCACCCCCCCCCCCTCCCCACAGCAAGGACAACAGCAAGAACAACAAAACAACAAAGTAATTTGTAGGCTTCCTCCCCGAGTAAGCGAAAATTAAACGCACGAATCTTTTGAAACCCTGGTGAAATCCCATTTTCAAACAAGAAGAGTTTTCTAACAAAAAACAGAAACAAAATTAACGATAGGCCTACTGTTACAGTAAGATTCAGTTACTGAATTTATTCTGATTTCTTATGACTTGGGCAGTTTGTTTGATATTCTTACTATATCCTTAAACAAAAGTATCTTGTACTACATATATCCATTGAGAACAAATTTATTCAAAATGATTCTTAACATTATAAAGTAGAAGATGCATAGCTTAAATCATTAAAAGTTTCAGAAAACAGGTCTTCACATTTTTCCTGGGGCTGCCGAGAGCTATAGACCTAAGTAATGGAGTTAGGCCTATTAATCTTGTCTTTGCTCATCCCAAGTCAACAACATAAAGCAGTTATAATTATAATCAAAGGCTTCCTCGAGCTTGCTTTGTCAAGAAAAATGAAGGCATAATACCTTTGACTTTTACTGGAAATTAATGGAGCGGATATCATTAGGAACTCTTTCCAACGACAAAACAACTCCATTAAACACTATACATAATTCATGATTACTCAGTATGAACTGTTTTTGTCCTTCTCAATGCACACGTCTTTGTGACTGTCTATTTTTTTATTCAATTTAATTTCCTCTCGGGGAAACAACGCTGCCATGTATATGACGATGGACTGTTTCACTTTCTACTTGTGGGATTTCTACATTTTGCGTTAATTTCCTTCGAAGAAAAATTCCGTTTAAAACACGTTTTTAGTTTTCTGTAAAAGAACACCATTGAGATGGCTTTGATTGTCAGTCCGTACTTATTCTGCCCGCCTTCAAAACTTAAAACTTACTGAGGCTAGAGGGCTGCCAAATGGTATGTGGATCATCTACGCTCCAATCATCAAACTTACCAATTTGCAGCCCTCTAGCCTCAGTAGTTTTGGTTTTATTTAAGGTTGAAGTTACCTATTATCCTGCCTCTGACACGCAACAACAGTCCACCACGACGGGCTGAGAGTTTCGTACAGCATTATACGTTGCACAGGAAACTCGATTGCGCCGAAATTTCTTCAACGCAGCTTTTACTTGTTATTTTTCTGCAACACTAACGACGTATTTTACTTAGAAAATTCATCATTAGTTCTGTACGGAAAGTTCTGACAATTGATTTTAAACTTTCTGCTAATAAACCTTTTGACTAACATTTTAGTATCATAGGGTTCATCGAACGATACGCCCATATTCAGGATGGCATAGGTAGTGCATCAATTACTGTTTGATGCATGCACAGATAGAAAAAATATTTGAAAACTATCTAAAGATGTATTATACCTTCATGACGGACAGAATTGCCTTTAAGACTGGAAGAAAATGATCGCTATTGTTGTTATTTGAAAGGTTATTAATTAATTAATCAGTTTTTGTAATAACTGGTCTTTTTCTATATTTCTCACATTACCTTCTGTTACTTCTTTCGAAAGCTTGACGTTCAATTTTGTGGCCCCTTTGGTGGGCTTGTTCCATATGAACAGGGTTCATCTTCTGAATAATAATGTAGTAATAAAAATAATCTAACTCAATATGGAGATATCTTTAACAAACATTTTATACATAGTTCAGTTACACCATCAAAGTTTCTCTATGGGGCGAAGGTTTCGTGAACATATCACTGAACTTAACCAAAAACCAAAAAATAAAGCGTGAAATTATTAAATTCAAACTCTCTCTCTCTCTCTCTCTCTCTCTCTCTCTCTCTCTCTCTCTCTCTCGCTCCTTAATTTTATTTTCATAGGATGCTGATTCTATCAAAAAAGAAAAAAGCAGCAGAAAAAATAAGCTATTGATTTTTAGACGTCAAGCACTATTTAAAAAAAAAGCACAAAGATATGCCCCGTATGAAATCTATAAACAATTCTTTTATTAACATATGAATGTAAATAACATCAAAAGAGGATGAATACAGTCAATTCTAAATGGATCCCCCTTTATGTGCCCGTTTCTATGTCTAGGCCAATCTATAACATATGTTCTCTATTAAATTTTCCCATAACTTCTCTGAATCTAAGGGAGTATCACCTGATCACTCATTTGTCGAGAGAAGAAATTCTCTTTTGCCTTTATAGTAAGAATCCAGTCTTCAGAGAGGAAAGACGTACTTAAAATTGGCTGCTGACTGATTGACGTTGATTTTTACGAGAAAATGGTCCCTAACTCTTCCCTCTCCCGTATGCTGTTTTGTTCGATGACTCAAAACGCGAAGTATTTTTCGCAGCGGCAGTTTTAACTATCGATTAATTTCCTCAGAAGTTTCGCTAATGAGAGAGAAATATTTTTTTACGAGCCTTGACTTGGCAACAAAAGTTTGTATCGCGCTCCGCTCTGTGGATGCTTTTGATTTGATGTGGATTTCTGCCTAAATGTTGGGAATTTGTGGCTAGTTTTCGATCACATTTAATTAATCAAGCCCCCATTCAGTTAAAACTACAGGATGTGTTGAAGGAGAGCATAACAGATCTGGCAGAATATTTCATATTTGTTAAGATATTTTCATATTTTTTAAGATCCCAGCGTGCTATGAATGAGTTTTTATTTTATTTTATTTTTTATTTTTATTTTACATCTAATCCAAAATCAATGCTAATAATACTACCCTGAAAGTACCATAGTTAAAGGATAGCGTTTGACGAATATGAAAATGCCTTGATAGATATATATATATATATATATATATATATATATCATATATATATATATATATATATATATATATATATATATATATATATATATTGTCATAATTCTAGAGTATTAAGGTTTTTGTACAACTTATCTTGTAGAAGCAAAAATAATAAGTAGATGAGTAATTGATGTATTGTCAAGGTTTAGTGTTACACATTATTTACGAAGTTTAGGAGTGTTACAAATGTTAGTCTGATGCATCCTAAAGTTGAATTAGATTAAATCTGTGACAGAGATGAAAATTCACGTTGATCGGAACGATATGGATGTTTTTAGTCGTTTTGCTTTTGCGAAAGACTCTTTGTTTTTTGTTTTTTTCCTTACGACTGTCATTCGTAAGTATTTCTGGTTCCTTCTTTCTCCTATGTGATATCTTAGTAGATGGTTCTTCTTAAAGTAAAGGAGATGATTCAAACGGATAAGTTGAAAATAGTACAACAACTTTATTCTGTAATCCATAACAAGAGAGACAGTTCGGTCGTGAGACCGTTCCGTTTTTGTCGCTAGAAATGAACTGAAATCTTAGAGCATCACGTCGATAGCGAAACATTAGCTATCTCAGCGATTCACATAAAAAAACATACGTAGTCCGCCGGCTCGGATGTTACAAGTTTTCCGGCGTAGGTTAAACAGGTCAACCGCTTCCCATGGAAGTTGTTTGTGAAAGGTTGACAATATGCACATGATACATTTCAAAACAAACTTAAACCAGGCTACTGCAGACATCGCATAGCGTAATCTAGATCTGCCCTTGGTCACGTAGGACCCTCCTAATTTCGCCAATGAACCTCAGGTCATGGGTTTTTTTTATTTACAGATTATGTAATTCTAAAATGTATTTATTACATTAGGCTCGGACAGCTACCATTCAAGCCTTGAATAACAAAAGTTACTTTAAACATGGTTTCTTAGGAGCGTGCTCGTAACATATGTTCAGGTATAAACATAACAAGTGATTAAATGCATAAAAAGGTTCTGTTACATACCCTTTTGAACATATTCATAAACAAAGATAAATGCATGGAAAATCTAGATCCATGTTTGATAATAATAATTATTAGGTACCCCAAAAAAAAATCAAAAAAAAGGTAAAAATCAAAAGGTTAACTGTATACACGATTATTATGATAATAGGTAACCTGATTAAGAATAGTGGTTACTGGTAGATTATGGTAATAGGTAAACCTGATTAAGAATAGCAGTTACTGGTAGATTATCGTAATAGGTAACCCGATTAAGAATAGCGGTTACTGGGAAACACAAACATGATCATGGATAATTGTTAAAGAGTACTTGTCACTCTTTGTAATAGGTGCACAGATTAATAGATAGGGCTGGTGGATAATTTTATTTTTAGGTGCCCGAAAATACCTTTAGTAGTATTTATATATATATATTGGGCTATAATATTTTATAGGTGCCCGGAGATACTTTAACTGTTTCAAATGCAAAGGCGTGAGTCTTTCTTGTCCTACATTTTGCCATCATACAGACCTCTTTTCACACACACACAGTTCCAGACAATTTTCCTAGGCACCAACTGAAATGGCCAGTTTCAAGCGGCCCTGAACGCAAACGCCTTGAGCGTAACGGGTACGTCATCTGGACGGGACAATACGTTTCCTTGGAGATCCTTCTGTGTACGCCTCAGCCTACGCCAAGCAAAGATGTTGACGGCAATAACCAATATGGCCGTCACGCTGAACACGGCCAGCAGAACGTAGTAACGAATTTTGATTTTCTCCACCTGCAATAAGTCGGTGACCGCGTGGTTCATCTCAGCCAGTTTGCGTCAAACGATGAGCCACCCGCGTTGTATGGGAGGGGGTAGTGATGGGATAATTGTAGACGCCCAGGTATAGTTCGCAAAATACGCCTTCTCACGTATTATCGTGTTGACCCCTTTGACGGTGTATTTTGTAGATGTCCCCGTACAACCATCAGCTGCTACGAAAGATTGGGGAACTGGGCGGTGGTCCCGTCCGGGCATACGACTGAAAACCGTCTTTGTCGTATCGGATCCGGAGCAATTATTCATTCTGTAATTGAACTTATTACTGTAAAAGGGATAAAGTTTCCTTTATGTTTCTTCTTTCTGTTGATGTTCGATGCTGCTCTCGTCCGGTGTTGATTCTCGGAGATATGTGACAACAGTCACTCAATCGTCGATGTTGATGATTGTATTCTTCTCGATGAAGGACATATCTTTGTCTTCATAAAATATTGCGTTGATTGTAGATCCCGTTTCCTCTGTTTAGTATTGATTTATAGCTGGAAGTTGGTGATTGCAGTTCTTCGGTCGGCTGATATGGGTCTTGTTATCTTATTCTTCGTCAATAGCTGCCTCCACCAATTTTAGTCGTTTCGCTTTTGCGAAAGACTGTTTTGTTTTTTTTTTTTTTCCTTACGACTGTCATTCGTAAGTATTTCTGGTTCCTTCTTTCTCCTATGATATCTTAGTAGAGTGGTTCTTCTTAAAGTAAAGGAGATGATTCAAATGGATAAGTTGAAAATAGTACAACTTTATTCTGTAACTCCATAACAAGAGAGACAGTTCGGTCGTGAGACCGTTCCGTTTTGTCGCTAGAAATGAACTGAAATCTTAGAGCATCACGTCGATAGTGAAACATTAGCTATCTCAGCGATTCACATAAAAACATACGTAGTCCGCCGGCTCTGAAGTTACAAATTTCCGGCGTAGGTTAACAGGTCAACCGCTTCCCATGGAAGTTGTTTGTGAAAGGTTGACAATATACAACATGATGACATTTCAAAACAAACTTAAACCAGGCTACTGCAGACATCGCATAGCGTAATCTAGATCTGCCTTGGTCACGTAGGACCCTCCTAATTCGCCAATGACCTCAGGTCATGGGTTTTTATTTACAGATTATGTAATTCTAAAATGTATTTATTACAGATGTACCTAAACGTAAGTTTATGATCATTTCACTTGAGATAAATTCAAGAAACAGTAATTCTCTATCTACAATGCTTATTGTTTAGTACATCAACTATTTCGTTTGTCGGCAGATACATGGAACTAAGGCGAAATCCATAATGAATGGAAACGGTTATGTTAAAAACGAATGCAAGAACGGGTTGGTTCCTAAATATAAAGCATCTTATTTATTTTTATTTTTATTATATCCTTGTCGCGCGTTATATTGTGGCAACTTCACACCTTTCATGCCAACACATGTTCACTTGATTCACGCGAAACGTATCACCGAACAGGATGCCACCACCCAGAATAGACAAACTTTAGCCTCATTGATCAAATAAAAGGAGTTCTGAGTTCCTTATGTGGTGAGTTAGACCGTCACCAGGAAGTTAGGAACGGTGGGATGAAATTTCCTGCTACTGCAGGATTCAAAAAACTTTTCACTGGACTCGGATAAACAAAAGAATAGCAAGCTGAATGGAATATCCCCTCCATCAAAGATAGGCCTAATCATTACATACGATCAAAGATTTAAAGCATATTATTAACAACCTGTCCTTCATCAAAAATATTCATCACACACCAGTCGAAGGAAAAAACACACCAAAGAAAATGATTCCGTCTCTGTCAGATGAAAAAGGCTTTTTGATACGTAAAGCCAGTCATTAAAATTAGATTATGGTGAAGTCTTTCACAGTGATTTACTAATTGAAGAGGCCGTAATGTTACATTTTTTTAAAAACTTGCGAGAAAAAAATCATAATTAAAAGACTATCAATCCAGTTGCCTAGTTACATTAACCCTTCTCCCCATATCCCTGACTACTCAGACATCACATATGCCATCTTGGCCCAGAGCAGCGTCAAGGAAAAACGGTTATTTTAAAAATTTATCTCACCAACAAACGAAGCCTTAAAATATATATGCTTATAAAAACTTTTCTGCTCAGAATTACTTTTTCTTTCATTTACCCAATATTTGCATAAAACTCGTGTTACACCCTGTATATATATATATATATTATATATATATATATATATATATATAATATATATATATATATATATATATATATATATATATATATATATATAGCTATATATACAGGGTGTAAACACGGGTTTATGCAAATATTTGGGTAAATGAAAGAAAAAGTAATTCTGAGCAGAAAAGTTTTTTATAAGCATATATATTTTAAGGCTTCGTTTGTCGGTGAGATAAATTTTAAAATAACCGGTTTTCCTTGACGCTGCTCTGGGCCAAGATGGCATATGTGATGTCTGAGTAGTCAGGGATATGGGGAGAAGGGTTAATGTAACTAGGCAACTGGATTGATAGTCTTTTAATTATGATTTTTTTCTCGCAAAGTTTTTAAAAAAATGTAACATTACGGCCTCTTCAATTAGTAATCACCTGTGAAAGACTTCACCATAATCTAATTTTAATATATATATATATATATATATATATATATATATATATATATATATATATATATATATATATATATATATCCACAATAACCTGCGACAAGGATATAATAAGAATAAAAAAAGAAAAATAAAATGCTTTATTAATTTTCTTTTATCTGAATGATTTTGAAGACAGGTTTTTTTTTTTAACTTGAATTTCTGAACTGATTAAGTTTGCTATTTAGCCGAATAAACTAACAGCTTTCATCACTTAAGCTACAATTTGCAACGGCAGAAGGAACCCGACATTGCAATATAAGTTATATAATACTTGGGATTTAAATTCAATATTTCTACTCAAATCTGTTCTATCTTTCTTACAATGTTATAGAACTCATTGAAAAGACCAGGTAAGCTAATATATATTTATATATATATGTATATATATATATATATATATATATATATATATATATATATATATATATATATATGTGTGTGTGTGTGTGTGTGTGTGTGTGTGTATGATTCGTGCGGGCGTTGGTGCGGTGTTTGTGTATATTTTTCTTTATCATTTTCATTTTGTTTGTTTATATTGATTGGCATTAAATTCCCAGACTGGGACGTTTTCCATGTCCAATAGTTTTCATAAATAGCAATAACAATTTCAACAGCACTATTTATAGAATTTAATAAAGGAGAAATACCAAAACCTTCCTTTTATTGACAGAAAAGTCATTTGTTGCCGTAATTCCGCGTAATGAATAACTGTTAACGAAGGGAGGAGATATTCCTAATAATACTGTGCTGGGGATTAAAGCCATGATATCACAACTGTTGCATTTCCACGTTTTTTAATTATGTTTTTTGTTTTATACTTTGTAATCCAAAGTCTCTTTCCTTGATACACTGGTCTTGCTAATTGTTTCTCCCGAGGGTTTATATCTGAGGTGAGGTTATGTATTTTATTTTATTATTAAACAGCATTAATAATTTATAGGACGCATCATTACGTCCTTAATTGGTCTTTTCAATGAGTTCGAAATCATTGTGAGAATTGTAGAACAAATTTGAGTATAAATAGGCATATTAAATTTAAATTTCAGGTATTATATAAGTTTTATTGCAAATTGCAGGCTTAAGTGATGAAAGCTGTTAGTTTATTCGGCTAAATAGCAAACTTAATCAGTTCAGAATTCAAGTTAAAAAGAAAATCTGTCTTTCAAAATAATTCAGATAAAACAAAATGAATAAACGGAGAATTTTTTTTCAGATTATTTGCCTAAGTATTAATGGTTAAGTATTTAGCAAACTAAAACAACTAAAAAAAAAAAAAAATGCGCCGAAATTTTTTCGGCGCAAACGAGTTTTCTGTCCGGTGGTGGCCTCAGCCACGGCCCATAAAACTCATAGCCGCTGCCATGAAATTCAGCCACGGTCCGGTGGTGGCCTTTATTGTTGGTACCTGTAGCGCTGCCAGAAGTACGATTATGGCTAAATTTAGCCTTGAATGTAATAAAAACTACTGAGGCTAGAGGGATGCAGTTTGGTATGTTGGAGGGTGGATGATCAACATACCAATTTGCAGCTCTCTAGCCACAGTAATTGTTAAGATCTGAGGGCGGACGGACAGACAAAGCAGGCACAATAGTTTTCTTTTTACAGAAAGGTAGAAAGGTGCAAGAAAATGACTTATAAAAACGGAATTCTCTTTCCCTTCCAGTGCAAGATAGATACCGCTCGTTGTAGGGAAGGATAAAATGGGGGAGGGAGATTTAATGCTGACAAAATACGAGATCGAGTGTCCCTCGAATGATAGGGAGATTTCAAGGTACAAATACCATTCTCAATGAAGATTTAGTAATCCAGTTATGGACAGTCGTATCTCCCTCTTCACCGCGAACTGATAGGAAGTGGGTATGATCTAGTTAAAAGAATAGGAAAAAATTCATCTAATAAGATAACAAAAATCAGAAAAAAAATCTGTAATGCGGAAACAGAAGAGCGAATTTTGGTTGTGATATTGCTTCGTATTGTCAAAATTGAATGCGTTATGAAAAATGTATAAACTATACTTTTTAACTTCTGTAATGCAAACCTTTTGGTTTTCAGCTAATGGATGCTATCTTAAAAAAAAAGAAAAAAACTGCAATATGAAAAATGAATGATTACATAAAAAATAAAATTTTTTAAAAGTATTGATTTTCAAGAAATCATTTATGACGTCTCTCATTGTAACCAGAATTTTGTTTTCTTCAGTGATTAATTTTTCATAATGTAGGTTTTTTCCTTTTAGATTGCACCCATGAACTGCATTACAGAAGTAAAAAGGTATATATTATACAATTTTCATAATACATATTTCTTAAAATTACTGCTAATTACCATGCGAATTAATGGACAATAGTTTTCGTTTACTCTGGGAGTAAGCCTACAAACTACTTTGTTGTTGTTCTTGTTCTTGTTGTGGTGAGGGGGGGGGGGGGGGGGGGTGGAGGCGGAGAAAAAGCCTAAAAAGATCTGAAAAAGGTTTTTCGAAGTAAGTTAAAGATACGGGAATTTTAGGATAGGATATTTATGATTTATTTATTAGAAAGTAAATATCAGACATACATAATGTCTATGTTAAATAGTACAGAAAAATTATTTCTAATAAAATATAGTGTATTTTTAAAATTTTCGTTGGTGAAACAACTGGATATCTGGCCGTACATTTTAACACGTTTTAATTAATTTGATGGACTGAATTTAGAGGCAGTATTTCTGTTCAATTATTTTGTGTTTCCACTTGTAACTGAGTATATATGAACGTGTTTAATTTGCGTTCTTTTCATTTGGTCCTTGTTGTTAGTATGAGTAGTACTAATTATGAGTATTCATTACGAAGACCGCTTCACACTAAGTTAGGAATATAATGTTTGCAACTTATACGTCAGGGGAAAATCTTGCACGCGTCCCGAGTAAGCTGGAGGCCGGATCACGCCTTCATTTATGACACTAAATGTTTTTCTTAGGCAACAATTGTATCATCGGGTACAGTCATATATATATATAGGACCGGTTAGAAGAATGCCTTTCTTTTTTGCTGTATATATATATATATATATATATATATATATATATATATATATATATATATATATATATATATATATATATTATATGACTATAATCACTTTAGCACGTGATTCATATTATCTCACGTTACCACATGTGACAAATCGAGACGAGATCAGTACCTACACGCCGTCTCTCATATTTCACTTGTGGTAGTGTGTGCGTGTGTGTGTGTGGTATTTATATAACACACACACTCACACACACACACACACACACACACACACACACACACACATAATATATATATATATATATATATATATATATATATATGATATATATGTATAAATAATGTAAACACATATTACAGAGTGAGATAAAGAGAGAATGATTATAAATAATAACACTTATACTATTATCTCCACCACGCAGTAGGGGAGATTATAAAACTAGGTAAACCAGGGATGGGCGGCGTCAGGGTGGATAATCATAGAGAAATTAAAGTTTCTAATACTTGAATTTTCCAATCAGAGCCATCTGGAAGTTGCCTGGAGTTCTGTCATGCAGGAAGCGTCTTCAGTTCCGGAGTTTGAACATTTAACCTAATTTGTCAAGTTTAATCGAGCCTCGCGAATTACTTTCTGAAAAATGTGACTTGGTGGAAAAGGACATTGTAGTATTGCCCTCTTTCTTTTACTGATATTATTACGAGATTTTCGTCCCTGTAATTTCTCTCTCACGTGAGATTTATCTATTTATATAAGTAATATACTATGTAATAATGTGTATGTATTTGATTTACGTCTGTGTTTGCGGGTGTGGGTGTATGTGTATGTATATTATGTATGTATATATATATATATATATATATTATATATATATATATATATATATATATATATATATATGAATAATTATTCACATCGAACCGTGATCCATTTATATATCAATTCAAGCTACAAATGTCCTTTAATATCTAAATTTACTTTACCTCCCAAATGATATATTTTCATATATGTACCGAAGGGGAGTTTTTTTAATTGATAATAATTTCAGTCCCCCCATGGGATGAACCCCCGTCCAAGTGGACGCTAAACAGGACGTCAGACGCTTCCAATCGCAACAGAGACGCTATAAGTTCATATCCGATTCTGCTTAAACAAAACCCTCGATTGGGAGCTTTCGAATTAAGAACGATGGAACCCCGTCACCATGTTAGCCAATTCGAGCGTTTTTGACGCATGTAGCCTTTTTGTTATGATAATTATCACATCGAACAGTGATATTTATATACAATTCAAGCCAAATGTCTTTAATCTAAATTCAATTTACCTCCCAAATGATATTTTCATATAGTACCGAAGGGGAATTTTTTAATTGATAATAAATTTCGTCCCCCCATGGGATCGAACCCACCGTCCAAGACGGGGACGAAATCAGGACAGTCAGTGACGCTATCCAATCAGCCACATTTTTTAGAGACGCTATAAGTTCATATCGATTCTGACCTTACAAATCACCCTCGATCTGGGAGCTTTCGTAATTAGAATCGATATGGAACCCCGCTACCATGTTAGCCCAATTCGAGCGTTTGACAGCACGTAGCCTTTTGTTATGAATAATTATCACATCGACCAAGTGATCCATTTATATATCAATTCAAGCTACATATGTCCTTTGAATATCTAAATTCACTTTACCTTTCCCAAATGATATATTTTCATATATGTACCGAAGGGGAATTTTTTAATAATTGATAATAATTTCGTCCCCCTATGGGATCGAACCACCGTCCAAGTGGACGGGGACGAAATCAGGACAGTCAATGACGCTATCCAATCAGCCAACAGAGACGCTATAAGTTCATATCGATTCTGACCTTACAAATCACCCTCGATCTGGAGCTTTCGTAATTAGAATCGATATGGAACCCCGTCTACCATGTTAGCCAATTCCAGCGTTTGACAGCATGTAGCCTTTTGTTATGAATAATTATCACATCGAACAGTGATCCATTTATATATCAATTCAAGCTACAAATGTCGTTTAATATCTAAATTCACTTTACCTCCCAAATGATATATTTTCTATATGTACCGAATGGGGAATTTTTTAATTGATAATAATTTCGTCCCCCCATGGGATCGAACCACCGTCCAAGTGGACGGAGACGAAATCTGGACAGTCAGTGACGCTATCCAATCAGCCAACAGAGACGCTATAAGTTCATATCGATTTCTGACCTTGCAAATCACCCTCGATCTGGGAGCTTTCGTTAATTAGAATCGATATGGCCCCAACCCCGTCTACCATGTTAGCCTATTCCAGCGTTTGACAGCACGTAGCCTTTTGTTATGAATAATTATCACATCGAAACCGTGATCCATTTATATATCAATTCAAGCTACCGATATGTCTTTATTATCTAAATTCACTTTACCTCCCAAATGATATTTTCATATATAGTACCGAAGGGGAATTTTTAATTGATAATAATTTCGTCCCCCTATGGGATCGAACCACCAGTCCAAGTGGACGGGGACGAAATCAGGACAGTCAGTGACGCTATCCAATCAGCACAGAGACGCTATAAGTTCATATCGATTCTGACCTTAAAAAAAAGCAAATCACCCTCGATCTGGGAGCTTTCGTATTAATTAGAATCGATATGGAACCCCGTCTACCATGTTAGCCAATTCGAGCGTTTGACAGCACGTAGCCTTTGTTTTATGAATAATTATCACATCGAACCGTGATCCATTTATATATTCAATTTCAAGCTACAAATGTCCTTTAATATCTAAATTCACTTTACCTCCCAAATGATATTATTTTCATATATGTACCGAAGGGGAATTTTTTAATTGATTGATAATAATTTCGTCCCCCCCACCATGGGATCGAACCACCGTCCAAGTGGACGGGGACGAAATCAGGACAGTCAGTGACGCTATCCATCAGCCAACAGAGACGCTATAAAGTTCATATCGATTCTGACCTTACAAATCACCCTCGATCTGGGAGCTTTCGTAATTAGAATCGATATGGAACCCCGTCTACCATGTTAGCCAATTCGAGCGTTTGACAGCACGTAGCCTTTTGTTATGAATATTATCACATCGAACCGTGATCCATTTATATATCAATTCAAGCTACAAATGTCCTTTAATATAAAATAAATTCACTTTACCTCCCAAATGATATATTTTCATATATGTACCGAAGGGGAATTTTTTAATTGATAATAAGTTTCGTCCCCCCATGGGATCGAACCACCGTCCAAGTGGACGGGACGAAATCAGGACAGTCAGTGACGCTATCCAATCAGCCAACAGAGACGCTATAAGTTCAATATCGATTCTGACCTTACAAATAACACCCCTCGATCTGGGAGCTTTCGTAATTAGAATCGATATGGAACCCGTCTACATGTTAGCCAATTCCAGCGTTTGACAGCACGTAGCCTTTTGTTATGAATAATTATCACATCGAACCGTGATCCATTTATATCAATTCAAGCTACAAATATCCTTTAATATCTAAATTCATTCTTTCTTACCTCCCAAATGATATATTTTCATATATGTACCGAAGGGGAATTTTTTAATTGATAATAATTTCGTCCCCCATGGGATCGAACCACCGTCCAAGTGGACGGGGACGAAATAGGACAGTCAGTGACACTAGCCAATCAGCCAACAGAGACGTATAAGTTCATATCGATTCTGATTTTACAAATCACCCTCGATCTGGGAGCTTTCGTAATTAGAATCGATAGGAAACGTCTACCATGTTAGCCAATTCGAGAGTTTGACAGCACGTAGCCTTTTGTTATGAATAATTATCAATCGAACCGTGATCCATTTTATTTTAATATCAATCAAGCTACAAATGTCCTTTAATATCAAATCACGTTTACCTCCCAAATGATATATTTTCATATATGTACGAAGGGGAATTTTTAATTGTAATAATTTCGTCCCCCCCATGGGATCGAACCACCGTCCAAGTGGACGGGGACAGAAATCAGGACAGTCAGTGACGCTATCCAATCAGCCAACGAGACGCTATAAGTTCTTATCGATTCTGACCTTACAAATCACCCTCGATCGGGAGCTTTCGTAATTAGAATCGATATGGAACCCCGTCTACCATGTTAGCCAATTCGAGCGTTTGACAGCACGTAGCCTTTGTTATGAATAATTATCACATCGAACCGTGATCCATTTATATATCAATTCAAGCTACAAATGTCCTTTAATATCTAAATTCACTTTACCTCCCAAATGATATATTTTCATATATGTACCGAAGGGGAATTTTTTAATTGATAATAATTTCGTCCCCCCATGGGATCGAACCACCGTCCAAGTGGACGGGGACGAAATCAGGACAGTCAGTGACGCTATCCAATCAGCCAACAGAGACGCTATAATTGTTCATATCGATTCGACCTTACAAATCACCCTCGATCTGGGAGCTTTCGTAATTAGAATCGATATGGAACCCCGTCTACCATGTTAGCCAATTCGAGCGTTTGACAGCACGTAGCCTTTGTTTATGAATAATTATCACATCGAACCGTGATCCATTATATATCAATTCAAGCTAACAAATGTCCTTTAATATCTAAATTCACTTTACCTCCCAAATGATATATTTTCATATATGTACCGAAGGGGAATTTTTTAATTGCCTAATATTTCGTTCCCCCCCATGGGATCGAACCACCGTCCAAGTGGAACGGGGACGAATCAGGACAGTCAGTGACGCTATCCAATCAGCCAACAGAGACGCTATAAGTTCATATCGATTCTAACCTTACAAATCACCCTCGATCTGGGAGCTTTCGTAATTAGAATCGATATGGAACCCCGTCTACCATGTTAGCCAATTCGAGCGTTTGACAGCACGTAGCCTTTGTTATGAATAATTATCACATCGAACCGTGATCCATTTATATATCAATTCAAGCTACAAATGTCCTTAATATCTAAATTCACTTTACCTCCCAAATGATATATTTTCATATATGTACCGAAGGGGAATTTTTTAATTGATAATAATTTCGTCCCCCCATGGGATCGAACCACCGTCCAAGTGGACGGGGACGAAATCAGGACAGTCAGTGACGCTATCCAATCAGCAACAGAGACGCTATAAGTTCATATCGATTCTGAACCTTACAAATCACCCTCGATCTGGGAGCTTTCGTAATTAGAATCGATATGGAAAAAAAACCCCCCCGTCTACCATGTTAGGCCAATTCCAGCGTTTGACAGCACGTAGCCTTTTGTTATGAATAATTATCACATCGAACCGTGATCCATTTATATATCAATTCAAGCTACAAATGTCCTTTAATATCTAAATTCACTTTACCTCCCAAATGATATATTTTCATATATGTACCGAAGGGGAATTTTTTAATTGATAATAATTTCGTCCCCCCATGGGATCGAACCACCGTCCAAGTGGACGGAGACGAAATCAGGACAGTCAGTGACGCTATCCAATCAGCCAACAGAGACGCTATAAGTTCATATCGATTCTGACCTTACAAATCACCCTCGATCTGGGAGCTTTCGTAATTAGAATTGATATGGAACCCCGTCTACCATGTTAGCCAATTCGAGCGTTTGACAGCACATCTACAAAAGTCCTTGGGTATTTAAGTTTCATTGCAATATCATAAATAGTTTTAATTTCAGCGTCAATAAACTGCGGGCTACAGACACGTAAAGCCCTTTGGAACATCCCAGAAAAAACAGGGAATTTAACATTTTGATGGTGATTGGAGTAGTAATGAACAAAAGAGGCAATGTTAGTTGATTTTCGAAAGACTGAAAAGGTGAAATTTCTATCATTTCTATGGAAAGTTACATCAAGAAAATTCAAATTAAAATTTTATAGAAGGGACTAAATTATTGAGATTATTAAGGAATTCCTGGAGATTTTCGTGAACTGGCCAAATGCAGAAGATATCATCCACATATCTAAACTAAATAACTATTTGGGGCAAAATTCTTGGTAAGAGTTTTGTCTCAAAAGATTCCATGTAAATATTGCTAAGGACAGGAGATAAGGGATTACCCATAGCCATGCAAACTTTGTACAAGAAATTCCCCATTAAAACAAAATTTACTATCTTTGATACATAACCTTATGAGACTAATGAGGTTTTGCTACACTTAAGGGGTTGTCATGACGTTCTAATTTATCTTCCAAATATTCAAGTAAGTCATCTACTGGCACTTTTGTAAATAAAGAGGAACATCAAAACTAACCATATTAAAATCAAAATTCAAATTTAAACTATTCAATTTGTTTATATAATCAACATTGTTTTTAACATTCATGTTAGAAATGTTTCCTACCAAAGGAGTAAGAATTTTTACAAGCCATTTAGATAAATTATACGTAACTGAGCCCACTGAACTAATGATTGGTCTGATAGGGTTATTGATTTTATGTGTCTTGACTAAACCATACATATAAGGAAGGGAGGCGCATTGCGATGTAAACTGTTTATTTAAATGGTCCAAGCCCTTCAAAATGGATTTAATTTAAATGGGAGTTCACTGTCTGTGTAGGGTCAGACCTCAGTTTCGTATAAGTATCAGTATCATTTAGCAATGTCATTATTTTACTTACATAGTCACTTTTATTCATTATTACCACTGCATTAGATTTATCTGCTTTTGTCACTTTCACTGTTTCGTCTTCTTTAATTTTCCTAAAAGCCTTGAGAAATCCCACGGGTACATTAGGGGGAGAAGGTTTACTCATAGCACCATACACAGTACCTTTACAAATGTTGATATCATCAGGGCATAGGTTTTGATTAAATTTCAAAATCCTTTAGTTATTTTGGACTGTAAAGATACTTTGTGATTTCGGGTAGGATCAACTCTGTTTAGGTTTGTGACTGTGTGATATCCGATAATCCTGGATTATCTCTTTTAATTTTTACCCTTTTGACAATTAACCATCTGGTATTCTTGATCTTGTTGTGTACCTGAGACCTATCTCTCCAATTGTATTTTATTAGCTCCTTGACAATGTCTTAGTAAAGACGAAAGCGCTTGGATTTCTGACTATCATTTTCCTCTGGTATTCGCTTATTTATGAAGTCACGTGCATCTACTGTGATTTTTTAGGCATATATGTAAACTATATATATACATATATATATATATATATATAATATATATATATATATATATATATATATATATATATATATTATATATATATATATATGTGTGGTGTGTGTGTATATATATAAAATGTATATATATATATATATAGTATATATATATTATATATGTGTGTGTATATAGTAAAATTATAGTATATATATATATATATATATATATATATATATATATATATATATATATATATATATATATATATATACATATATATATATATATATATATATATATATATATATATATATATAATATATATATATATATAGATATATATATACTTATATATATAGTCTATATATATATATATACTATATATATATATATATAGATATATATTATATATATATATTTATTCATACAAACCTAGTATGTAAATATTCATATGTATATGTATATACATATGATACATTCCACTGTCACTTCATGATTGCCTCTCGTCGCACGCTACAAAGAATTTCAATTTAGTTTTCACAGATATACAAATGAAACATTTCATTGGCAATTATCATGAACCTTTTGAATATCATCTTCAACATTAATTTTTATCAATGCAGACTTCAATTACATTACACAGAGTAATAAAATCAACATTTCCCTGATGAAATTTGAATACTTTTATTTTTTTTCTTTCTTCAATTAAAAGTTAATGGAATATGAAATAATGTTGATTTCGTTCTATTTCCACATCGGAACTGATCAGAATCGATTTTTTTAAAAATCGGGAACTGATACGAAGAAAGGTTTTGAAATCGGATTTGTGCATAACATTAAGAACTCAACAGGATACAAAGTAAAAAAAAAAATCGTACTTCAACATTTTATAAAGAATTTGTTTTTATTTGTCAAGATTTTAACCCGGTGAAAAATCGGGAAAAATGGATTGTTTATAGCGAGCACTTTTATTACCTTAAAGGAAAGAACAAAGAATACATACATTTTAATTCGTCGTTTTTCTCTCCTGATATTTTTCAGTTGTTCCCCTTTCCACGCAGAGAGAGAGAGAGAGAGAGAGAGAGAGGGCGGGGATAATTATATTATACTATATACATACATACATATATATGGAGTGAGAGATATTTTATGTATATATACATATATTTATTATTCGAGCTACAAATGTCCTTTCATATCTAATTCGCTCTACCTCGGAATTAATATGTTTTCATATATGTAAAGCGAAGGGAAAATCCCCTCCGGTTTACATATATGAAAATATATTAATTCCGAGGTAGAGCGAATTAGATATTAAAGGACATTTGTAGCTCGAATAATTTACATGAATTACGGTGATGTGATAATTATTAATAATATATATATAGTATATATATATATATATATATATATATATATATATATATATATATATATATATATATATATATATAAAGCATTGAGCTACAAATGTTCTTTGATATCCATTTCGCTCTACCTCGGAAATAATATAATTTCATAGATGTTAACATATATGAAAATATATCATTTCCTAGGTAGGGCCAATTGGATATTAAAGGACATTTGTAGCGCAATGCTTGTCTATGAATCACGGTGTTTGGTGCGATCAGATTCCCATTCATATATATATATACATATATATATATATATATATATATATATATATATATATATATATATATATATATATATATATATATATATATATATATATATATATATATATATATATATATATATATATATATATATATAGTATATATATATAGAGAGAGAGAGAGAGAGAGAGAGAGAGAGATAGTATAGAAGAATTTTAGTTAATGAAAAACTGTTGAAGTGGACAAAAAGATCCCTTTAGAACCACTTCAATAAGAGAAAGACGTCCATCGTTCGAGAGCACGAAATATGATGAAAAGAGATGTCAAGACAATATTAATTATTATTTGTAAGGTGAAGCCCCATGTTTAATGACTGCTGAGAATTTTTCTATCTTATGGAAATTGTGGTGGTCAAAATAGAATAATTTGCATAGAGGCATTTTTGTTCAATTTATTTACAAATTCCTTCATACAAAATTTTTAGTCTCCATGAATAAGTATAGCTCCCCCCACATTTTTTTTTTTTTGACAATTGACAGGAACCACTGAAAAAGAGCCTGTGGTTTACATAAGAAAAAACTTAATCATTACCCTACTAACTGATAAACATTTCAGTGTCCCTTGGCCTTATCGTTGATAATACCAAGTTATTCCACAACAACTGAAGACAAAACACCAGCGGGGATTGTCATCTTAAGATTTAATACTATAAGGAATATTCCGAGTGTAAAAGATTAAAGGTTATCGGTGTCATTATGAAGCAAGAGTTTCACGGATGTTTTAGATTTGGCTTCAAGAAGATAAAATATGATTAAATGCTGGAGATACAAAGAAGTAGCGTTACGTATGTAATGTTCAGGTTAAAATATGCATCTAATAAAATCCGTTATTTTACTGCATTAGAGGTTTTTTGGGGGGGGCGAAAGAATATTACCGGTTCGGAGCATTAGCAGTATTGATTCAATATATATATATATATATATATATATATATATATATATATATATATATATATATATATATATATATATATATCTATATACTATATATATATATATATATAATATATATATATATATATATAATATATATATATATATTATATATATATATATATATAATATATATATATATATATACATATATATATCTATATATATATATATATATATACATATATATATATATATATATATATATATATATAATATAGGTGTGTGTGTGTGTGTGTGTGTGTGTGTGTGTGTGTGTGTGTGTGTGTGTGTGTTTGTGCGTGTGAAGGGAAGCACCCACCAGTATTCGTTTATATGCGTGATAGACCAAGCAAAAAACAATAATGACTATTATCGCAAACTCAGAGGTCAAAGCATCAGAAACTCTGACCCTCCTTCTTCCAGATTACCGAGCGAATCTCTTTCCTCGTCCAAATAATAAGAGAAAAATTCTTTCTGAATGCCCCTGCCATCGGCCTTCGCAACTGGCAAGAGGACGAAGATATGAGTCGTATATTCTGTACCGAGCACACGTTTCTAATTCCGTTGTTTTAAATTGAATTCAGATTATAATAATTTATTGCCACGGATCTCTCCCACCCCCTTCCCCATCCCTCCCCACCCTGCACTTCCCCTCCCTCCCCACCCCTTACCCCTCCCCCCCCCGCCCTTGGCCTCCGGACCGTTAGGAAGGAATTCCGCTCAGGAAATTGTGATCCCTATTCGGGGTCGCCCATTATGTCTCAATATTCGAGGTTTACATTCGCTCTGAGGGCGTTTCTCTTTCGAGGTTTATCTGTTCGAAGATTGTTCGAATCCTCGGCGAACTATTCGGTATTTTTTCCTCCCATTCTTCATTAAGAAGTAAATCGTATCTATTGTTTCAATTTTAATAGAAAACTAAGAGGATATTTTGGCCTTGTGTCTTTCGCTCAACCAACTTTCAGACATAATTCACTTCCAATAATATCCTTCCTGTCCATATGAAACTCCGAGTATTCTTTTCCCCTGATAGAAAAATAAATGCCATTTTGTAGCAACTTTCAAATGTGTGTTTTCTTTTCCAGATTTTATCAAAATTGGTTTATAGGAAAAGGAGGGTTGTATCTCTCTCTCCTCTCTCTCTCTCTTCTCTCTGTATATACGTATAGCTGTATGTGTGTGTGTATACTTGTGCATAGTGTATAAAGCATGTGTGAGCAGATTATGTTTAAACAGAACCTGGAATTGCCTGTAAAAGCTTCATTTGTAGATGTGAAGACCAATAATGGTCAGAAAATAGAGAGGTATTTGCAAGGATTATCAAAGTATATTATTAAAGATTAAATATATGTAAGGAAAACTGGCAAAGGTGACTATTAGAATAATGGAGGATGGTAGGATATTGACTGATGAAATAATAAGCATACGGCGATTGATAGAGATCCACCACTAACTGTATCATTGACACTATTTTGGATTTTCTTTCCGCCTTCCATCTTTTGGTGGTGAACGGTACAATGTCAGTTTTAATCTCCGGGACAGGAAATTCCCTTTAATACTTTTTACGAACTCAGACAGCCGACGTCTCCGTGTGCGATCTAGCGTTTAGGCTATCGAACTTCTTATGGGCTTATCCTGGTTTTTCTGCGAAGTTCGAAACTTTCCAGGTATCACTGACACGTTGAGAATTTCAAGACTAAAATAAGTGAGAAAACGTCGACACTAAGGTAAGATATTAACTTCTGAAAGAGATATAACACGTAATCATAATCTTCATGAAAACACACATTACTTCATGAATTGAAAATATTTGTTTTTTTGACAATGGGGGATATGATTTTCAATTTCATCCCCCATGCTGGGTTTTTGCGGCTGGGCCAAAGGTTAACGGGAAAATCACTGTTGTCCACAGTGTTTATCTTTATGAAATAGATCTCTTGCAACTTGTGGCTGCCTCTCTCTCTCTCTCTCTCTCTCTCTCTCTCTCTCTCTCTCTCTCTCTCTCACACACACACTTTGCAACACCTCTCTTAGATGAACTCTTGGGATATCTTGATTCTAAGTCAAGTCATTCCAGAGCATCTTCTGTGGTCAACCTTTCTCACCGTGACTTTCGTCACCTACTAAGATTTGTATGGTATCACCCACACTTCAGAACAACCATGAACCAAACCATACAATACCCCCCGCTGTCCGATCCAATCTTTTTTTTTTTTTTTTTTTTTACCTGTGCTCACCTCCTATTTACCCCCATTTTGTGTCTAGGTCTCCCTCGCCCTGTAAAACCCTTGTTATTTTTGACATTGTTTCTTATGCCCTCCACATTGATCTTCAATGACCACACTCCATTTTTAAATGGAGGGTCGTTCATTCCCTGGTGTATTTCAGACACTTGTCCCGCCATCGATTCTGTGGCCTTTACCTTTTCTTTAGCTTTTCTTCACTTATTCAGCATCTTACCTTTTGCTCTGTCCTCCGCCACCATTATTTACATTTAATTGGGTCCTCAAAGGCCACAATATTACCACCCATTCCTTTCACAGTCCTTAATAGCATTTTCTTTATATTGTTCTCGCTTCCATTTTTTTTTCTTTTTTTGCCTTACTTCTGCCAACGTTTTATTTAAGATCCCTCCTCTTAGGAATACTTCAACAGT
>NC_061107.1:17526221-17528721 GCF_015104395.2 Macrobrachium nipponense | reverse complement strand
TGAATATGATCAAAGAACTGGTTTTATAAGGTTCATTGAATTAGCTTCTGCACATCGCTAATTTGGCGTGAATAGGAATACTAGTTCTTGGTACAATGATCGTAGTAAGGTGCAAAAACTTTTATTAGAATTGTTTACGAATGTATGGTTAGAATTTGCTACAAATGACGGCTTTTGGTAATTAGTCGAAAAACTGGAGTAACTTGATTTGAGTAACGTAAGATTTCTGTTAATCTGCGAATAAACTTAAATACGCCGTACAAAATATAAACTAATGCAATCCTTAGCAAACGCTATTAAAGATGCTCTGTTCAAGTGACACTTTCGTCAGCGATAAAATCATCACGTACATAATACTCACTATAGTTTACAGTGATGTAGAGTCATTTTACCAAAGCGTAAATGCAAATTTTTTGCCCTATTGAAACACCAAGATAGAAATACTTCACGGAAGTAGGTTGCCTTAAAGTTATAACTCTCTCCTTTTTTTTTTTTTTTTTTTTTTTTTTTTTGAGGAATTTTTTATTTTGAGGATTTTTTTTTTTCTTTTTTTTTTAGGAGGAAACTGGGAAACGAGTATTTGTCGTTTAAAGTAAACCCTGGTAAAGAAAGGTCCAAAAACCTTTTTTTTCTTTTTTTTGTAATATTCTCCAGATCACCATAAATAAACCATATTTCTGTCAGCATCTGATTCCAATTATTAGAAAAAATATTATTTTTTTTACTGCGCATATCTTTCATTCTCATGAATAATTTCAATGAGATTATTATTCACAGAGGATTGTATGTCCATCAATTCATTTCCTTTGAGAATTGGACATAAATGAAATACGACTTGAAATTCTGTATTGATTCTTAACTGTAGTTTTTCTCAGTTTTTGCTACTACGTTTTTTGTACATATTTCCTAATGAAAAGTAAATGTATTGGTCATAAGGAAGGGCATTAGAGGGATAATGAATTTGGAATTATCAGTTAATCTTGAAAATTTGCTTGACTCTAGACTAGAGTACCGTTTGGAATTACTGACCTTCAATTGTTTTCTGATTGTAAGATTTCCTTAGGGTTGTGGTTGCTTACATTAGCGTACTGGTAATATACAGGGTGTCCATAAAGTTCCAGTACCCATTTTCCATGACAAGTATTTAATTGCTTGTAATGGTACTGGGACTTTATGGACACCCTGTACATAGTTGTTACGGTTATAAAGTTTTTCAAAATGAAATTTAAAAGTACTGTCATTTCCACATCTTCTATCTAGTACTTAACACTTATTTTAGTGACAGTGGTTAAAATAACATTGGGAAGTATTGTGCGAGAGTTAGGATAAACGGAAAAGATTTGCTTTATCCAGTAAGTAATTAATTAATTATGTTAATACAGATAAAGTCGTTCTTATGCAATATGTTAACGATGGTAAATTATTGAAACGAATAAAAGTCTTGACGTGGACCTCTGAATGCGGATCGTCCAACCAAGACGTAACGATATCCAAGTGCAGCAAAATTCGGTCTTAATATGAAATATGTAAAAGTAACCAATTTGTCATAAAGGTTTCTAATATAACATCATTAGTAACTAGAAAAAATATGGAAACAACTTCATAGTAAAAAATTAGCAGGTAATCGACCTATTTAGTTATAATCCTGTCCTTACCATTTTGTCACATAAGCGCTCATCAGAAAAGAAATAAAAATCAGCTTAGTTAATGGGTGTGTGACTTACATCAAGTAGATTTTTAACAGACAGTAATAATAACTATTATTGTTTTCAAAGTCATGCATCTTTTTCTCACAATTTTATGTTTGATAAAAATATGGCATATTGAACGTATATTTCTTCCATTCATAGTAATAAAACCTTGCTATTCACAACATCAAAATTATCAACTTTTTACGCCGTATGAGTCACAGTATATGATCATCAACTCTTAGTCCGAGTGTTCAAAACCAACTCATCGATTTTATCTTAATAAGACGTAGCATTTTAAGGTAGTGCAACTATGTTCAGCAGTGAGTTTTCTAATAAGGCCCGTTTTCCGCCTCATAGTGATCTTACAGTCAAGACCCTCAAGTCACGAGACTGAGGGAAACGAACTATGAATCTGAGGAACCTGGTCCACCTGAGTCCTCACTTTTCATGTCGTTTTTTTTTTTTTTTTTTTAGTTTTTGTTTTTTTTTTATGATATTCTGTTTTCAAAGAATTTCTAGTTGGTTTGTTATAACACATAACGCACATGAAGAACATCGTCCACCGAATTACACCGAATTTGAACATACAGGTACGGTTAACATAACATGAAATATCTGCTCACGAATCCATTTCTTCCTGTTTGGTATTATCCGTCATTGTGAAGCATCTCTCTCTCTCTCTCTCTCTCTCTCTCTCTCTCTCTCACCTCTCCCCCTCCTCGTCTCATCTCTCTCTCTCTCTCAGGATAAAAGAGGACACAATTGCTCTCCTTCAGGTAGAGAAGCAAAATGAAAATCAATGCCTCATA
>NC_061107.1:17510885-17513385 GCF_015104395.2 Macrobrachium nipponense | reverse complement strand
ACTCGCCTCCTCCAACGCCCCCGACGACGACGACGACGACGCCCTCTGGAGCCATGTCTCCGACTCCCGTGGGGATGCCCATAGCGACGGCCACCTTTATACGCGAAAGGGCAGCGGCCTCCCATTCGGGGGTTTACACCTGCACCAACACCTGCACTCATCCCATCAATTTGACTCTGCATGTCATCACAGGTAAGGGGTAGTGGGTTGGTGGGGGGCGGGGGGGGATTTAATATTTCAGCCTAGGATAAGTGTAATCCAATATTACTACAAGGAAGCACAGTTGGTTTGAACAGAGGGACGAGGAAAACGAAGGTTCGTTTACCATCGATATCAATTACGGCAAGTCAGTAACACAATATTATCATTGCCGGCAGTGCATTGCAACACATCGGGTCTCTGTGGCATTGCGCCCCACTCACGTTTCTATTCTAGGCAAATAATGTCTCCCACGAGTGGTCCAAAGGACATGTCCTCCCCATCTCCGCCTCTCCTCCGTCAGTATCTGATTTACATAGGGAACTCGGTAATTTCCCATAAGGTTCCATTTCTCCCTCTATTCTGCGATACGATGAAGATTTCAGCTGTCACTTTTGACACGTCAAATATAATATTATATATATATATATATATATATATATATATATATATATATATATATATATATATATATATATATATGAAATGAATCTTATCACATCACCGTGATTCATATACAGCATTCAGTTACAAATGGCCTTTAATTATATATATGTACGTATATATATATATATATATATATATAGGGGTATATATATATTATATATATAAAATATATATATATATATATATATATATATATATATATTATATATATAATATATATATATATATATAAAACATATATTCATATGTATACATGTATATTATATACTATAAATATATGTATATATATAGGGATATATATATATATATATATATATATATATATATATATATATATATATATATATATATATATATATATATAGATCCACATTATATATACATATATTGCGGTTTATATATAATATACATGTGACTGGTAAAAATGTTCTGTTACAACAGAATTCCATCTAATAAAAGGAGGCCATAGAAGCACCAAAATATAGAGAGAAAAGTACTATATTTCTGAGACTGATGTCTCCCTCTTCAGGTAGATGAATGAGAAAAGTTAACAGAAAAGGTGGCATTTATATCAAGAGGTCCATTCACATGCAAGCCAATTTAGGTCACCCCCCGCTGATAATCTTCCTTTAACCTTCTTAAGCGTTGGTTGAATGAAAATCCTTGTCGATCGTATCTGAAATCCATGCTCCTTTTGAGATCATTACCTGCCTCCTCTTTTATTAAGGCCGATTCCATCATTTGACTCTTATACCGGCAGTTGCTGCTATAAATTACACGTGACAAACTCCAGTTTATTCTATGGTTAGTTCATTTTTATGGTTGAAAACAGTTCTGTTGTCCATACCTAACTGGCCGTTTGTGTTGTATTAATCTCTGGGGAAGTGTTTTTATTTACCTGTAAATCCGATGTAAAGATTGGTCACAGTCCTGGCATGGGATTTGGTAAACCCCAGTGTCCTTTGGGAGATGTCTTTTGAGGGACGTTTAATCAGGGATTTGGCTAAGGTTTTTGGGTAAGTAAAATGCAAAAAAGGGTGGGTTTTGATTTTCCGAGGGTCTGAGTCACCTTCTTAATTGTGTCCAGGTGTGGAATTTTTATTTTATTGTTGGGTGTATCTCTGGTCTTGTCTTTAGGGGGTCGGTAGAAAATTATGTTTGCTTTGTGAATTGCTTTCTCAATTATATGGTCAGGATACTTTAAAAACGAAAGTTGCCTACGAATTAGTTCAAATTCTTTTTCCAGGAAATCTGGGGAACAAATTCGTAAGGCTCTTAAGAACAGGTTGCTGGCTACACCTATCTTGATAGCAATGTCGTGATAGCTAAAGTAGTGAATGTATGAAAGTGAAAACGTTGGTTTTTTGTATATGGTAAATTTGTATTCTGTCGTGTCTCTGATTATTGAACATCAGAAAAGGAATTTTTGTTGTCTATTTTCCATTCAACTTTAAATTTGATGCTGGGCACTAATGCGTTTAATTTTGAGAGGAATTCATTAAAATTGCCCCACCTATTATCCCAAAATGTTAGAATATCATTCCACATATCTCATCCACAGCATGTTTTTGGGTTTTATTTCATTTATTACTGTAGTTTTCAAAGTATTCCATGTACAGATTGGCTAAAACAGGACTTAAAGGACTACCATACTACACAGAATTTTTGCTTGTATAATGATTCCCTGAATGAAAATACGTTATTAGAAGCAAAATAATTCAACTAACTTATTATTTTGTCAAGCGCCAATGGGAAATGATCTGAATAGGGGGATAATTTTTCCCTTAAAAACTGAAGAACGTCCTGTACTGGTACTTTTGTGAATAGGGAGTCTACGTCAAGGCGAAGATTAGAC
>NC_061107.1:17488385-17505885 GCF_015104395.2 Macrobrachium nipponense | reverse complement strand
CTCAAAAAAAAAAAAAAAAGAAAAAAAAAAGGAGAGAGAGTTATAACTTTAAAGGCAACCTACTTCCGTGAAGTATTTCTATCTTGGTGTTTCAATAGGGCAAAAAATTTGCATTTACGCTTTGGTAAAATGACTCTACATCACTGTAAACTATAGTGAGTATTATGTACGTGATGATTTTATTGCTGACGAAAGTGTCACTTGAACAGAGCATCTTTAATAGCGTTTGCTAAGGATTGCATTAGTTTATATTTTGTACGGCGTATTTAAGTTTATGCGCAGATTAACAGAAATCTTACGTTACTCAAATCAAATTACTCCAGTTTTTCGACTAATTACCAAAAGCCGTCATTTGTAGCAAATTCTAACCATACATTCGTAAACAATTCTAATAAAAGTTTTTGCACTTACTACGATCATTGTACCAAGAACTAGTATTCCTGTTCACGCCAAATTAGCGATGCGCAGAAGCTAATTCAATGAACCTTATAAAACCAGTTCTTTGATCAAGTGGAATAGTCTTCAAGGTGGCATTCTACTGGCGAGTATATCATAACCTTTGCAATTGAAGTTGCAGTCGATGTAATCCATTACATCAAAGGGTCTTTTCAATTACAAAGAGTAACGCCAAGAACTCGGAAAATATTTGTAAGTCTGACTTCTCTTTCTTATCTGGTTGACTGCCAAGCAGATGAGACTATCAATCTTTTATTAATCGATTTCCTCCCTCATAAAGACCGATACTTATATATTTATAGCACTCTTATCGTATGATCATCTATATTTTTTCATGGTAATATTCACGGGAATTTCTTCGCAGCAGATCGAGTCTCTGACGCGTAAGATGATATGCCAACCGTCACAGGCGTCAAAATGATTTTCTTAACACTAAGTTGCGTAGAAAGCATTTATTTCGACACAAATGAAGTGACAGAAACTATATCAAAGAACCAGTCGGTTTTCCGTTGACCATTCACAAAATATATTTCTTTACCATTTGTAAGGTATTTGTCATTTCATATGGCAATTATTTCTCAATGGAAAAATCTTAAATATGCTGGCAGTGAATATGAACACACTCCATAAGTGGTAGGTCCGAAGTTTTTATTTCTTTATTATTTAGAAATAACTCAAATCCATCATTTCAAGTTTGTTACCGATTCCCAAAACCAGAGGATAAAACAAATTAGGAGACTCTACAAAACGGCTAGAAAATGATTAGAATATAACTATAAAACACTCGTATCTAAAACTGTTCAAAAGATGTGTTCCAACATTTCTCTTTCTTTTCCTCTCTTTCGCCTGAATGATCTCCAACTGAAATCTGTCGCCATTCAGTAGTTTATCGTATATAAAAGAAAATCCTATTAGTGTTATTAGAAGGTTAGGAAAGGAATTAGCTAAACTGTTATCTTACTGTTAATTTAGCTGATTATTTTGAATATCTGACTATAGGTTCGTATTGTCTGAAGGACTTTCTATTTATGAAGAATTAATACCCTAAGAAAGAGAAAAAATAAACTATTAAAATAAAAGCATAAAAAACACACACACACAAATGAATATCCTAAAAAATTAAAAATAAATAAGAAAATACAAAAAACGACAGTAAAAAAATCATCAAAATGAAAGTTGCAAACAAAAGACACAATGAATTTAATACATAGAATAAAAATGAATAAGAAAATATTTATAATAACAGTAAAACTGTCAGACAACGAGTATCAAGGTCACATGTTTCAAATCCCGAGTCGGACAAATATCAAGATATTTTTCTCCGTTCGCATATGAAATGTCTCCCGGAACTCAAGTCTTTTATGCAAAATTGCTCAGACTGGTGGTTCAAATGTTCCAAACAACTACCAAGATTATTCATATCTTCAGAAAATGTCCGAAAACTCGATTTCCCTAAGGACTGCCTGACATTGCATTTATTGCCTCCGTCTCAGGAAGTGTCTACAAGCTCTAGACCTTGATAGCACACTGCTGACAGTGATTTTGTAGGTACAACACACACATTTGTGTGTATGTATGCATGCAAGTACACACCACGCACACACATATATATATATATATATATATAATATATATATATATATATATATATATATATACACCACACACACACACACACACACACACACACATATATGTATATATATATATATATATATATATATATATATATAATATATATATATATATACACACACACACACACACACACACATATATATATATATATATATATATATATATATATATATATATATATATATATATATATATATACTATATATATGTTATGAGCCCGGCCTCGAGAGAGGCTCGATACGTAAACAGAAATAATTGAGGGAGAACAAGGTGAAATTACTTGAACTTACCGTAAAACTGATTTATAGTGAATATTTACTCTGGAGGAACAGGTCGCCAGAAACTCAGCTAAATACTTTACAGCTATTTATTTACAAAAGGCTCGCACTGGCCTGGAGAAAAGTAAATGCTATTGGTCCCCACATGGACCCATATAATCTCTCACAAATGGATAATAGCTGGCTCAAAATGGAAATTGGAAAAGCTGGTTTCATAATCTTGCGGGAATGCAACACTTTTGCGGGCAGACAGACTTCACACATGACTCAGGGAATCTGGAAAAGGATCCCAGATTAGACAAGATAAAAGAAAAAGGATTTCTTGCCCCAAATTATCATTGTTTTATTCTCTAACACTGGGGAAAAGGAACTTTAATGTTTCACTGAGGCATGCAATGACTTCATTTGTCTGGGACGATCACACAAGGGAAACATGCGGCCATGAGGCAGTGAGAGGGAACAAAGGGATGAGTTCTTTTTGCTTTTGAAATTGAATTGGGAAAATGGGGATCAAATAGATAATAGGATGTAAGGGACTGGCAATATGCTGTTTCACAAGATGTACCTGGATGTCGTGTTCAGTGGATCTTTGTAGAAAAATGTGGCGCCCGGCTTCGTCTTAGGTCTGGGGCTCGGCGTACCACTAACGCCATGGATAGGCCTAAATGGAAGGCAGGTGGTTGGACGTCCGTCCGAGGTCAACGTCTGGAGACGACTGGGGCAGATCGCAGGTGTTTGCCTGGGTGTTGGGAGTCAGCTTAACCCCCCACAAGCAGGGCAAATCCTGGAAACAAGAACATACCAGCCAGCATAGGGTTCACAGGAAAAAAGAGCTTAAGATATAGGTCTAAGAAGTACCAGTCTGCCTACATCCTTCCCTTTTAGATACGTCCCTAAAATCTGACAAGAGTCTATTTTCCCCAACTTAGACCCCCCTTTCTCTGGCTGGCGGGTTTTGGTTTCCCGCGTTTACTAAAAATCAGCTGATATTTGGAGGAAATGGCTGCCGTTTTCCAAATCAAACTAATTAATTAATTACTGGGTAGATGAAGAGATCTATAAACGTCATAGCTCCCCCTGTTAAGAAGGCATTCACTCCCTTTCGGGCGTGAAGGTCTTGGCTTAAATAAGTTGATCGTCTCGACTACCCAGTTCTCCTACTCTAACTTGAAGTTTTTAGAGCAGCGATACAGCTAACTTCAGTGGCCTACCTAACTTATAGGTGGAGATGCTAAGTGTACTAACTTAATGGAGTAATGTAGTCTAACCTAAGTAATAACTACGGGTTGTATGTGACGACAGTCTACTCTACCCCTAGATAAGGTTACTTGAAAATTCTACTTGCTACTACCCTAGTGCCCTAGTACTAAATCATTAGCCTAACCTACTCATTACAGTTAATTCGAGACGCAATAATTCCAGAGTGTTGTACGCACAGCTGTAATGTGTCGCCGGAATTGTTAAAATACATGAGGTGAGGTAATGATGCATGAGGATGATGAATGGTTAGTGGAGTGCCAGGATGGAAATGCAATGAGGTAATTATGACATTTACATGAGTGTTAGTATCACAATTTAGGGGTAGAGGGTTAGTTTACCTTGCAGAGATCAGGCTGGCTACCTTCTCTGGGTAAGTGCCAGGATCACTCTGCAATTGAATGCGACACTGTACCTCGGGCACAGGTGTCAAGGAGAGCATGTGGCTCTTTGGTTAGTGTGTTAATGATTTGTTACGTCCCTTCTTCTTCTTCTTATTCCTCCAGGACCTGGCTATACCAGTCCCAGGAGTAGACGGAGGCACCGACTCTGGGGTAAGGCCAGAAACGCCGTCAGGAGCAGCGGCAGTGGTAGCCTGAGGGATTCACAGGAGAACACCCTACTTCGGTATCTGCAGCAACCGTCGTAGAGGTGGAACCTACTGCAGGGGAGGCCCTCACTTCAGCTGCTGCGACAGCCGCCGTAAGGGGAAAACTCCAGGCTGACTCCGTGTCGGGCAGTTCCTGGTTTTCCAGAGGAGGTATGAAGGTATGAAGGTAAGGTCTGCCGGAGGTTCATCCTCGGGCGACAGAGGTGAGGCTGAAGAAGAATTATGGGCTGGAGATTGGCCATGGGCTGCGGTAAGCTCCATGCCTGTTGGAGGATCTCCTGTAGGAGGATCCCTGATTAGGTTAGGCGGCAGCGCTAGCTCAGGGCCAGGCACAGAGGTCAAGTTCTGTGGTGGCTCTACGTCCAGGCTGGACGGAGCTTGGCACTGCTCAGTGCTGCCAAGTGACACTGGCAGAGTGTTGAGGTCGACTGGACCTGTGATGGGTACCGGAGGTGCAATACCTCTCAGCGTGCCCTTGGAAATGGGAGACAGAGGCTCCTGTCTCTTTTGGAAGGCTAAGCCTTGTGGAAAATGGACAGTGTCCACTGCTGGGAGTCGGCTAGGGCATCTAGGCCAATTTGTGGAGTGCCCTAATACGTTGCAGGTTTTGCAACGGAACTGTGCATGATCAATCTCCCTCCTTGGTAACGGGGGAGACTGTTGGTGGACGTACTTCCTGGAGGAAGTAGAATTTCGATGACTCCTTGCTTTGGAGTGATTTGACGTGGGGTTAGGACCCCTAGGCTTTTTGGAATGCGAGGGAGACTTCATGTCTTGCCCTAGGAGGAGGTCGTAACCTCCTGGGATGTAGCTTGCAACTGCAAGAGTACATACTTTGGAGAAATTAGGTCTGGTGCTCCTCAATTGTTATGGTCGGCGAAGGATCAACTTTGATATGGTTGATACCTTCAATGGTGATCAAGTGACGTCTATCGACATTAGCCCCTCGAGGGATTCGATCTTCCCGTATCAGGGAGATTTGAGCGCCAGAGTTGTCGTAGGCTCTGACGTGGCTTGGCGGATAATGGCTTTGGAGGGGTGCAACGGTTATAGGGCCCTTAGCCGGGGGTCCTAGTGAGGAAGAATTGGTGATGGCCATTGCGATGGCAGGAATATTAAAATTTGCGCACCCTCCATAGTTGGCATACATGTGACCCTTGCGGCCACAGTCTCGGCAGAACTTGTTCCAAGAACCCTCTTCCCGTGGCACTGGACGGTATGGCCGAGATGGACCCCACAGGTTGCGAATCTGTGGAGTCCACCAAGGCTGGCATGTGCTCTGGCACAGGTGAAGAGTCCTCTGGCTTGTAGTGATTTGAGGTAGGTGGGAGGTCAAGGAAACCTCCGTTGAATCACCCTCGGAAGCAAGTCCAGGGGTTAACTGGTGGTCTTTAGCCTCTTCCCAAAGGGAGGAGGTAGGCGGTAAAATGGTAAAAGGCTGGCAGGATGCGGCAGGAATTTCTATCTCGGGCACTGGATCAGGACCAGGCTCACAAATAGAAAAGATGTCAGGCTGACCAGAGACGGCGGGACTAAGAGAGACAGTGGGTGCAGGGCTGGAAGCTGGCAGAGTGGCTGGAGCTAAGATACTCTCCTTACGGGCCTTCTGCCGCTTGATTTCGAGTTCCTTGAGAGCTAGCTCATGCTTTCTCTCTTCTTTACATGTCTTCCTTTCTGCTTCTCTGGCTTTTCTCTTGTTTTCTCTTTCTTCCCTTTCTTGTAGGCGTGCGGCATCCTGCTGCGCCTTCATCCACTGGTCAAGTGCTGGTCCAGTGTAACCGGCCTCCTTGCCCAGAGTTATGAGGATTTGGAGCTTCTCTAGCTCTATGGCAAAGAAGTCATGGGAAGCAGGGGAAGACATTTCCCTTAGGCTGCAGTAGAGGCTCTGATAAAGTTGAAAATAATGGCCAGGAAGGGTAATGGATGGAGTGGGAGTGCCTACTGGGTAATGTGGCACTCACTTGGATATGTGTTCTGCGACGTGGTAAAAAAAAAGTCTGAAAAGACTGGGTGCTCTGTGGCACTTGGGAAGTGTCCCGTAAGTTGGTGGCACTTCTGGAATGGCACCTTCTGATGAGGCGGAAAATCAATGGAGTGTGCGGCGTACGTCACACTTAAGGGCGTTCCCAACTTGGGAGACGCTGGAATGGGCTACCTGTAGGTCCAATACAGGTGCAAGGCACTTATGGAGGCGTTCCTTGGAGCACTGGTATCGTGCTGGTGTGTCCCGGACACTACATGCAGTATACTTAAATATACTGAAGTGAAATGGTACTCTGTTCGGGGCAGAGTGTAATGGTGGAGGAGAGAAGTAAAGGTGGAGTACTTCAGCAGCCAGTCGATGGACAGTGTCAAGAATTAGTGGCACTGTAAAATGGTAAGACCTGAAGTGCACTGGTGGTGGCCAGTCCTAGACTGGGAGCGACTTCCTTGATGGAAGTAATGAAGGTTGCGGTGGCACACTGTGCGGTTTGTGCTTGCGGTATACGCAAGTCTTTTGTGATAAGAGAAAATGAAAAGACCACTCGGGCAACGACAGGTAGTGGTAATTTTAGAAATGCTCAGTCCCTCGCTGAAGTACTCGATAAATGAAATAAATACTTGCAAACTGCAATGGACACAGGCGCGTACGTATCACGCTCAGTGTAAATAAAGACACAAGAGACTAAAATAATGTTAGTTCTGCATGCTATAAGTAATGAACGTAGTAATCTTGGCTTCGTGAATAATGGGTTCTCTCTCTCTCTCTCTCTCTCTCTCTCTCTCTCTCTCTCTCTCTCTCTCTCTCTCGGAGAGGGTGAAAATTATATAGGAATGAACTCCCTTGTATTTATTTGAACTACTAGTATTGTTAGTTAATACAACACAATTTGCGTTAAACGATTTTTACTTACGTTAACGTGTAATGAAGAATTATTTTGAATAAGGTTTATGAAAACGATAACGCACTAGCGATGAACGATTTTTCGTTACAGGTAGCGGCTTGCGATTATGAAATGATTTGCGTTTAAATATGAAATTCACAAAGACGCGTTTTACGTTAACAATTCTTGTGAATTACTCTACTTTTAAGATTTACGTTAACTTTACGTAATGATACTAGGTTCTTGGGACAAGTGAAACGACGGTAAGGATTTTAAGCTGAAATGTAGGCAAACATTTGTAAATGGAAAAGGTTACGTTTAGTACGAAAGGAAATGAAACTTTCGCTCAGCGAGCGAGTGAACGATGCTAGGTGAAACGTGTGAGCGGGTTGGGTAGCGCGGGCTAGCAGAGTGGGTGCAGCGATGGCGAATCAGCTGATTCCCTGTAAACGCGAAGGCGAATTACACACATGAAATTCAAATTTCTTATTCAAGGCGAATTACGTTAATTTCTCTGGCAGAACGATAGATACTAGTACCGAGATTAATATTATTTACGTTAAACTTTCAAGACTTACGCTACTTTGCTTAAATCGTTGAGATAATGCTTAAAGGGATAAAACATGGCTGCCGCTTTGTGAGAACCAAAAGTTGGCTGGGAGAGCGCCTGCGCGAAGCTTACTTGGGAGAGCGTGTACGCTCAGCTTAATTAAGCTGAGAGCTAAGCGGTTACCAACACTTGGAATGAAACCTACGTTAAAATGAATTCCCTAACATATCACAGACAAAAGAATTGTACACTTCTTTTGCCGTAACTATTAGTAAAACACTCCTAACTAGCTAGGCTTTCTACACAACAATAAACCCTGGCAAAGCACTTCCTAGTTTGATCTGGTACTTTCTGGCATCTTTCTAATACACGTGCTCTGTCTCGTCAGGCGAGAACAATGCGATTTACAAAATAACAGAATTCGCTCGGCGCTCTGGCCGTTACAATATAATAATATTTCTCACTTAACACTTATTTAAAACACTTCGTAATAAAAATACTTAAACGTACCTAAGCTAACCATTGGATTATAAAATAATTCCATATTAAAGAAAAGGTATAACCTTACCGTGAGCCAGTGTGTGTCTTTCCCTGCAAGTGTGCTTTGTTTTTTTCGCTTTGAAAAACATTTACATTCATTTTACAAGGGATAACGCGATTTACAAGCTTTTTTAAAGCAAGCCCTGATTCGATGTTGGCAAGCAGTCATCATTTTTACTCGATTTACAAGCCAGTATCCTGGCAAGGTCGCCAATTTTACATATGAGCCCGGCCTTGAGAGAGGCTCGATACGTAAACAGAAATAATTGAGGGAGAACAAGGCGAAATTACTTGAACTTACCGTATAACTGATTTATAGTGAATATTTACTCTAGAGGAACAGGTCGCCAGAAACTCAGCTAAATACTTTACAGCTATTTATTTACAAAAGGCTTGTACTGACCTGGAGAAAAGTAAATGCTATTGGTCCCCACGTGGACCCATATAATCTCTCACAAATGGATAATAGCTGGCTCAAAATGGAAATTGGAAAAGTGTTGGAAAAGGGTTTCATAATCTTGCGGGAATGCAACACTTGCGGGCAGACAGACTTCACACATGACTCAGGGAATCTGGAAAAGGATCCCAGATTAGACAAGATAAAAGAAAAAGGATTTCTTGCCCCAAATTATCATTGTTTTATTCTCTAACACTGGGGAAAAGGAACTTTAATGTTTCACTGAGGTATGCAATGACTTCATTTGTCTGGGACGATCACACAAGGGAAACATGCGGCCATGAGGCAGTGAGAGGGAACAAAGGGATGAGTTCTTTTTGCTTTTGAAATTGAATTGGGAAAATGGGGATCAAACAGATAATAGGATGTAAGGGACTGGCAATATGCTGTTTCACAAGACGTACCTGGATGTCGTGTTCAGTGGATCTTTGTTATAAAAATGTGGCGGCCCGGCTTCGAGTTTCGTTTAGGTCGTGGGGGCTCGGATGCCACCACTAACGCCATGGATAGGCCTAAATGGAAGGCAGGTGGTCGGACGTCTGTCCGAGGTCAACGTCTGGAGACGACTGGGGCAGATCGCAGGTGTTTTGCCTGGGTGTTGGGAGTCAGCTTAACCCCCCACGAGCAGGGCAAATCCTGGAAACAGAACATACAGCCAGCAGAGGGTTCACAGGAAAAAAGAGCTTAAGATATAGGTCTAAGAAGTACCAGTCTGCCTACATCCTTCCCTTTTAGATACGTCCCTAAAGCTGACAAGAGTCTATTTTCCCCCAATCCCCAAATATTAGACCCCCTATCTCTGGCTGGTGGGTTTTGGTTTTCCTGCGTTTACTAAAAATCAGCTGATATTTGGAGGAAATGGCTGCCATTTTCCAAATCAAACTAATTAATTAATTACTGGGAAGAAGAAGAGATCTATAAACGTCACAATATATATATCGCAGAGCGGTCAACGGATTAATATATTCTACTTAGGCCAGACCAGTAAAGAATGAATTACCAGGTAAACCAAAAGAAATATTCAGTAAGAACAGGTCAGACTAATAGTGCTCTATTTTTGCATCCAAGTGAAAAGTCCCACAGAATAAATTGGACGCAATGCAAAGTAATATTACAAAGTAATGAAGCTATTTAACTATTTCCAGGAATCTGTTATGATTCAGTTGACCTGGGAGAATAATCTTAAGTTAAGCCCTGGATTATTTTCTTATGACGCTGTAATAAAACAGATGCTCCAGAAGGATTTGAAGGATAGAATAAAGAGGATTACCCACAGGTAAATTTCGATGTTAATCTGTTGTCCGTTTTGTGATCTCCCTCCAAACCTTTTTGTATGCCCTCAACATTTATACCCACCATATATTAACTCTCTTGTTTTTGTAATAAGACGGAAGTACTTAGCATCTCATCGTATCATTTTTTCTTTCTTGGCTGTAATTTTGTCTATACACACAGCACACAAACACACACACACACACACATATATATATATATATATATATATATATATATATATATATATATATATATATATATATATATATAAATAATAACGAGATGACTATTATTTCGTTATTCTAAATGGTAGCGACAGGCCAAGAGCGGCAGGCAACCAGTATTGGTAAAACATTTTCTCTCTCTCTCTCCTGATACCCAACAGTCTCTTCCCCTCCCCCCCCCCCCTCTCTCTCTCTCTCTCTCTCTCTCTCTCTCTCCTCTCTCTCGACTGGCAACAATTCTCTCTCTTGATATACCTCCCCTACATTATCTAGGTCATCAAATCAGAGTCGGAACTTACAAAATTATGCATTTATTTAAAAGCAAAGTATTAACTGAATAACTCAGATTCTTAACAGAATGACTAATTGGAATGTTAACTCAAAGCCCAAATAACTCAGATAACCCTCGGCAATCTAACAGTCTACACAGTAATTAGTCAACACCATTTCTCCAATGAATAATCACACTCTTCTCCAGAAAATAGTTCCCCTCCTCCAGATCGATTCCCCCTCATTATAGAATCACCTGTTAGGAGACAGGAGAACACTCTGATAAGCCCGAGAACATAATCAAAAGATCACATAAACAGGTTATCTCTGAAATAAATATTCAAATATAATCCAGCCACACTTTGGCAAAAACAAATATATTACACTCACCCGTGTCAGCCAGTACGCACTGTCACTGAACACAAATACTGTTCGCAGAGGCCATCCTGGCCTTGCCTTCTTTCTGCAAATAGTCTCGCCTTCATGGATAACAATGACTTTCATTATGTCGGGGGGGGGGGGGGGGGGGGGGGTGGGGGGGGGGGGGGGGGGGGTAGGCTTGGGAGGCTCGCACACATACGTAAGAACATTGTTCACGACGTTCAAACTCCATGCCCCAGGTAACTGCTAGAAACCAATTTCAAAGTCACCTCTGCATAGCTCTCATGGCGACAGGACGAAGGCACTGATTTGCTAAACCAGCAGACTTGATCATACCACCTCGAAGAAAGCTGTGAAAGCATTCATAAGCTGTCGCTCGGACCACTCTGTATCTAAGGAAGTTAAATTGCTGATTCTCTACATTCTAAGAAACGTCATAGCACATCACATTATATTATTCAAAATATCTCATAGCAAATCCCCCTCTTCTATGTTACAGATATATGTGTGTGTGTATGTGTATGTGTGTGTGTTTGCGCTGTGTGTATAGACACACACACACACACACACATATATATATATATATATATATATATATATATATATATTAATATATGTGTGTGTGTGTGTGTGTGTGTGTGTGTGTGTGTGTGTGTGCGTGTGTGTGAGTGAGTGTATATATAGACATATATATAGTATAACTGAATCACGAAAGTTAGGAACGTGATAAATCCATAAAATAAAGATAAATGCCACAAAGGAAAAATAAACGAAGGAGTCTGCAAGATCTTTCGGCTTTAAAAGCCCTTACTGAGGCAGATACTGACAAAAATACGAGAAAAAGACAATACAAGAAGGTTCGTATAACTGACAGATAGGGATTATAAAGGGATTAGTACCTAGAATCCGACACACCTGGAAGATAAGAAACCTTCCCAAACAAGCATAAACAATGGGTGCAATTAAAGGTTTAAGACAATCATCTCAGATACAATCTCAAGACAATTAAAGGATTATAGGTGACAGCTATTCGGAACTTGGTAAACAAAACCATATTCACAAAACATGACAGACATACATTACAACAAAATTTTTAATAACTCTAAGGCAACTGATTTTTATTTAAGTCAGTTATTATATCTTGAGGTCATTCTTGTAAACATGTTACAGATACAAGGGTCTAAATGAAAAAGGCACGACTAACATTGAAATTACAATGAAAAGTAAGTTGTATTAAAGCAGATTCTAAAAGATTTCGTGATAAGACATCTCTTGACCATGCAATTACTGAACTATCAATCCAATTAATTCGGTGGTTGTTTTCACTTAAATGAATAAATAATGCATTAGATTTTTGCCGGATTCTAGGTACTAACCCCTTTATAATACCCTATCTGTCAGTTATACGAACCTTCTTGTATTGTATTTTTCAGTTATACATAATGAGGGCCACGTTTACTTTCGCTATCCTGTTTCCTCTTTTGAGATGTGTTTGTCACTACCTTCTCCAAGTCTCTTGTGGCTGCACATTCAACCAGAATTCGTCTTAAGTTCCTGAAGAATGCCTTTCTGAACAAGTGCTCCCTAAATCCTTGCTGCCACGCCGTCTAAGAAGATATGACAATCACCCATTCAATGAATTTAGTGCCATGATGTTGAAACAGCACATAGCAGCCGCCAAGCAAGAAGAGAAAGAAAAATTCAAGGAACTGGAAAGAACAAGGATCTCTTTCAATCATTCCATCCCGGCTGATTGGAAGGACTCGCTGCGACGGGAAATTTACGAAAACTACGTAGGACTACAGATGCCCTGAAAAGGGGAAACTCGACAGAAAACTAAAAAATCTTATTGATAGCAGTGATTGGACTAATTGTGCACGTCAAGATTGTGTTGTTAACTTATCTAGTAAACAATAAGTGAAAATGTTGTGAGTGCCCTTGGATATGGTTTATCTTTCTTTGCAACAAGTAGACCTTCTGCTTTAATGATTGGGTCATCCCTAAGTAAATTTGAAAAATATTGTGATCTTCCTCAAATCATGTTGACATGATAAAGGTATTGTTTACGGAGCTGCCAATGTTAAGCATGAAAGTAACTTCCCTGCTCGCTATAAGAAAAGTTTGACCGATCTTAAAAAGGACAATACTATCCACATTACAAAAGCTGATAAGTCAAATAGTATAGTAATTTTAGATAAAGCTGACTACATATCACGTATGCAAGCCCTACTGGATGATGATGTGACTTATAAAAAACTAACAAAAAATCCTCTTGATCAAGTCATAAAAAACTTCAATAGCATAGTGAAAAGTATCCTTAAAGATAAAACAGAACTATTAGGCAAATTGTCAGTCAAATCTCCTTCGCTACCTTACCTATATGGATTAGTCAAAACGCACAAAGAAAATAACCCTATGCGGCCTATTATCAGTACTGTTGGTTCAATTTCATATAAACTCTCGAAATATATCACTAAGATCTTGTCCCCGTTACTTGGAACCATCTCCGATTCTCATATATATAATTCTCTAGATTTAGTTGATAAATTAAACAAAATTGCTCTTTGCCCTACTGATAGATTCGTTAGTTTTGACGTATGTTCTCTTTTTACTAAAGTCCCTATAGACTCTATTTTAAGAATATCTTAGTAATGAACTAACTCAGCATGAATTACCTCCACCTATAAGGTCACATTATTTCACTCACGAGTTTGTGCATTTGTGATTGTAAGTTTATATTCAATGGTGAATTTTATCAACAAATTTTTGGCATGGCAATGGGAAATCCTTTATCACCATTGCTCTCAAACCTGTATATGGAATTCTTTGAAAAACGCTACTTACCTAATATCATTCATATTCCTGTAAAGTGGTATCGTTACGTTGATGATTGTTTAGCTGTTCTTCCTGTCGGTATTGATGTAAATGATGTTTACTCTCTAAATTAAATAACCAGGTACCATCGATTAAGTTTACTCTAGAATTAGAAAAAAGACAATTGCCTCCCTTTCTTAGACGTTTTGATACATAGAGAACCATTTCAATGTAAATTCAGTATTTATAGGAAACCGACTAACAACTTAACTTATGTTCATTTCTTCTCAGGCCACCATCTTAATATAAAAATATCAATTTTTTCCTCTATGTTTTTATGAGCGTTGCGAATTGTCAGTCCCACAATATTTGGATCAAGAAATTGAATACATAAGAAAAATAGGGAAAGATTTATGCTATCCTTCACATATATTAGAACATTTGTTATAATAAAGCCCACAAAAAGTTTTATACTGTAAATAACACACAGAAAGAAAATTCTAAGAACATTCTCAGTTTGCCTTATTTTAACGGATTTGAAACCATTAAACCATTGTTTACAAGCTTTTAATGTCAACCTTGTTTTTTTCCTATAATAACACACTAAAAAGAATGTTAATAAAATTGAATTGTCCCAGAGAAAGCAACAACATAATCTATAAAATTCCATGTATGGATTGTCCCTCATTCTATCTCAGACAGTCCAGCAAAGGCTTAGAAGTAAGGCTAAGCCAGCATAAATACTCTGTAAAAACTGGCAAAATCTAATGCATTATTTATACATTTAAGTGAAAAACAACCACCGAATTAATTTGGATTGATAGTTCAGTAATTGCATGGTCAAGAGATGTCTTATCACGAAATCTTTTAGAATCTGCTTTAATACAACTTACTTTTCATTGTAATTTCAATGTTAGTCGTGGCCTTTTTTCATTTAGACCCTTGTATCTGTAACATGTTTAAGAATGACCTCAAAGATATAATTACTGACTTAAATAAAAATCAGTCACCTATAATCCTTTAATTGTCTTAAGATTGTATCTGAGATGATTGTCTTAAACCTTTAATTGCACCCATTGTTTATGCTTGTTTGGGAAGGTTTCTTATCTTCCAGGTGTGTCGGATTCTAGGTACTAATCCCTTTATAATCCCTATCTGTCAGTTATACGAACCTTCTTGTATTGTCTTTTCTCGTATTTTTGTCAGTATCTGCTCAGTAAAGGGCTTTTAAAGCCGAAAGATCTTGCAGACTCCTTCGTTTATTTTTATTTTTCCTTCGTGGCATTTATCTTTATACATATATATATATATATATATATATATATATATATATATATGTGTGTGTGTGTGTGTGTGTGTGTGTGTGTGTGTGGAAACCCACTAACCTTTCCCAAAAATAAATACAGTCCCCTTCTGACCCGCCCAGTGACTTTCAGTACCCATGAAGGATTAATGGATCAATAATGTCATCATGCATTCGAACCTTTGCTTCCTTTATCAATGCACTTCTGTAAAAAAATCATTGAAGAAATTATCGTTGTCTGCCTGCTTCAATTAATTTCAACCTACCTATTTTCCCACCATGCCACCATACAACACATTAATGATATTAATTTTTCTATTTCTTTTCTTCCATTGGGTTTCGCAAACGTTAATTTTCAAGCTCTCCTATTACAGGTATATACTTTAAAATTCTTTACTAAAATAAAAAGTGTATGCATATTCTTCTCACTATCACCAACTAACACTGTATCATCAGCAAACATCGGCCATTAAAGATCTATTTTCTTACCAACAACGTCTCTGGTTCCTACCCCAACTTGGATCATTACGTCATCACAATTTTGAAGAGTCAAGGAGGTCTAACCTTCCACTCTCTGTGCTCACTCATTCACCAATCCAGCGGCTCGGACATCATTAAAACTTTTATAATTAATCTAAGTCATTTAAACTTTAACTCTTTAACTACTCTAAACATTACCCCTACCCTACGTAGACATCTCTCAGCACCATCGTGAACCTCCGCTATGCTCATAATTATAACATGAGGTTTTTCCTTTTATTCTTAAAGCTGTTAAACAAATAGTTGCCTTATCAGTACTACCATTTTATCCAGGTATATTTAATAACATTTTACCCCTTGTAAGCTATGCAGTGCCTTTAATATTTCCGTGGATGGGGTATTGACAGAGATGAAAGAGTGGACACGAAAACAACGCTTAAAAGATTATGCGATAAGGAAGGATGCAGCGTTTGGAATATGCCGCAGCTGATATCATTTCATGATACTAAATTTGCTGATGATGAAGACTGCAACTACAATCTCTGAGAAAATACTGTTGAAGTATTCCTAAGAGGCAAAAAAAAGAAAAAAAATGGAAGCGAGAACAATATAAAGAAAATGCTATTAAGGACTGTGAAGGAATGGGTGTGTTTTTAATATGTGCCTTTGAGGAAATAAATACAATAATTGGTAGCAGGACTAGAGCAAAAGGTAAGATGCTGAATAAGTGAAGAAAGAAAGAAAAGGAAAGGCAGCAGAATCGATGCGACAAGTGTCTGAAATACATCAGGGAATGAACGACCCTCCAAGTAGAAATGGAGTGTGGTCATTGAAGATCAATGTGAGGGCATAAGAAACAATGTCAAAAATAACAAGGGTTTTACAGGGCGAGGGAGACCTAGACACGAAATGGGGGTAAATAGGAGGTGAGCACAGGTAAAAAGATGGATCAGACAGCGTGGGTATGTATGGTTTTGGTTCATGGTTGCTGAAGTGTGGGTATACCATACAAATTTTGGTAGGTAGACGCAGTCACGGTGAGAAAAGGTTGCCACAGAAGATGCTCTTGAAGGACTTGACTTAGAATCAAGATATCCCAAGAGTTCATCTAAGAGAGGTGTTGCAAAGTGTGTGTGTGTGTGAGAGAGAGAGAGAGAGAGAGAGAGAGAGAGAGAGAGAGAGAGAGAGGAGAGAGGGAGGGATGAGAGGGCTGCCAACAAGTTGCAAGAGATCCATTTCATAAAGATAAACACTGTGGACAACAGTGATTTTCCCGTTAACCTTTGGAGCCGCCCACCCATATTGGGGGAAATGGAATCAATAGTCAAAAACAAATATTTGCAATTGATAAGTAATGGTTTTTTTCATGAAGATTATTATTACGTGTTATATCTCTTTCAGAAGTTAATATCTTACCTTAGTGTCGACGTTTTCTAACTTATTTTAGTCTTCAAATTCTCAACGTGTCAGTGATACCTGGAAAGTTCCAAACTTTGCAGAAAAACCAGGTTAAGCCCATAAGAAGTTCGATAGCCTAAACGCTAGATCGCACACGGAGACGTCGGCTGTCTGAGTTCGTAAAGTATTAAAGGGAATTTCCTGTCCCGGAGATTAAAACTGACCTTGTACCGTTCACACCAAAAGATGGAAGGCGGAAAAAAATCCAAAATAGTGTCAATGATACAGTTAGTGGTGGATCTCTATCAATCGCCGTATGCTTATTATTTATTTCATCAGTCAATATCCTACCATCCTCCATTATTCTAAGAGTCACCTTTGCCAGTTTTGCTTACATATAAGCGAACAGTTATTTAATCTTTAATAATATACTTTGATAATCCTTGTAGATACCCCTCTATTTTCTGATCATTATTGGTCTTCACATCTACAAATGAAGCTTTTACAGACAATCTCAAGTTCTGTACACATGCACAAGTACACACACACACATATACATCATATACATACATACATATATATATATATATATATTATATATATATATATATTATATATTTATAATATATATATATAGAGAGAGAGAGAGAGAGAGAGAGAGAGAGAGAGAGAGAGAGAGAGAGAGATACACCCTCCTTTTCCTTT
>NC_061107.1:17448385-17480885 GCF_015104395.2 Macrobrachium nipponense | reverse complement strand
CCAAAAGTCCACACCCCTCCGGGAATTCCTTTGTCCCCCGGTATTCCAGATCCGTCTGTTCAAAGATACAGAACACATCTCGGTAAGTACACACACAAGTTTAAAGACAAAGTTAATAAAATGGAACATCTTACAAGATATCAAACAAGCCATCCCTTTGGCTAAAGTAAAGGTAACACTTACCCATTCCCAACCGGAATATCACTCACTGATAAATAAAAACACTTTGGCATCTGCCATCATGGCTTCGCCTTCCTCCCCCGAGTGTCTGAACAAGTCTTCCCATAGACTTGGCTAGTGATACATTATGAATAGAAGAGGCGCACACGCACATACGAATGCACACTTCGACAACGCCTCGCGGTTCTAGCTGCATCTAGTTTCACAAAGGCACTTTGAGAAGAGTTCATAAACTGTTGTACATTGACTTCCTGAATTAAGCACTTTTATCTCACGCCACCCCCTAGAAACTCATTGATCAGCTACTCTCAGGTCGTCACCTCTGCACTGTTCTCCACATTCCATAGGTCACAGAGAACGCACGAACAATATATTATTAATCAAAATCCCTAGGCCTTACATATATATATATATATATTTATATATATATATATATATATATATATATATATATATATATATATATATATATATATATATATATATATATATATATATATAGTCATTAAGCAACAAATGTCGTTTAATATCGAATTCAATGTTGGTAATTTCGTTCATATTTTTTCCTTTCTATGTTTTATTTTTTTCATTTTATTAAGTGATAAACGGAATGAAACGAACTAGTCCTCGAACACTCGACACCAGTAAACCTTTCCCTACGACTCCAGTTCCAACAAACCATTTATCATTTATATATATATTATATATATAATTATATATTATATATTATAAATTAAACATATATATATTCTCATATATATATATATAATATATATTATAAATATATATATCTATTATATATACTAAGTTATAATAATATATATTATTTATATTATATTAGTAATATTATTATATATATCTATATATATTATGTTATTTATATATATATATAATATATATTATTAATATATATATATATATATTATATATATATATATATCTAAAGAAAGGCATTTTTCTAAACCGGTCTCTATTAGCAAACATTATATTTATTCCAGTAAATTCAAAGCGATTATTGGAATAAATAGGACAGAGGTGGAAAAACATTTTTAGTTGTCATAAATCGAGGCGTGGCAACCGGCTTCCAGCTTAATCGAGGACGCGCGCAAGATTTTCCCCTGACGTATAAGTTGCAAAACATTAGTATTCCTAACTTTAGTGTTGAAAGCGGTTTCTTCGTAATGAAAATACTCCATAATTAGTGCTACGCATATTTTAACAAACAAGGACCAAATGAAAAAGAACGCAAAATTAAAACGCGCACGTTCAAATATATACTCAGTTACAAGTGGAAAACACAAAAACAAATAATTTGAACCAGAAATACTGCCTCTAAATTCCCCCCACCCCCCCCCCCCCCCCCCCCCCCCAAAAAAAAAAAACACACACCCCCCCGCCCAACCAAAACCCCCCCCGCCCCCCCCCCCCCCAACCAAAAAAAAAAAAACACAAAACCAAACCCCCCCAACACCACACCACCAAAAAAAAAAAAAAAAAAAAAAAAACACCCAAAACACACCCCAAACAACCCACCCCCCCCCCCAAAAAGAAAAAAAACACAAACAAAACAAACACCCTCCAGTCCAAATTCAATTGTTAAAACGTGTTAAAATGTACGGCCAGAATATCCCAGTTTGTTTTCCCCAACCAAAATAAAAAAGTTGAAAAATACAACTATAATTGTATTTAGAAATAAGTTTTTCTGTTACTATTTAACATAGAATTATTGATGTTTTATTTCTTTACATAATGTAAAGAAACTACATAATGTTATTTCTTACATTATGTATTTCTTACATAATTGTAAGTTTGGTAGGCTTACTCCCAGAATAAACAACGAAAACTTATTGTCCATTAATTCGCATGGTAATTAGCAGTAATTTTAAGAATATGTTTATTATGAAAATTGTATAACTATATAACCTTTTTTGCTTCTGTAATTGCAGTTCATGAGTGCAAATCCTAAAAGGAAAAAATCCCTACATTATGGAAAAAATCGAAGTCACTGAAGGAAAAACAAAATTTGTCTGGTTACAACTGAAGAGACGGTCATAAATTGACTTCTTGAAAACAATCAACATACTTTTAAAAAAATTCTATTTTTTATGTAATCCATTCATTTTTGCATATTGCAGTTTTTTTTTATTCTTTTTTTTAAAGATAGCATCCCATTAGCTGAAAACCCAAAAGGTTTGTTTTGCATTACAGAAGTTAAAAAGTATAGTATAATACATTTTTCATAACGCATTCAATTTTGACAATACCTCCGCAAGCAATATCACAAACAAAATTTTTCGCTCTTCCTTTTGTTTCCGCATTTACGATTTTTTTTTGATTTTTTTTCTTCTGTTTTTTCTTTTTGGTTATCTTATAAGATGAATTTTTTCCTATTCTTTGAACTACAATCAATACCCTTTTTTCTTCTCAGTTCGCGGTGAAAGAGGGAGGAGATACGACTGTTCCCATAACTGGATTTACTAAATTCTTCATTGAGGAATGGTATTTGTACCATTGAAATCTCCTATTCATTCGAGGAACCACTCGATCTCGGTATTTTGTCAGCATTAAAATCTCCCGCTTTCCACCAATTTTATCCTTCCTTAACAACGAGCAGTAATCTTAATCTTGCGACTGGTAAGGGGAAAGAAGAATTCCGTTTTTTATAAGTCCATTTTCTTGCAACCTTTCTACCTTTTCTGTAAAAAGAAAAATGATTGGCGCCTGCCTTTGTCTGGTCCGTCCGCCCACTCAGATCTTAACAATTACTGTGGCTAGAGGGCCTGGCAAACATTGGTATGTTGATCATCCACCCTCCAAAACATACCAAACTGCAATGTTCTCTAGCCTCAGTAGTTTTTATTTACATTCAAGGAGCTAACAATTTAGCTCCATAATCGTACTTCTGGCAGCGCTACAGGTACCAACAATAAAGGCCACCACCGGACCGTGGCTGAATTTCATGGCAGCGGCTATGAGTTTAATGGGCGGTGGCTGAGGCCACCACCGAACAGAAAACTCGTTTGCGCCGAAAAAATTTCGGCGCATTTTTTTTTTTTTATAGTTGTTTTAGTTTGCTAAATATTTAACCATTAATACTTAGGCAAATAATCTGAAAAAAATTCTCATTTTATTAATTTTCTTTTATCTGAATTATTTTGAAAGACAGATTTTCTTTATAACTTGAATTCTGAACTGGTTAAGTTTGCTATTTAGCCGAATAAACTAACAGCTTTCATCACTTAAGCCCACAAATTGCAACGGCAGAAGGAACCGGAGCATTGCAATAAAAATTATATTATACTTGGGATTTAAATTTAATATGCCTATTTCTGCTCAAATTTGTTCTGACTTTCCTACAATTGTTTCGAACTCATTGAAAAGACCAATTAAGGACGTAGTGATGCATCCCATTAATTATTAATGCTATTTAATGAAAAAAATATAAAAAATACATAACCTCACCTCAGATATAAGCCCCCGGGAGAAACAATTAGCAAGACCAGTGTATCAAGGAAAGAGACTTTGGATTACAAAGTATAAAACAAAAAACATAATTAAAAAACGTGAAATGCAACAGTTGTGATATCATGGCTTTAATCCCCAGCACAGTATTATTAGGAATATCTCCTCCCTTCGTTAACAGTTATTCATTACGCGGAATTACGGCAACAAATGACTTTTCTCTGTCAATAAAATATAAAAGGAAGGTTTTTGGTATTTCTCCTTTATTAAATTCTATAAATAGTGCTGTTGAAATTGTTATTGCTATTTATGAAAACTATTGGACATGGAAAACGTCCCAGTCTGGGAATTTAATGCCAGTCAATATAAACAAACAAAATGAAAATGATAAAGAATATACACAAACACCGCACCAACGCCCCGCACGAATCATACATACACGCACACACACACACACGCACACACACACACACACACACACACATATATATATGTGTGTGTGTGTGTGTGTATATATATATATATATATATATATATATATATATATATATATATATATATATATATATATATATATATATATATATATATATATATATATATAATATATATATAGTATATATATATCCTTACCTGGTCTTCCAATGAGTTCTAAAACATTGTAGAAAGGTAGAACAGATTTTGAGTAGAAATATTGAATTTAAATCCCAAGTATTATATAACTTTTATTGCCATGTTCGGGTTCCTTCTGCGTGCAAAATTGCAGGCTTAAGTGATGAAAACTGTTAGTTTATTCGGCTAAATAGCAAACTTAATCAGTTCAGAATTCAAGTTAAAAAAAATCTGTCTTTCAAAACAATTCAGATAAAAGAAAATTAATAAAGCATTTGTTATTTTTGCTATTGTTATTAAATCCTTGTCGCGGGTTATTGTAGATATTATATTATATATATATATATTATTATATATATATATATAATATATATATACATATTACTATTTATATATATATAAAAAAAAAAAAAAATATATATATATATATATATATATATATATATATATATATATATATTATTATATCCTTCTCGCGGGTTATTGTGGCTATATATAATATATATATATATATATATATATATATATATATATATATATACTATATATATATATGTATATATATTTATATATACAGGGTGTAACACGAGTTTATGAAAATATTTTGGTAAATGAGAGAAAAAGTAATTCTGAGCAGAAAAGTTTCTATGAAATATACATTTTAAGGCTTCGTTTGTCGGTGAGATGAATTTTTAAAATAACCGTTTTTCCTTAACGCTGCTCTGGGCCAAGATGGCGTACATGATGTCTGAGTAGTCAGGGATATAGGGGAAGGGTTAATGAAGTGCATTAGGCAACTGGATTGATAGTCTTTTAATTATGATTTTTTTCTCGCAAGCTTTTAAAAAATGTAACATTACATCTTCTTTAATAAGTAAATCACCTGTGAACAGACTTCACCATAATCTAATTTTAATGATTGGCTTTACGTATCAAAAAAGCCTTTTTCATCTGACAGAGACGGAAGCATTTTCTTTGGTGTTTTTTTTCCTTCGACTGATGTGTGATGATATTTTTGATAAAGGAGAGGTTTATAATAATATGCTTTAAATCTTTGATCGGTATGTAATGGAATATCACTGACGGAGAAGGAGAAGGTTTCGATGACGAATGCACATTTCCAATTTCTTAAGTAACTAAAGAATACATTTAATTTGGAAGTATTTTATTCACATTGGCCTAATCGCCGATTTCCTTTTTAATAACAGTGGAGTTCACAGTCGTAAAACCCATAAATAAACCTCATTTCTGCATATTCCACATTACTGGAACGGTAAAGCATTGTCTCCAGTTTCTTGCTCACAAAATCAATAAGGAATCTGGCTCTTGTAACCCGGACATGCTTTTGGCGGAAAAGCGAAGCTGTTTAGAGTAACAAGAGAAGTGATCAGCTCCATCCGCCTCCCCTAATCCGTGACTATTCCGACATCCCACATGCGCCATCTTACTTGGCTATTTCATGATAATGGTTATTTTTAAATTTCACCTCATCGACAAACGACGCCTTGAAATGCACATGTTTATAGAACATTTTCTACTTAGAATGACATTTTCCTTCATTTCCCTAAATATTTGCATAAACTCGTGTTACATCTTGTATTGTGTGCGTGTGTGTGTGCCTGTACAGTTATACTGGAATGTGATATTAGAGGTAAAAAAATGTAATGTAATGAGAGATGTTCGTAGCTAATAATAATAAAAAAAGTTTCTTTCTATCTCAGTTCTGCCTCTCATTTCCAGACTCCTCTCCCCTTCCTGTCTTGAGTGTCATTGTCAGGAAGCACTGAATTGTGCTGATCGAATTTTGTCAAACCCAATTGATGCTTCTCGAGAGAAGGCTATTTACATCCTTGTCTTCATTTCCTTTGCGACAAGGAAAAGTTTTTTGAATCCTGCAGTAGCAGGAAATTTCATCCCACCGTTCCTAACTTCCTGGTGACGGTCTAACTCACCACATAAGGAACTCAGAACTCCTTTTATTTGATCAATGAGGCTAAAGTTTGTCTATTCTGGGTGGTGGCATCCTGTTCGGTGATACGTTTCCCGTGAATCAAGTGAACATGTGTTGGCGTGAAAGGTGTGAAGTTGCCACAATAACCCGCGACAAGGATATAATAAAAATAAAAATAAATAAAATGCTTTATATTTAGGAACCAACCCGTTCTTGCATTCGTTTTTAACTCAACCGTTTCCATTCATTGTGGATTTTTCGCCTTGGTTTTCACTGTATCTGCCTACAAACGAAATAGTTGATGTACTAAACAATAAGCATTGTAGATAGAGAATTACTGTTTCATTGAATTTATCTCAAGTGAAATGATCATAAACTTACGTTTAGGTGCATCCATATCGTTCCATTCAACGTGTATTTTCATCTCTGTCACAGATTTAATCTAATTCACACTTTATGATGCATCAGACTAACATTTGTAACATTCATGAACTTCGTAAATTATGTGTAACACTAAACCTTGACAATACATCAGTTACTCATCTACTTATTATCTTTGCTTCTACAAGAATACTCAGTATCGGTGAGCGTCCATTTTATATTTTAAAAAATTGGCGATAAAAGAATTATTTTCTAATTTTTTGAGTAAGTATTTGTTAACGGCCGGTTTATATAGGAAGTGAGATAAGTTGTACAAAAACCTTAATACTCTAGGATTATGTACAATATATATATATATATATATATATATATATATATATATATATATATATATATATATAGTTATATATATATATATATATATATTATATATATATATATATTTATATATATATATTATATATATATATATATATATATATATATATATATTATATAATATATATATATATATATATATATATATATATATATATTATTAAGGCATTACGAGAACTTATGGTTAAAATAACTTTACTGAATCCTGCATCAGGAAATATTATCAGTTTTCTAGGAAATATTAGCCATCTGAAGTGACAACTGCTAATCATATTCGTCAAACGCTATCCTTTAACTATGGTACTTTCAGGGAAGTTTTCTTAGCATTGATTTTGGATTTGATGTAATAAAAGAAAAAAAAAAACTTCATTCATAGCGTACTGGAATTTTTAAAAATATGAAAATATCTTAAGAAATATGAAAATATTTTGCCAGATCTGTTATGCTCTCCTTCAGCACTTCTGTAGTTTTAACTGAATGGGGGCTTGATTAATCCAAATATAATCGAAACTAAGCCACAAATTCACAACATTTAAGGCAGAAATCCACAGCAAATCAAAGCATCCAGGGAGTGGAGCGCTACAAACTTCTGTTGCCAAGTCAAGGCTTGAATGAAGCTCGTAAAAAAAATATATAGCTCTCATTAGCGAAACTTCTGAGGAAATTACTCGATAGTTAAAACTGCCGCTGCGAAAAATACTTTGCGTTTTGAGTCATCGAACAAAACAACAAACATACTGGAGAGGGAAGAGTTGGGACCATTTTCTCGTAAAAATTATCGTCAATCAGTCAGCAGCCAATTATAAGTACGTCCTTCCTCTCTGAAAACTGGATTCTTACTATAAAGGCAAAATAGAATTCTTTTTTTCTCGGCAAACGAGTGATCAGGTGATTTTCACTTAGATTCAGAGGAGTTATGGGAAAATTTAATAGAGAACATATGTTATAGATTGGCCTAGACATAGAAACGGGCACATAAAGGGGGGTCCATTTAAAATTGACTGTATTAATACTCTTTTGACGTTATTTACATTCCTATGTTGATAAAAGAACCGTTTATAGATTTCATACGGGGCATATTTTTGTGCTCTTTTTTTATATAGTGCTTGACGTCTAAAAATCAATAGCTTATTTCTTTTTTTTTAGAATCAGCATCGTATGATAATAAATAGAGAGAGAGAGAGAGAGAGAGAGAGAGAGAGAGAGAGAGAGAGAGAGAGAGAGAGAGAGAGAGAGAGTTTGAATTTAATTATTTAAAGCTATATTTTTAGGTTTTTGGTTAAATTCAGTGATGTGTTCACGAAACCTTCGCCCCATAGAGAAACTTTAATGGTGTAACTGAACTATGTAGAAAATCTTTGTCAAAGCAATCACAATATTGAGTTAGATTATTATTATTACTACATTATTATTCAGAAGATGAACCTTATTCATATGGAACAAGACCACCAACGAGGCAATAGACTTGAAATTCAAGCTTCCAAGAAATATGGCATTAATTCGAAGAAAGTAACTGAAGGTTATATGGGAAATACAGATAAAATATCAGTTATTACAAAAACTGGTAAATTAATAAATTAATTAGTAATCTTTCAAATAACAACAATAGCGATCATTTTCTTCCAGTCTGGAAGGTAATTCTGTCCGTCATGAAGGTATATTACATTTTTAGATTATCAAATATTTTATCTATTGTACATGCATCAAACGGTAGATGATGTACTATCTATGCCATCCTGGATATGGCCGTATCGTTCGGTGAACCTCATGATACTGAAATGTAAGTCATTTACGATTTAGGGTCAGAAAAAATTGATTAGAAGAACGTTTAAAATTAACTGTCAGAACTTTCCGTATAGAACTAATGGTGAATTTTCTAAGTAAAATACATCGTTAGTGTTGCAGAAAAATAACAAGTAAAAACTGCGTTGAAAAAATTTCGGCGCATTCAAATTTACTGTCCAACGTAGAATGCTGTACGAAACTCTCAGCCGGTCGTGGTGGCCTGTGTTGTTGCGTGCCAGAAGCACGATAATAGGTAACTTTAACCTTGAATAAAACCAAAACTACTGAGGCTAGAGGGCTGCAAATTGGTAAGTTTGATGATTGGAGCGTGGATGATCTACATACCAATTTGCAGCCCTCTAGCCTCTGTAGGTTTTAAGTTTTGAAGGCGGGCAGAATAAGTACGGACTGACGGACAGAGCCATCTCAGTAATTTCATTTTACAGAAAACTAAAACCGTGTTTTAGACGGGATTTTTCTTAGAAGGATATTGACGCAAAATGTAGAAATCCCACAAGCAGAAAGTGATACAGTCCATCCTCATATACATGGCAGCGTTGTTTCCCCGAGAGGAAATTAAATTGAATAAAAAAAATAGACAGTCACTAAGACATATGCACTGAGAAGGACAAAAACAGTTCATACTGAGTAATCATGAATTATGAATAGAGTTTAACGGAGTTGTTTTGTCGTTGGAAAGAGTCCCTAATGATATCCGCTCCATTAATTTCCAGTAAAAGTCAAAGGTATTATGCCTTGATTTTTCTGGACAGAGCAAGCTCGAGGAAGCCTTTGATTATAATTATAACTGCTTTATGTTGTTGACTTGGGATGAGCAAAGAAAAGATTGATAGGCATAATTCCATTACTTAGGTCTATAGATCTCGGCAGCCCCAGGAAAAATGTGAAGACCTGTTTTCTGAAACTTTTAATTGTTTAAGCTATGTATCTTCTACTTTATAATGCTACGAAACATTGTGAATAAATTCGTTCTCAATGGATATATGCAGTACAAGATACTTTTGTAAGGATATAGTAAGAATATCAAACAAACTGCCCAAGTCATAAGAAATCAGAACAAATTCAGTAATTGAATCTTACTGTAACAGTAGGCCTATCGTTAATTTTGTTTCTGTTTTTGTTAGAAAACTCTTCTTGTTTGAAAATGGGATTTCGCCAGGGTTTCAAAAGATTCATGCTTTTAATTTTCGCTTCCTCGGGGAGGAATCCTACAAATTACTTTGTTGTTGTTGTTCTTGCTGTTGTTCTTGCTGGGGGGAGGGGGGGGGGCGATAGGAAAGCCCTTCGGAAAAGCCTAAAAAGGTCTGAAAAAAGAGTTACGCGTTGAGTTAAAGATACAGGAATTTTAGGATATAGGATGTCTATGATTTATTTATCAGAATGAAAATGTAGCAAATAAATAATATACATTTCAAACAGTACAGAACAATGATTTCTTACAAAATATAGCGTATTTATTTATATTTTCGTTGGTGAAACAACGCGCCATTTGACCGTAGGTTTTACCACGCGCCTCGAGGAAGCTGGAGGTCGGCTCACGCCTTGTTTACTATGAAATTAGAAACTTCCTTTCTCTAGAAGTCTTTCCCATAATTAGAGTGCGATCGTTTTTTATATTCATTCTTTTCCTCAGAGTCTTCATTTGGTCATTCTTTTTCGGTTTTCTAAAACTAGGCAAAATCCAAAGCTAGACAGTCATTATTCCTCTGTCTTCCTCTTATTCTCAAAACTAAACATGATTCCACTTTTCGTTCTTGGTCTTCCATTTCTCTACGTGAACTTTTTCGCTTTTAAAATTATCTCCTTTTCTTTCCCGGCCTCTGACTCCATCAGACTCTATCTGACTCCATAGGTTTTTTTTTTTTTTTTTTTTTTTTTTTGTTTTTTTTTTTTTTTTTTTTTTTTTTTTTTAGTTTACCGATTGGTATGTGGAGTTCAAAGGGGCTTCTAACCCACCCGTTTTCTTTTCCTTTCTAGAAGTTTAAACTCTAACTTCGGGATATATTTTAAGAGAAAGAGCCTGTGCCCTTAATGCTGACGATCTAAAACAACGACAAAAATATATGAATTAATTCTTTTTGTAATTCAGATGATCACCACCAGGGCATAAATATTAACAAAGCAGGAGAAACTAAAAATATCTACAAATATGCCATTGGTCCCCCCAAAAATGAATAAATAAACAAATAAAATAAAATAAAAGGGTAAAAACATAAACTGGTTAAAACATCTTAGTCAGGCATCTTCTAGAAGATAAGTCTATGCTCTTCGTTTGGTGAAGATGGTGAATTAGAGTCGCATTTCGTTTTGTTTTGACAAGTATCGAACCCGAATCATTTTGAACGTCCCTATTCAAAACTCCTCTGAACACAAGTATTGCCGCAAGAATGAAGCGTATTTTAAGGCTGACCTAAACAACGCAAAAGCTACGATTCTGTGAAAAATTAGGAGGCTGAATTCAGGGGCGTCATTTGAGGGGGTGGGGCCGGACTTGGCCCCTCTAGACACTGATCGGGCCCCTAAGACTTGGTTTGCCCCATAGCTCTTGAAATAATAATAATAATAATAATAATAATAATAATAATAATAATAATAATAATAATAATAAAATTCACTACAATAAACTCAATACAGCTCTTATATGGCTTCAAAATACTCCAGAATGCACACAAATTTCCTAAAATTTCTCGTGGGGTGGGGGGCGCCTTACAGCGGTCCCCCCTTGCTCCCAGCTCATAGGGCCCGCTTAGCTCGCCTCCTCAACCATACCATAAGTTCTAAACATTTGCCGTCCCCGCCCCAGCCCCCCACTTCACCAAAATCTGAAATGACGCCAATAGGCTGAAACTAATGTCGATCTGATAAGAGAAGACTGGAGAACGTCACATACAAAAGAAAATATGTGTAGATGAGAGAATAGAATGACGAGGAATATCATCAACAATGGGGAGCGAAGCTGAGGTTTGGACCCTAAGAAGAACAAGTTCAAAACAGTTGAATAAACAAAACATGAAATGTTTTTACAAATGAAAATGGTGTACAAATCACGAACAACAACCAGGCGCCATCAAGGTAAAACAAAAGGCCGATTGTAGACATTTTCTCGTGGTATCCTAACTGATACCCACAACGATTTAATTTGGTCTTCGACGTATTTCAAAACGTTTTGAGTTTAATGATGATTCTGCGGAAATTGTTTCAACAAGAAGCAATTTGAAGGATTAAAGTGGTTCCCTGTAAGTCGAAAATTTAACTTTTCTGGGGGAAAATACGGAAATTCACAGAAGGCAGTTTAACAAGAAAATTGGAGAAGAACTGCCACAAAAGTTTAACAGTCACGATAGATGCCTAAGTTGTCTTCCGGGGTGGAAATGCTGTCTACTTTATAGACGATGAATATTCCAGAGATCATAGGATTACACAGGTGCAGAATAAAAACACTCTAATCATGGAGAGATTCTTTCCCACCAGAAAAGAAAGCAAGAATTGCACTAGAATGAAAGAAGAGACAAAGGGAAGTTTACTGAATTTTATTAGAAAAGGAATTTTTTTTTTTTTTTTTTTTTTGTGGGACATTACATCTGTAAATTGCGTTTCTTCTGAGCAAGAGATGTTTTTTTTTTCAAAGTGTAAAGAAGTACATCGATTCATCAGAAATATCAAAGGGGGGGAAAGCAATCAATTATTGATTTTCCTTCTATATTAATATTACGGACAGTCGCATCTGTGATGCCAACAGATGAGATAAAAAAAAAAAAACTAGAAAAATTGGAAAAAACATACACAACAGTAAAATAATGAGTTTCCAAAGTTGTTCGACTATCATTGCATAAGTCTGTTAGGAAACATTCCGAACTTTGAAGGCATGAAGACTCTCTTTCAGTATAAGAGTGATATTATAACAAATGTACAGCAATTTTGACAAATACCACAAACTGAAATCGGCGTTCCAGCACAGACAGTCCCTCGCAGTCACATTCCAACACGGAAACGGAAATGACGTTAGGACTGGAACGCGAAACCAAACTTTGTACAGTTTCCAGAAACAGGGCTGGAGGGAGCCAGAGCAGGTAGACATAATGCGTCCCAAATTGAAATTAATCGAGAAGTGGACGTAATTATGGAGTTGTTTAACTATGATTTACGGGAAGGCCGATGAGCTGGTGGGATATCAGTCCTGGAATTAATTGATTCTCTCCGAGTTTATTTCACGGGGATGTTGAATCTAGTTGAATGGTTTATTAGAAGAGGTACTCTCCCCCCCCCCCCCCTCATCCTCCCCAAATCACGCTTCGCGGAGATTATTGCAAAAGCGATGGGTGGATAACCCCCACAATTTGTTAATGGCATCTGTTTGATAATTATAAAAGCACTTCTGAAGTCTTCTATAATAACATTCGTGGTTGAATTTCATTTGGGGGGATTACAGTTATTTGTTGCAACACCAGGTTAATATTATACATAGCAATCATAATCCTGAACTAGGGGGAAACCTTCACTGTAGAAGATTTACAGTGAACAAAATGAACACTGTTGAGCAACTTTGCAAGGACAATATGTAGTATATACATACATTCACACATCTATAAAACTACACACACACACACACACACACACACACACACACACACACAACACACACACACACACACATATATATATATATATATATATATATATATATATATATATATATATATATATATATATATATATATAAATTGTCTTTGAAGTGTTGCTCACCAGGTGTTAATTGCTGTTCACGTTCGGGCTCTCGTTACTTGGAGATTAAGCGCCTTCCTTTCTCTTCCACTCCTTCTATTCGGCCGCTCTTAGATCTTACACTCTTTTCACTAATCTGTTTTCATACAGTCTATTCAATCTCGTCTCAAAATATCCTGATCCTCTTTTTCCCACCCATGGGCAACATTCCAAAACTCTATGTTTACGCTTCTCAATCTTTTAGTGCTAAGTAAATCACAAGTTCTGCTCGAACTATACTTCTAGTTCCAACTTCTTCGTATCTTCTCTTAAATGCACAGAAAACACACACACGCATATATATATATATATATATATATATATATATATATATATATATATATATATATATCTAATAAAAGGAGCCCATAAAAACACCAAAATGTAGAGAGAAAAGTACTATATTTCAGAGACTGCTGTCTCTCTCTTCAGGTATATGAATGAGAAAAGTTTACAGAAAAGGTGGTATTTATACCAAGAGATTCGTCCACAAGTAAGCCAATTTAGGTCACCCCGCTGATAATCTTGGCTTACTTGTGGACGAATCTCTTGTATAAATACCACCTTTTCTGTAAACTTTTCTCATTGCACCACACAATATACCTGAAGAGAAGAGACAGCAGTCTCTGAACTATAGTACTTTTCTCTCTACATTTTGGTGTTTTTATGGGCTCCTTTTATTAGATGGAATTCTTTATGTTACAGAACATTTTTACCAGTCATAATAGATATATATATATATATATAGATATATATATATATATTATATATATATATATATATATATATAATATATATATATATATATAAAATGTCTACTGGTAACTTTATTTGTGATAGCCACATTGACCTTTCATGGTCCCGATATCCTTGCACTTTTTAGATATGTTGAATATGAACGGCAGGTTAGGGCGAGGTTAACCCACGCCGCTGTGCCTCCGATAAGGTTATAGGTCCTTATTAGCTCTTCCACATAGTATTGTAAATACAACGTGGAAATGTGTTTTAAGTAAAAGATTAAAATGCTAAATACGAGAAATTTGACATAAAATTGATTAAAGCTAAATACGAGAAATTTGACAAAGGATGAATAGTATTGCCCGTGTAATATATGTGCCGTGGGGAAAATTAAAAGACTGAGATAAGTAATCAATGAGTGGCAAGAGGAAGGCTCAGGATATTTGAAGACGAGATTGATCAGAGTGCAGTAAGGCAGACTGGTGGAAAGAGTGCAAAGTCAGTGTAACATCGAAAAGTGCTGCTTAGAATGAGTGGAACATAAGGCACTTAATTTCCAAGTGACGAGAGAGTGAGTTACCTGCAAAATGGAGATGGATAGTTGAATAAGTGTGTGGTGGCTTCAAAGCAAGTTTCTGAGCTTTTGTGCTGTATGAACATATAAATCACACGAAACAGAAAATGACTATTTTGTTTTTTATTTTTACTTTTCTTTTCTGCACGACATGTTCACCCCTGCTTCAAAAGTTTAAGCCATGGATTATGTAGAGGTCTAGCGTAAAATTAATCTGTTCCTATACACCATGTGTGTGTGTGTGTATGTGTGTTTGTAATGCAGTGTCTACCTTAACCGAAGGGGATTTACCCTCTCAGCAGTCGACTTCTTGTTGGCCCTCGTTCTTACCCACCTCGATCTTCTTCCACATCGTAACCCATTCCATAAAGTTCAGTCTAACAGAGGGAAGGAGAGAATGGTGTTTGGCCAGATAAGAAAAGTGTGTTGGAGGAAGAGGCAGAGGATTTTGTCTTCTTGAGTATCTGAGATGCGTTACCCAAGACATTTTTCATGCATTTACAATCCAGGAAATGGTAAGAATTGAGTTATAGAGTGATATACATGAAAAATGAGAAAAGGTGATCGGTATCGTTCGCTGCAATGCATAATTTTGATGGTAAGTCTGCCATTCGAATTATTTTCTTGCATATATATATATATATATATATATATATATATATATATATATATATATGTATATATATATATATATATATATAATATATATATATATATATATATATATATATATTCAATTCAAAACACTAAAGTATTCATTGATTGATTGGTGCGTCTGGCACTCAAAATAGGTCTCAATCTCTTAGGTTTTTATCTCTATCATTCTCGTTGTTTAGGTGTGTGTTTGTGTGTGTGTGTTGATGTCCCCAATATTTCTTTTCTTTTATTTAGTCTGATATGTGTATGCACAAAAACATAGTTTTCGTGCGTCGAAACTCTCTCTCTCTCTCTCTCTCTCTCTCTCTCTCTCTCTCTCTACACTATATATATATGTATATATATATATATATATATATATATATATATATATATATATATATATATATATATATATATATATATATATATACATATATATATATATATATATATATATATATATACTATATATACACATATATATATATATATATATATATATATATACATATATATATATATATATATATATATATATATATATATATATATATATATATATATATATATATATATATATATATATATATATATATGTATATATATATATATATATATATATATATATATATATATATATATATATATATATATATATAGATATGTACATAAATAATATATATATATATATATATATATATATATATATATATATGTATATATACACACATATATACATATATACACACATATGATATATAGTACAAACATAAATGTGTGTGTGGGTGCGTGTATTTATATACAATATAAATACACTGTCTTTGCAATATTTCGCAATATGAAAATCACGCCCAAAATTACTTTCATGCCATGTCTGATTTATAAAATATAGAATATATTATATATAATATATATATATATATATATATATATATATATATATATATATATATATATATATATATACATACATATATATATATAGTATATAGATATATATATATATATATATATATATATATATATATATATATATATGTATGTATGTATGTGCGTGTGTGTGTTTTAAATGAACGTCACAGACGAGAAAATTGGTTTATTCCAAAGTATGTGCAAGGTGTACATGCGAAAAGGCATAAGCATACACACACACACACACACACACACACGCTATATATATATATATATATATATATATATATATATATATATATATAATATATATATATATAATATATGTGCCTGGTAAAAATGTCCTTCTTACAATAGAATTCCATTTAATAAAAGGAGCCCATAAAAAACGCCAACATGGAGACAAAATACTATTACAGAGACTGCTGTCTCCCTCTTCAGGTAGATGAATCAGGAAGTTACAGAAAAGGTGGTATATATACCAAGAGGTCCATCCACAGGTAAAGCAGTTTAGGCCACTCTATGATAATCTTCCTTTAATCCTCTTAAGCGTTGGTGGAATGAAAAGTTAATCAATGACATCTGTATCCCATGCGACCTTTGAGATGTTCATTACCTGCCTCTGTTTAATCAAGGCCAATTCCATCTTCTGACTTTTGTACGGCAGTTGCTGCTATAAATTATACGTGACAAATTCAGTTTATTATGTGTTCATTTATATGGCTGACAAGAGCTGAGTGCTGTTGTCCATACCTAACTGACCTTTATGTTGTATTAATCTCTGGAAGTGATTTTCCTGTAAATCGATGTAAGATTGGTCACAGTCCAAGCATGAATTTTGTAAAACACCTGTGTCCTTGGGGATGTCTTTTGTTGGGCGTAATCAGGATTTGACTAAGGTGTTTGGTAAGTAAAATGCCAAAAGGGTTAGATCTTCCGAGAGTCTGGGTCACTATCTTAATCCTGTCCAGGTGTGGAATTTCTATTTTATTGTTGGGGTGTCCCTTTTCTCATTCATCTACCTGAAGAGGGAGACAGCAGTCTCTGAAATATAGTATTTTTCTCTATATTTTGCCGTTTTTATGGGTTCCTTTTATTGATATATAGTATATATATGTATGTACAGTTTCGCCACGAATTGATCTCAATCAACATGCATGAAATATTCTGTTGCTGTCGATGAATGGAGTGAACCCCCAAAAATTTCTTTCTCTTAATTATCAGTATATGCACGCTGAGTAAAAATGGTCAGCAAAATATCCTTCATTTATTGTCACACGATAACTTTCAAATTCCGTTTCATTAAGGCAATCGCGCATATGTTCCATTGAGTACTTGCCCCCTCCCTTCCTTGGACTTCAATTTATTATTCCAATACTGTCCCCAAAGGTATTTGAATCCGCTTGCGGCCATTTACCTGTCAACATATTATATATATACAATGTATATATATACAAATATATATATATATATTATATATATATATATATATATATATATATATATATATATATATATAGTATGTATAATACATTATATACTATACAGATATTATATATATATATATATATATATATATATATATATATATATATACATCTATATATATTTATTTATATTTATATTTACATATTACATATATATATATATATATATATATATATATATGTATATATATATATAAATGTATATATATATATATATATATATATATATATATATATATATATATATATATATATATATATATATATATATTATATATACATATATACACCCACAAACACACACTCACGTAAATATAATAAATACACATATTTGCATACATATATATATGTATATATATATATATATATATATATATATATATATATATATATATATATATTTATATATTAAGGCATTATGAGAACTTATGTTTAAATAACTTACTGAAATCCTGGATAAGGAAACGTTAGCAGTTTTCTAGGAAATATTAGCCATCTGAAGTGACAACTGCTATTCATATTCGTCAAACGCTATCCTTTAACTATGGTACTTTCAGGGTAGTTTTCTTAGCATTGATTTTGGATTTGATGTAAAATAATAAAAAAAAATAAAAAATAAAATAAAAAATCTCATTCAGCGCACTGGAATCTTAAAAAAATATGAAAATATCTTAAAAAATATGAAAATATTTTGCCAGATCTGTTATGCTCTCCTTCAACACATCCTGTAGTTTTAACTGAATGGGGGCTTGATTAATTCAAATATGATCGAAACTAAGCCACAAATTCCCAACATTTAAGGCAGAAATCCACATCAAATCAAAACATCCACAGAGCGGAGCGCTACAAACTTCTGTTGCCAAGTCAAGGCTTGAATGAAGCTGGTAAAAAAATATTTCTCTCTCATTAGCGGAACTTCTGAGGAAATTACTCGATAGTTAAAACTGCCGCTGCGAAAAATACTTTGCGTTTTGAGTCATCGAACAAAACAACATACTGGAGAGGGAAGAGTTGGGACCATTTTCTCGTAAAAATCAACGTCAATCAGTCAGCAGCCAATTCTAAGTACGTCCTTCCTCTCTGAAAACTGGATTCTTACTATAAAGGCAAAATAGAATTTTTTTTTCTCGACAAACGAGTGATCAGGTGATACTCCCTTAGATTCAGAGAAGCTACGGGAAAATTTAATAGAGAACATATGTTATAGATTGGCCTAGACATAAAAACGAGCACATAAAGGGGGATCCGTTTAGAATTGACCTGTAATCCTCTTTCCATGTTATTTACATTCCTAATGTGATAAAAGAATCGTTTATAGATTTCATACGGGGCATATTTTTGTGCTCTTTTTTTATATAGTGCTTGACGTCTAAAAATCAATAGCTTATTTCTTTGCTTTTTTTTCGATAGAGAATCAGCATCCTATGAAAATAAATCGAGAGAGAGAGAGAGAGAGAGAGAGAGAGAGAGAGAGAGAGAGAGAGAGAGAGAGAGGGTTTGAATTTAATAATTTCACGCTATATTTTTTGGTTTTTGGTTTTGTTCAGTGATGTGTTCACGAAACCTTAGCCCCATAGAGAAACTTTAATGGTGTAACTGAACTATGTAGAAAATGTTTGTTAAAGCAATCACCATATTGAGTTAGATTATTATTATTACTACATTATTATTCAGAAGATGAACCTTATTCATATGGAACAAGACCACCAACGAGGCAATAGACTTGAAATTCAAGCTTCCAAGAAATATGGCATTAATTCGAAGAAAGTAACAGAAGGTAATATGGGAAATACAGAAAAAGATCAGTTATTACAAAAGCTGATAAATTAATAAATTAATTAATAATCTTTCAAATAACAACAATAGCGATCATTTTCTTCCAGTCTTGAAGGTAATTCTGTCCGTCATGAAGGTATAATACATTTTTAGATTGTTATCAAATCTTTTGTCTATCTGTGCATGCATCAAACAGTAGGTGATGTACTATCTATGCCATCCTGAATATGGCCGTATCGTTCGGTGAACCTCATGATACTGAAATGTTAGTCATTTACGATTTAAGGTCAGAAAGATTTATTAGAACGTTTAAAATTAACTGTCAGAACTTTCCGTACAGAACTAATGATGAATTTTCTAAGTAAAATACATCGTTAGTGTTGCAGAAAAATAACAAGTAAAAACTGCGTTGAAAAAAATTCGGCGCATTTGAGTTTCCTGTACAACGTATAATGCTGTACGAAACTCTCAGCCGGTCGTGGTGGCCTGTTGTTGCGTGTCAGAGGCACGATAATAGGTAACTTTAACCTTAAATAAAACCAAAACTACTGAGGCTAGAGGGCTGCAGATTGGTAAGTTTGATGATTGGAGCGTGGATGATCTACATACCAATTTGCAGCCCTCTAGCCTCTGTAGGTTTTAAGTTTTGAAGGCGGGCAGAATAAGTACGGACTGACGGACAGAGCCATCTCAATCATTTCATTTTACAGAAAACTAAAACCGTGTTTTAAACTGGATTTTTCTTAGAAGGATATTGACGCAAAATGTAGAAATCCCACAAGTAGAAAGTGAAACAGTCCATCGTCATATACATGGCAGCGTTGTTACCCCGAGAGGAAATTAAATTGAATAAAAAAAAAAAAAAAAGACAGTCACTAAGACATGTGCACTGAGAAGGACGAAACAGTTCATACTGAGTAATTATGAATTATGTATAGAGTTTAATGGAGTTGTTTTGTCGTTGGAAAGAGTTCCTATGATATCCGCTCCATTACTTTCCAGTAAAAGTCAAAGGTATTATGCCTTGATTTTTCTGGACAGAGCAAGCTCGAGGAAGCCTTTGATTATAATTATAACTGCTTTATGTTGTTGACTTGGGATGAGCAAAGACAAGATTAATAGGCATAATTCCATTACTTAGGTCTATAGCTCTCGGCAGCCCCAGGAAAAATGTGAAGACCTGTTTTCTGAAACTTTTAATGGTTTAAGCTATGTATCTTCTACTTTATAATGTTAAGAATCATTGTGAATAAATTTGTTCTCAGTGGATATATGTAGTACAAGATACTTTTGTAAGGATATAGTAAGAATATCAAACAAACTGCCCCAGTCATAAGAAATCAGAACAAATTCAGTAATTGAATCTTATTGTAACAGTAGGCCTATCGTTAATTTTGTTTCTGTTTTTGTATAACTGCCTTCTTGTTTGAAAATGGGATTTCGCCAGGGTTTCAAAAGATTCGTGCGTTTAATTTTCGCTTACTCGGGGAGGAAGCCTACAAATTACATTGTTGTTTTGTTGTTCTTGCTGTTGTTCTTGCTGGGGGGGGGGGGGGGTGTTAGGAAAACCCTTGGGAAAAGCCTAAAAAGGTCTGAAAAAGGTGTTTCGCATTGAGTTAGATACAGGAATTATAGGATATAGAATATTTATGATTTATTTATTAGAATGAAAATGTAAAAAATAATGTACATGTCAAACAGTACAAATCAATTATTTCTTTCAAAATATAACGTATTTATTTATATTTTCGTTGGTGAAACAACGCGCTTAGGTATTAGACGCGCCCCGAGTAGCTGGAGGTCGGATCACGCCTTGTTTACTATGAAATTAAGAACTCCCTTTCTCTACGAGGGCGATTGCTTTTATATTCATTCCTCGCCTCGGATTTTTCTTCTTTCATTTGGTCATTCCTTTTTCGGTTTTCTAAAATTAAGCAATATTGAAAGCTGAACTGTAATTCCTCTTTCTTCCTATTACTCTCTGCTTTGGAACTTTAATGATTATTTTAATAAGTTCCTAAGTTTTCCCACAACTAAACATGCTTTCACTTTTCGTTCTTGGTCTTCCATTTCTCTACGTGGACTTTTTCGCTTTTAAAATTATCTCCTTTTCTTTCCCGGCCTCTGACTCTATCAGACTCTCTGACTTCATAGGCTTATTTCTTTTTGTTTTTGTTTACCGATTAGTACCGTAGAGTTCAAAGGGGCTTCAAACCCACTTGTTTTCTTTTCCTTTCTAGAAGTTTAAACTCTAACTTCGGGATATTTTAAGAGAGAGAGAGAGAGCCTGTGCCCTTAATGCTGACGATCTAAAGCAACGACAAAAACATATGAATTCATTCCTTTTGTAATTCAGATGATGACCACCAAGGCATAAATTTAGACAAAGGGGGAGAAACTAAAAATATCTACAAATATGCCATTGGTCCCCTCAAAAATGAATAAATAAACAAATAAAATAAAATAAAAATAAAAAGAGAACCCAGTGATTCGAGAGGATTAAGAAACGTTTCTTTATGGCTAGTCCTCGGTCTTGGAAAGGTAAAACATAAACTGGCTAAACATCTTCGTCTAGCATCTTCCAGATGATAAGTCTATGCTCTTCGTTTGGTGAAGACGGTGAATTAGAGTCGCATTTCGTTTTGTTTAGACAAGTATTGAACCCAGAATCATTTTGAACGTCCCTATTCAAAACTCTCTGAACACAAGTATTGCCGCAAGAATGAAGCGTATTTTAAGACTGACCTAAACAACGCAAAAGCTACGATACTGTAAAAAATCAGGAGGCTGAATTCAGGGGCGTCATTTGAGGGGGTTGGGGGCGGTACTTGGGCCCTCTAGACACTGATCTTGAAATAATAATAATAATAATAATAATAATAATAATAATAATAATAATAATAATAAAATTCACTACAATGAACTCAGAACAGCTCTTATATGGCTTCAAAACAATCCTGAATGCACAAAAATTTCCTAAAATTTCTCGTGGGGTGGGGGGCGCCTTACAGCGGTTTTCCCCCTCCCCTTGCTCCCGCTCATAGGGCCCTCTTCGCCCCCGCCCCCCACCACACCAAAATCTGAAATGACGCCAATAGGCTAAAACTAATGTCGATCTGATAAGGAAAGACTGGAGAACGTCACATAAAAAGGAAAATGGGTGTAGATGAGAGAATAGAATGACAAGGAATATCATCAACAATGGGGAGTAAGGCTGAGGTTTGGACCCTAACAAGAACAAGTTCAAACAGTTGAATACACAAAACATGAAATGTTTTTACAGATGAAAATGGTGTACAAAACACAAACAAGAACCAGGCGCCATCAAGGTAAAACAAAAGGCCGATTGTGGACATTGTCTTGTGGTATCCTAACTGATACCTACAACGATTTAATTTGGTCTTCGAGGTATTTCAAAAAGTTTTGAGTTTAATGATGATTCTGTAGAAATTGTTCCAACAAGAATGCAATTTGAAGGATTAAAGTGGTTCCCTGTAAGTGGAAAATTTAACTTTACTGGGGGAAAATACGAAATTCACAGAAGGCAGTTTAACAAGAAAATTGGCGAAGAACTGCAACAAAAGTTTAACAGTAAACGATAGATGCCTAAGTTGTCTTCCGGGGTGGAAATGCTGTCTACTTTATAGACGATGAATATTCCAGAGATCATAGGATTACACAGGTACATGGAGAGATTCTTTCCCACCAGAAAAGAAAGCAAGAATTGCACTAGAATGAAAGAAGAGACAATGGGAAGTTTACTGAATTTTATATGAAAGGATTTTTTTTTTTTGTGGGACATTACGTCTGTAAATTACGTTTTCTTCTGAGCAGAAATGTTTTTTTTTTAAAGTGTAAAGAAGTACATCGATCATCGAAAATATCAAAGGGGGGGGGGGAAAGCAATCAATTATTTGATTTTCCTTCTATATTAATTTTACGGACAGTTGCCGCTGTGTATGCCAACAGATGAAAAATCACTAGAAAAATCTCAAAAAGACTAAAAAAAAAAAAAAAAAAAAACCCCCCCCAAAAAAAAAAAAAAAATGAAAGACACACCAGTAAAATAATGAGATTCCAAAGTTGTTCGACTATCATTGCATAAGTCTGTTAGGAAACATTCCGAACTTTGAAGGCCTGCCGACTCTATTTCAGTATAAAAGTGATATTATAACAAATTTAATAGCAATTTTGACAAATACCACAAAACAATCGGCTGAATCGGCGTTCCAGCACAGTCTGTCCTCGCAGTCCCATTCCAACACGGAAACGGAAATGACGTTAGGACTGGAACGCGAAACCAAACTTTGTACAGTTTCCAGAAACAGGGCTGGAGGGAGCCAGAGCAGGTAGACATAATGCGTCCCAAATTGAAATTAATCGAGAAGTGGACGTAATTATGGAGTTGTTTAACTATGATTTACGGGAAGGCCGATGAGCTGGTGGGATATCAGTCCTGGAATTAATTGATTCTCTCCGAGTTTATTTCACGGGGATGTTGAATCTAGTTGAATGGTTTATTAGAAGAGGTTACTCTCCCCCCATCATCCTCCCCAAATCACGCTTCGCGGAGATTATTGCAAAAGCGATGGGTGGATAACCCCCACAATTTGTTAATGGCATCTGTTTGATAATTATTAAAGCACTTCTGCAGACTTCTATAATAACATTCGTGGTTGAAATTCATTTGGGGATTATAGTTATGTTGCAACACCGGGTTAATATTATACCTAGCAATCATAATCCTGAACTAGGGGGAAAACTTGACTGTAGAAGATTTACAGTGAACAAAATGAACACCTGTTGAGCAACTTTGCAAGGACAATAGTATGATATACATACATTCACACATCTAAATACACACACACACACACACACACACGCATATATATATATATATATATATATATATATATATATATATATATATATATATATATATATATATATATATATATATATATATATATATATATCTAATAAAAGGAGCCATAAAAACACCAAAATGTAGAGAGAAAAGTACTATATTTCAGAGACTGCTGTCTCTCTCTTCAGGTATATGAATGAGAAAAGTTACAGAAAAGGTGGTATTCATACCAAGAGATTCGTCCCAAGTAAAGCCAATTTAGGTCACCCCGCGTGATAATCTTGGCTTACTTGTGGACGAATCTCTTGGTATAAATACCACCTTTTTCTGTAAACTTTTTCTCATTCATATACCTGAGAGAGAGACAGCAGTCTCTGAAATATGTACTTTTCTCTCTACATTTGGTGTTTTTTATGGGCTCCTTTTATTAGATGGAATTCTATTGTTACAGAACATTTTACCAGTCATATATATATATATATATATATATATATATATATATATATATATATATATATATATATATATATATATATATATATATATATATATATGTAAAAGTGTTTACATAATAAAAATATGGAATGTTAGTCCATATATATAAAAGATTGCTTGCAGGAATGTGGACAGACTAGAGACGCTAAAGATGACGTATACAATAAGTATGTAGGCTAAGTTGACATGCCGTCATCTGTGGTCATTCATTTGTTTTGAAACAGTCCAAGCTCCCTGCTTGAGACAACTACCCCGACCTATGATTCAAACGGCCTACGTGATCTGTAGGCGTGTCTCATTTGATTGTGTGTTCGTATGAAACTATGTCATTTGTATGTATGTCATATGTTCGAACTACTGTCTGTTCCTTCATAACTTGTAACAGAGATGGTAGACAGGGAGAACAGATTTAGCTATCGTCATTAGAAGACCTGTACCTCTTTACCTAAGCTTTATCATGTAGAAGAATAGGATTAGCCATCATCATTGGCAGAAGCGATCAAGCTATCGTTATTAGAAGACTTTGTACAATCATATCTGATCTTCAGCATGTAAAACTTCAGAAGAATACATATAGTTTTATATTTCGTGTTTTCTACAAGAAACCTCCTCACCATGAGTTTAACACATCGTCGTAATAACAAACAAGATAATACCAACTTCGTAAATGATCTACAAACCCAGACACTCCATTGAAGATGGAAGTGCAATACCAACCACCCCCGACTACGTAAGATTATCGCTAGTCTAACATTACCTCATAGGGCGCCATATCATACAAGGCACAAGCCCTAATATTGGTGGCCAGCGTACCAGAAGAATCTTACAACGTCCTACGAAGAAAAACCAAAGAATAGTAAAATCATGTATCATAAGAAGTCAACGACGACGGAAGCAGCAGATTCTTCAAGCACATTAGTATCATCGTTAGTGAGCGACTTCAGAAAACAACAAGAACTCTTTAACGACGACGAAAGCAAGAGATTCTTCAACCAAACTTAGTATCATCGGTTAGTGAATAACTTCAAGAAACAAAAACCGACGTGTCCTTTTTCCTACGACAACGCAAGCTTCGTCTCTCATTAGAATCATTCAAGAAAACATCGTTAGTGAGCGTTTCCGGCACTCCAAGAAACAAACGAACGCGTCTGCAGCATCGGATCTTTCAAGGGCTCTGAATCATCGAAACAACGCGCACGGGGGAAACTGAAGCCAAACCAGGTCCGTCCGCTAAATAGAGAAGGATACCCAAGGCCGTGTCGTTATCGGAACACCGTGACTTCCCACACAAAAGCAAGCTAAGTACAATTTTTTATTCATTTGGAGTAACTTTGAGTGTTTCCTTTGCAGGTCGAATTTCGTTATTCCTGTGGCTGAAGTTACGAGACATTCTTAATCTTACTTTTTTACATTAAATTACAACTCATTGAGATTTCGCTACTGCGGGTTTTTATCTTTGAGTGTCCTGTTTCCAGAAGTTCTACTGAAAATATCATAATCATATACTATGTTAATTTTATCATTTTGGGTGATTATTAATCCCTTATGTAACAAATCATATTAAACAGTGAATATGCGTTTACGCAGTGGACGTCTGTATTTATACAGATGCATGGATAGGGTCGTTAAGCACCGTAGTGATTAGAAAACACACACAAAAAACAAGTGGAAACACCCGTACAAATCTAGATAAATTAGAGGTAACACTATTTCGGGTCATGACAATAAATGCTCCTTTGCAAAGTCCCGATCGCAGTTTTAGCCTTGTTTTTTGAGTTGTTTTGTTATATATAAAATATCGAACCTCAATGACTCAACTTAACTTTTAAAATATGGCTGGATTGCAAGGAATAACATGTCTGTAAAAAACTTTCATCAGGCTAAATGCGCTGACCAGGATCCCTCACTATTTCAAATTTAGCAAAGAATGAAGTACAAACAGTTAATATTGAATGCAGTAGTGATAACTTGTCATTAGTAATCGCTCAGTTCCTAATAGTTCATCATTCATTGCTTTATACGTAACCAGCAACATAATGCTAAAAAAAAACACTCAATACGTTGCCGATGGTAATAAAGGAAGAAGGATCTTAATTATTTATAAAAAAAAACAAAAAAAAAATAGAAACAGTAGCCCGTTCAGAATCAAACAAGCAAACTCGGTGACTGTGTCACCTAGTCAAGCGGTCAAGGTCAGTCAAAACTGCCGAAGTGTTCAAAGCATAGCAAAAGTTCCATACAATAAGCGACTCTAGCAGAGTGGGAAAAGCGATGTTGGTTCATACATACCGATATCTTTTTTGAATTTAAAAAGGATTTTTTTTCCTATGAACACACACGACCGTGTAAAGTAATCAGAGCAGGTTTTCGTTTTTTTTTTAATACGTAAATTTATTATAAGTAGTGGTGGATAAAGCCCAACTGTACGCGCCGTAAAATTAGAAATCATGTTTTATTTTCTTTAGTAAACGTAATATCCTGTATTTACGGACTCTCTGTCTGTTGTTATTTTCCGAACTTCCCTAATGAGAAGTCCGGATAAGGCAGCGCTTACAGATACTTCTTATAGTTATAAAAACATTAGAATCTGTATCTAGCGTAATTGTAAGATTCATCTAGGGGTATACAAAATATTATCTTACATCCTGCAAAATAAGGCGTGTTTATCAAAGGGATATCCTATAAACCTTCAAACATATTAAAATCCGTTTGAACAAAAATGAGACAGTTAATCAAATAATAACTTATATAAAGGAAACTATACATTTGTCCTCATAAATCGTAACATTGTTCAAATGACCCAACAGAATTCTCCCACAACCGCAGTCGCACTTTGCACGCAAAATTTTCGAGAAGCATGCACCCTCGAATGTCTTAGTGCGTGTAAAAAGACTTTGCTGGGAAATGAATTTTAATCCTTCCCGACACTCTGAAATATAACGACTTCCGCGAACAAAGCCCAAAAGTAAAAGTATACTATCGTGGATACGGAAGTTATAAATATCGCATTTTTTTTGTTGCTAATTTTTAATCCCGCCCAACCAGTCGTAGATGAATCTCTCTGATAATCTATCTAAAGTAATATCCGTAAAGTCATTCAAGCAGAGGTGATTCAGCAGAATTTTTTTTTATCTTTTACCTGAATACCAGGAAGTTTCTCCACTAGCGAGTGATCTCTGGGAAAAACGGATGTAATTTAACACAAAACACGGTCTAAGGACAAACATAAAGATATTTTACGTACCTTCGTATAGATTCTCAATGAAATTTCAAAATAGAGAAAAATGACGAAGTTGAAAAATGTTAGTAATAGGAGTCATTAGGAAATCAAATAAGCCCATATAATTTTTCCCTCAAATGTCATGCCATAAAAGATCGGATTTCGCGTATCTGCGTAGATTCTGTCGCTTAAACAAGGAAACGACTCCCGATAGTTTCCAGTGCGATGTACCGACGACATCTTATCTCTGTTAGGTTAGAATAAATTTTTTTCACCAACTTGGACTTACTTAAATGCTTTTACCAGATACCATTACCTAAGTGATGGTACCTCATACACCGTTTTCAGCACACTCAGGGGACATTATCAATTTTTACGTATGCCTCCGGCTTCCGTTTCGTGCGCCCCAATTATAATATAGTGTTTGGAGACTTTTAAGGGATACCCTACATGCTTATATGGTTGATCTTGTAATCTTTTCTAATACCTTAGAAGTACATTCACATAAAGTAGAGCTAGTGCTACAGAGACAAAGACAAATAATCTCAGAGTAAAATAAAATATCTAAATGTGAGTTTTTTAAAACCGAACATGTTATCTAGGTTTTTATGTGTCTGTCAAGGTCTTACAATCGTATGTAAATATGTAACTCTTCAATCATGACAGCTCCTTTAACAGATCTTACGAAGAAGAGCGTAGATTTATTATGGTCTGAAAAGCATCAACAGGCGTTCGATATCTTAAAAAGCGGAAAAATGCAGCTTACCTAACTTAAAAATCCCTGATTTAAATAAGGAATTTTTTTTTTATTGCAACAGACGCCTCAGACCAAGGGGTAAGAGGGATACTACTTCAGTAATATGATAAACAGTTCTTCCCTATAGTTTTTTATTCACGTAAACTAAAGCCCTCTGAAAGTAAATATGCAGTAATAGGCAAGGAAGGGCTAGGTATCTTTAACACTAGTACATTTTAAGTTCATAATCTATGGCTATCCTGATAAAGTCCTTACTGAACATGAGTCCTTTACGAGTTTTTCAAAGGCTTTAATCACAGTCCAAAAGGAACTCTGGTGACAAATGATCATTCAGGTCTTTGGAGCCAAGATAAGATATCTACCTGGGAAGCAAATATCATAGCTGACGCATTATCCCGCAATCCCGCACCACAGCAAAGAACCATTAATTGGACTAAAAGATATAGAAACATCGTGCCTATTGTTAAAACCGTATCTAAACAAGAAAATTCCTTAACAACCCAAGAGATCGCGAGCATTGAATATCTGGGTCGGAGCGCAGAACTGTTACAAACTGAACAAAGCAAGTGTCAACAGCGATAAGCAAAACAATAAACACCAAAACAATAAACACTTCGAAACGGAAACACCGGGTCAGTGGCTAGGCAAAAAAAACAATAAACACTTCGAGACAGAAACCCTAAAGCAAAAGTATATTTATAGTATGTGTATCAGAATAATGTAATCAAATGTAATGTTCTATGGTAGGTCTGTGACGAGGAAAACCCGAAGAACACAGCAGAGGACTAACGACCAGGTAGTAGTAATAATCTCTCTCATACCAATCGTCATAAACTGGTTGCATTCCGTCATCCAGTGGTTCCCTAGTATGTCACAGAAAGCCAAATCACTGTTTTACTGGCCTACAATGCTTACAGATATAAAAAGACATATCTGATTAACAACACGTGTTATGAAAACAAGGGATACACTAAGACACCTGTCAGTTTAAGGGCCTATCCTGTGCCAAATCAATCCTTGAAAGAATATACGTAGAATTATTAACAGAATTACGAGTCTGACAGAGGGAATAAACACTTCTTAGTGTTAATAGTTTCCTTGACACGTTATATAGAATTAATAGCACTAAAACAAACACCGCAATTGAGTGCGTTAGGAATATTTATGAGTGCTAAATCAGTAAATATGGAATTCAACACATAATAATCTGTGACTCGGGTGGTGTAAATCAATAATAATCTCCTTAACACTTTGTTGTGTGAATTCCTTTCCATTAAGAAAACCAATAATATATTTTATCGCCAGAGTCAATCGGTTTTTTGGTAGAATACCGGATAATTAAATAGGAAGTGTCAATGTCTTACGAGTTACAACTCGTGATATTGGATCCGAACTGGATTATAGCGGTTCTCAGCGGTTTTAAATACCTTTATCAGTTATTTCTTGTATCTATAGAATTGATGCCGCAAGTAGTCCTTATACGGTACGCGCTAGAACACTCTTCCACATATTCAAGCCAACCATTAATTTATCAAATATATATATATATATATATATATAAAAAGAAATATATAAAATAATAAATCTAAAAAAAAAATAAAATAAATATGGATACAAGGTGGAGTCAATATAATACACTCCGTTAGAAGTCGGAAGGGTTACAAATTATAATAAAAAAGGAATCACGATAAAATCAATAAGCAAAACGTAACCATAGATAATTAAATATCCAAATATATATGCGTAAAGATTTGAACTCTACCTTAACGCTTTAGTAATGACAAAATAAGCTAAAAGTTCAAACACATATCAAAAACCTACTGACATATTGTCTGTCCCGGTGATTTATATTCGTAGTCAATGTAAAAAAAAAAAAAAAAAAAAAAAAAATAATAATAATAATAATAATAATAATAATAATAATAATAAATAAATAAATAAAATAAAATAAAGAGATTTTAAAGTCAGGAAGTCTAGAAGTGAAAATCTTATCTATGAATAATCCTATATGAATCTTATACAGGGCTAATAATATATATAGAATTTGTATGGAAACCTTTTTCATATAGTTGAATAAGGAATATTAATTTAAGAATATTCAATTATGCAGTTTTCCAACATGAAACTAATATATTGTTCAATTTTGGTACTGTTTTTTTTTTCAGACATTCTTCTCATGTGGGTCGAGTATTAAAAAACAAAAAATTTATCCTAAAGTCGTATTTGTTACAGCAAGTAACGTTAACTCTTAGCTGGCTGAGAGCAATCTCCTGCCAGTGACGACGTCATCATTGCCGTATCAGCATTTGTTCCTTTTAACCTCAATAATCTGCTTACACAGGCTTCATCTGTGTGCGTCTCTGCTTGCAAAACAGATTGACTGGAGAAAGGAAGTGCTTAGCCCGAACTTCTCATGGACAAGGCAGACGTTATGGTACAAGTGTCTATCGGTGTGCGCAATGCAACTTTAGCTAAGGAGTTGCAATCATTTTAAAATTAATAACAAAATAAGCAAATAGAATTTCTATAACAACAAAATGAATTAATTTTTCTGAACCTCATAGACATTTAGAAGTATCAAGATATATATGTGAAATATTTACTTGCAACATTAGCCTATTACAATTCAAGTAAAACATTCATGGGAAAATGTCACATTTTCTTGAAAAAACCCAAAGTTTATTTAGAAATTAGTTACATAGTGGGTTTTTTTCGTTGCATCTCCTACCTATTAATAATGTTTTAAAAGTTAACCTCAGAGGATGCGCACGAGAAAATTGAATATGAAACTTTTGTTAGGGCACATAGAATCATGATTAATCTTCTCTTTGACTCTTATGTTGCCTGGCAATCTTACAATTTAGCTCCATTTCCACTTCTTTGTCTAGTAACTTACTACCAGTAATATCGAATTTTCTTTGGGATTCGTATTGAATATCTGTTTATTTTTTATAATTATGGATATTTTTACAGTCCTCATAGACCTGGATAGGTTCACTCATTGTAATGCCATGGATAAAAAAGTTTGTACAGCGGACTCTTTTTGAATTCCAAAATATCAGCGAATTCATGGGGTTGGGTTTAAGTCTGGTCTAAATGGCTCTCTTCCCTCCCCTGTAATTTGGATGTCGTCTGAAATTTACTTTGCCTTGTGACAAGTATAATTTCACTTGCAGGCTGATTAATGGAACCTGGTTACAGAGCCTGCAGTATCGAGAGTTTTCACATCGCAACTTCAAAAAATTGTTCGTCGCAGCGGACGACTACAGTCAAGTAACAACCGCCTACAATGTGAAAGGAATTTCATGGACTTCTTCGACCGACACCGTATCTCGTCGTTAATCTCGTTGTAATGCGGAATGCTCCGGCGGACTGTCGGAATCGACTACGAATGGGGCATACTTCCGACAATTACGACCCGTAGGATATTCAACTCTACTTTGCTGGCGAAGGACTCGTGCTGGGGATGTTTTTTTTATTCATCGCGAACGTAATCGTGTGGCT
>NC_061107.1:17438385-17443385 GCF_015104395.2 Macrobrachium nipponense | reverse complement strand
ATCATTTTCATTTGAGCAACTTCTTCGGAAAGAAGCCACATTAGAATAAATATAGATCTACTGAACACTTTTTCGTTCGAGAAATTTTTTATGCAATGTCATTTATACATTTCCTAAAAATGTGGTTGTCTCGTGTCCTGTTCCAGGGGCGAGTAAGGAATAGCCGTCATAAAAACAATGCTTCATCACGTGGAGTGGGCACATTACATCATGGTTTATGCCGAAACTTGAATTCCAGGTGATATTTCACCTCGTGAAACGTTATATACGCTTGTCATGCAATTTGCATAAAACATCGAAGCGTTGGTGCTGGGGCAACATTCCATCACGAGGTAAGTATTCTTCTGTTTATGTAAGTAGTCATCTTCGTCTATGGCCTTTTGCTTGTGCTTGATCATAATAAGTGGAGTGGTTAACTTAGCGTGAAACTGGAATAAAAGTGCGTTAAACTTACTGGCTAAATTTCACGCTTTTTATAGGGTAATATAACCTCCTCCTCAAACTGTCGTGAATCTTCTTATGTTAATTTTGATTCCATGACGAAAATATGAAAGTAAAAAAAAATAAATAGATAAAAAAAGCTAATTTCCAACTTCTTTTTTTCAAGATGTTGTCCCTAAATTTGAGATGACAGTTTTTCTTTCTAAATAAAATGGGTACACTACAGCAAGCACATGCACGCAGGTCTTCATATGCATTTTTATGAATCATTCGGGAAGATTGCACTTGGTCTGTCTCCACCCCAGAATGGTGATTGCACCATTTCCTTTATTTTATTACCAAGTGAGCTAAACTCCCCAATATCCTATTGAGTGTTCCCCCTCAGAAGTATCATTTTCAGGTAGGATTTTAATCTTTCAAAATATTATTTAGGCCTTTCGTATACCTTAATAACACCAGTTTGGTATTTTCACAGTGTAATGTGAACTTTTACAGCATACTCTTTCTTCCATGAGTAATTTTTTTCTATCATACAAACGGAGACATGCTGAACTTCAAATTTTATTAAATTAATTTTTCTGTTCAGTGTCTGCCTCTACGTATTGACGTAAAGCTAATCCATTATTTTGGACCGAGATACCATTAAAGAACCTCCTATTTTTTTCAATATCATTTCGATCTTTTCGTAACACGAGCAATCTTCATTTCCGTCTAAATCCCACACAAACGTAGTAACTACTTTGTTGCATATTATCTGCTTGTTTGATTGTATGGTCTTTTTACATTGCATGGAACCAGTGGTTATTAGAAACGGGACCAACGGCTTTGCGTGACTTCCGAATCACGTCGAGAGTGAACTACCATCACCAGAAATACACGTATCTCATACCTCATTGGAATGCCCGAGGAATCGAACTCTCGGCCACCGGGGTGGTAGTACGCCAACACCGTACCGACCAAGCCACTGAGGCGCTCATATTATCTGCCGTTCATTTTCATAAGACGAATGATATAGTGTTACAAAAATGCAACACGTGTTCAAGTAATGAACTTCACTCTGCCCCCGTCGTAATGTGGACGAAAAAATGACAAATATTTAACCAATTTGTATTTTTCATGACTAAAACAAACCTTCGGTCTTAGCACTAGGATAATACTAGCGCCAGCTTGGCGCTCGTATTATCCTAATGTTAAGACCGAAGGTTTGTCCCGTATATGAACAATTGCAAGTTTATGAAATGATCTTGTATTTCCATGAGATTGATTTGCATGGTAATCATATCGGATCAACATCGGCTAATATGAACCGGTTTTCCGTTTCAATCACCATTTTGGTTCAAGAATGAATTTTTGATAGAGTGATAGATCTGTTGCCTTTCTCGTATTGTTATAATGACCCTATTTCGACGATTTATTATGCCCATCGTTCTTTTATAGCCGTCATGTCTATTAAGTGTTTGTTAGACAATAAATACAAGTTACAGTTCTGCCTGGAATGTTGTCAAGCAGATCTACAGACAATTTTTGCAATCAGTAGGTCTATTTTCCCTACGGGAAATACATTAACTCTCTTGGACTTTTGGTAATGATATGACGAAGGAGTTTCATTACTTACATTCTGTCATTATGCTTTTTTTTTATTCAGTTGTCTAAGGACGTCATCTTTGTTTCTTTAGCTTTTGGCCTTTGGGATATGTGTTATAATTCTCGGGCAGGACTTTCAGAAAAAAAATCAGGTATATATATACATATATATATATATATATATATATATATATATATATATATATATATATATATATATATATATATATATATACTTATATTCGAGTGGGCGATCTCCTGGTTAGCATTTGAAGGTGTTTCCGTCTAATTATTCTGTCTTTTTTTTTTTTCCGAGCTTGGTGAGCCTTAGTACTATTCTAAAATTATAAGCCCGTTTCCACATCTATTGCAGATTGTACGTCATATTTCTTAATTTATCTAAACGATGGCAAAAGGTTTGAACGAGTTCGTAATCCAAAATGATTCTTTAGAATAAAAATTGTAACAATACAAAAATGATGATAAAGTCGTTTTGCCCATTAGGTAAAAATGAATTGTATAAATGGAATATCATATAATTCTCAATTAAATATATATAACAATAGTCTTTCAGCCAGACGGCGTATACCCAATTTCAGCTAATGGTCTCTAGTGAATTTATCCCGCATTACTCTAAAAACTTCGTATTCTCAAGAGCTGGGGCTGTACATGACGCGTGGCGGCTATTTCAGATGCACCTAAAATGTGAATTTAACTTCCTGGCATTGTTAATGTGGCAAGAATATATTGCGGTTCTTGTTTCCACTTCCTCATATAGCGAATATGACCTTTGAGTCCAGCTTTTATGATATTTGTATACCACCTCGCATCCATAACATAGAGACAACTAAAGCTCTTTCTTGGGGAGATTCTCCACCTTAGCATTGTATGTTTGAATATATGTATGCATATATAATATGCATACATACATTATATACATACATACACACACACACACACACACACACACACACATATATATATATATATATTATATATATATATATATATATATATATAATACACATACATACATTCAAGTCTCTGCAGTGACAAGCGTATGCAAAAACGAGCGAAGAATTTGAGAAGTTAGGAGGGCATTGTTGATGATATTACAATTTCATAGGTATTTTGTAAAAATGACCAGTAGATTCAACGTATATATGTATATATACATACATACATACGTACATTCATATGTACGTACATACATACATTAATGAATTTAATGCTAAGGTGGAGAATGTTTAAGGTAGTGCTTTAGTTAGCTCACCGCCCACTCGCCTACTGAGTCCAATAAAATTCTTGCCCGGGCAGATGTATTTACAGTGTAGAATTCCATCTGAGTGTTGAGTTATTTCCAAGGTAAAGTCAGGTTAATATTCAGGGGTATTTGCAGCTTAATATTTGAAAGTTGCTTTTACTTTATGAAATCCCTAGATACAGTAATGAGACCTTTCCAAATGAATGAAAAACGGATTAATATAAATGGATGTAGAAAGCCTGAAGAGAGAATTGGAAACTCAGCAAGGATAATGAAACCCCATATTAACTGAAACTCTACGTCAGTCCTTCAGCCTCTAGATCTTTCACTGATGATTTTCTGTCTCAGAAGATTCACACCTGAACCAGTGTTAATTGTCTGTACTTCCCTCACTAAGTAGTTGCTGCCTTATATAATGATGATACTATATCTTTCACTGATGATTTTTTCTGTTCAGAAGATTCACACCTGAATCAGTTATCTTTCGATTGGTGTAATTCCTCATTCTTAAGAAAAGTTGCTGCCTTATGTAATGATGATACTAGATCTTTCATTGATAACTTTCTGTATCAGAAAATTCACACCTGAACCAGTTCTCTTTTGATTGCTGTAATTCCTCATTCTTAAGTAAAGTTGCTGCCTTATGTAGTGATGACACTAGATCTTCCATTGATGATTTTCTGTCTCAGAAGATTCACACCGGAATCAGTTCTCTTTCGATTGCTGTAATTCCTCATTCTTAAGTAAAGTTGATGCCTTATGTGATGATGATACTAGAGAAAATAGTCCCCTTGAACTAGTAATATTCGCAGGATGTTTCGCCTTATTTTTTTTTTATTTTTTATTGTCAGGTTTTCTTTGTCTCCCTGCGTCCTTTCTGTTCCTCATTTCTCTAATCGCCCCTCTCGTTTCCCTCAATTTCCCCTCCCATTCACAAATCCAGCGTGATAAAACTCCCTCTTTCCTTCCTTAAATCCTTTCTCTACTATGCCTTTGAGACTTCTTTGTCTTTCCCTTCTCTCATTGGTGAGTTTTATCCCATTTCTTTATCTTCGTTCCTCCCTTTCAGATCCGTTACCTCTTTCTCTCGCTCCTTTTTCCAATTCTACTGTTCCGAGCGTTAGAATTTTCCACTTTTCACCACTCTTTGTTTTCGCCCATTTCTCTCGCAGCAAATAATAACAGTCTGCGAATTGTTTCGCGACACTAAGAAAGGTGGGTGTCGCGTGAATCAGGTTTGTTGCTGAAAAGTCTGGAAACTATGCTGGATACGCTCATATACTTGTCAACAAAAGTCTGACGACCATGAATATATATCTGCATGCGGTATGAGCGGATAGAAATGAAACTTGGTCTCGTGTCAGGATTAACTTCGTGAATAAGTTAAAAGCTTTTTTTCTGTACCGTGACTGTTTCAGTTTCGCAAGGCCTGACTAACGGACAGTAGGGAATATAATAGGTATTAGTTTGAATGGAGTGGGATGTAGTTGATTCGCGCCGGTGATATGATTTTTTTTTTTAAAGCAATAGATCTAAAAGTGTCATTTATGAATCAGTGTTTGTCAAGTTAAGGTTTTGCAACTGTCATCTATTACGATGAATGTTTTTAGATTTTAATAAGGGCAACTCAAGTTTTTTTCTTTTCACGTATAAAACGAAACGAGTTTATGGCAAAGCTCTGCAGACCTAAAATCATACTATAATGGGCGTA
>NC_061107.1:17383385-17428385 GCF_015104395.2 Macrobrachium nipponense | reverse complement strand
ATAACGGCAAATGACATTAAAGCATTCCTGTTAATATTTTTGGAAGAATGGACTTTGAACATGCGTGTAAATTTTTTAAATAATAAAAAGATAGGAGTCGTTAATATTTACAACTATCATAGCTTTAACTGATGAAACTGAAGCGTAGACTTGAGAGAATTATTTATGATTTTGGAAATGAGCAGAGTTTATAGGAACCTTTAACATAGGTAAAGTTAAAAAGTTGAATGGGAAGCAAGGTGATGGAGAGAAAAAAATGAGACATGGATTAAATAATGCAAAAAGGTTGCTCTTTCTCAGCGATGTGTTTATAAAGCATCGTTTGTTTAATAAATCCATTGACACTGAAAGCATTGACGTATACAGATTGTGATGATGCCATTCGCCTTCCTGATTATGAATTGTGTGGCTATTACGGTGCAGAGAGAGACGAGAGAGAGAGAGAGAGAGAGAGAGAGAGAGAGAGAGAGGGGGGGGGGTGTCTGAACGTTATTACGGTGAAGTGTTTGTACTGTGTAAACAAAAAGGCTATCAGTGATGGAAATATATCACAAAATATATATCACTATGAGAGTGAGCTACGTCACAAGGAGAGAGTGAGGCCAAAAAAAAAAGCTCTTTAAGGTAATAAATGCTAAGGGATATTAGTGAGTAGAAGGATCTTAGAATATATAGACTAGCTCGGAGAAATTGAATTTAGGCTAAAATGCCAAGCACTGGTGCAACTTCAGTCTTTCAGCCATAAAAATATTACACGAATAGCAAGACAGAGAGAGAGAGAGAGAGAGAGAGAGAGAGAGAGAGAGAGAGAGAGAGAGAGAGACCTATAAAGTAAATGAAATGAAACAGAAAAAATAAATCCCACGGCGAATTCTTTTTATCAAATAAGAGCAAACGATTAACAAGAAGAGGAATAAAGAATATAAAGAAGGTTAGGACAAGAGAAGCGACATCTCATGAGTAACTGAGAAGGTTATAGGTCATTTGGAAAGAATAGGTGACGAAAGGCCTGAAAAAAGGGTTTTATAATTCAGGATCGTTCGAGGAGGATGCAGAGGAATAACCAGAAACTTCTGGGAAAACAGAAGCGATAGATTGCACACAACATAAAGGTGAAATGAATAATATGAGGAATTAATTTGGCTGTGATGTTGTAAAGGCTAGTTAATTTTTACACTATTTTTACGTGAAATAAACCCCTTATAGATTTGTATATTTTCCCGGAAACCACCAATTTTGTTTTTAAAAAATCTTAACGATGAAAAATATAAGCAAATCTCACTAGAAGAAAGGCTTTGAAATTCTTAGAAAATATTTTGTTTCATAGGTCAAATATTCAGTGCATATAAAACGGCCCCGTGCTATTTTCCTTGCTTGTTGAAATAAACTTAAATAAACTTGGCAGAATCGATTCTTCCAATGACTTTTCTTAAAACATTTCTACGAGACACTAAAATAAAGAATGTAAAGATATGGAAAAAAAATACCGCATTGCTTGCGATTGGAGTGTAGGGGAAAAGGAGATAAAACCAAGATAAATATCAAGATTTGCAATATTGGTAAAGATGACACTCTCCACCTGTCCATTGGAGTCTGATAATATAAAAAGAGATTATCATAAAATAAAATTACGTCGAAGCTAATATCAGTCAGGATGCAGCAATTACATCTCGTTTACGACGAATCTCGTCGTCGATCATAAACATTAAGAGCATTGATGAGGCGTTTTCATTAAAGCAATGTATAATCACCGTAACGAGAACCTGATATCTGGAAATAATACTTCTGACAGCAGCTGCGTCACACGTATTACATGCATTACTTTGTATTACTGTTTCTCCTTCCAAACTCATTTCGAAATGAATGTATCAGCGCTATTAGTTTCACAACACGACTGACGCTAATTTGCTAGTTATGAATATCCATAGTGGCACTCTTTATTGAAAATGATGATGGTAGAGTGATGAATCTGTGACCTGTTTGGTGACGAAACAAAGAAGAGAATCAATATCATTTGACAATATAACGTAACTCACAGGAGATCCGCTGTGTATTTTCTGAATGATGGATTGTGTTTTGAAGACTTTTCTCCATTTGTTCAGTAAGAGTTTTTTTTTATTCCTGATATCTCCGGCAGAACTCGAGAGGTCACTACAAAGCATACACCCACTGTAGGAGTGTAAAGGTGTACATGTGTATGTATATATGTATGTATGTGCGCGTCTTTTTTTAAAGTGTCCAGTCTTACATTATCGTCATGATTTTCGTAGGGTCAAATGCGTCTAATATCAAACCCCTTGCTCATTGAAGTGTCTGTTGTGACGTTCTCTGGAGGTGAAATTTAGTCCCATAGGAGAGTTGTATCTCCTTCACTATTGTTTGTTTGTATGGTGCTTTTACGTTGCATGGAACCAGTGGTTATTCAGCAACGGGACCAACGGCTTTACGTGACTTCCGAACCACGTCGAGAGTGAACTTCTATCACCAGAAATACACATCTCTCACTCCTCAAGGAATGGACCGAGAATCGAACCCGCAACCGCAGATATGGGACGCTAATACCATACCAACCACGCCCGCTGATGGCGCGTTCTCCTCCGCTATTGGGGGCTTGCTATACAATATTTCTTAAAATTAGGAAACGAGACTTAAGTCTCTGCAAAGACTTGAACGCAGAGAAAAAAAAAAACCTTTTTAATTTTTCCCATAACTTTACATTCTTTATTTTAGTGTCTCGTAGAAATATTTTAAGAAAAGTCAATGAAAGAATCGATTCTACCAAGTTTATTTAAGTTTATTTCAACAAGCAAGGAAAATAGCTCAGGGCCGTTTACAGCACGAATATTTGAACTATGGAACAAAATATTCTGTAAGATTTTCAATGCCTTTCTTCTAGTGAGATATGCGTATATTTTTCATCGTTAAGATTTTTTTTTTTTTTTTATAAAACAAAACTGATGGTTTCGAGAAAATATACGACAATGGTTACTGCAGTTAAACCCTTCTTAGAAAACATTACAATCTAGGGTTTTATTTCATGTAAAAAATAATGTAAAAATTAACTAGCTTCTACAACAGCACAACCAAATTATTCCTCATATTGTTCATTTCACTTTTTATTGTTGTGTGCAATCTATCGCTCCTGTTTCCCAAGAGGTTTCTGGTTATTCCTCTGCATCCTCCTCGAACGATCTTGAATTACAAAACCCTTTTTCCAAGCCTTTCGTCACATATTCTTTCCAAATGACCTATAATCTTCTCAGTTACCCCTGAGATGTCACTTCACTTATCCTAACCTTCTTTATATTCTTTATTTCTCTTTATTGCAGTCGTTTGTTGTTTGATAAAAAGAATTCGCCGTGGGATTTATTTTTTTCAGTTTCATCTCATTTATTTTATAGGCTCTCTCTCTCTCTCTCTCTCTCTCTCTCTCTCTCTCTCTTGCTGTCCAACCACTCAAACTCTCTCCTTGTAATATTTTTTATGGCTGAATGACTGAAGTTGCACCAGTGCTTAGATTTTTAGGCGAAATTCCATTAATCCAAGTCTTTATATTCTAAGATCCTTTTACTCACTAATATCCCTTAGTATTTATTCCCTTAAAGAACACTTTTTAGCCCTTCACTCTCTCCATGTGACGTAGCTCACTCTCATTGTGATATATATTTTGTGATATATTTCCAACACTGATTGATTTTTTGCTTACACAGCACAAACACTTCACCGTAATAACATTCAGACCTCTCTCTCTCTCTCTCTCTCTCTCTCTGCACCGTAATAGCCACACTTCATAATCATGAAGGCGAATTGGCATCACAATCTGTATACATCTATGTTTCAGTGTCAATGGATAAAACGATGCTTTATAAACATCTGCTGAGAAAGAGCAACCTTCTTGTATTATTTAATCCATGTCTCATTTTTTTCTCTCCATCACCTTGCTTCCCATTCAACATTTTAACTTAACCTATGTTAAAGGTTGCTATAAACTCTGCTCATTTCCAAAATCATAAATAATTCTCTCAAGTCTACGCTTCAGTTTCATCAGTTTAAGCTATGATAGTTGTAAATATTAACGACTCCTTACTTTATCTTATTTAACAAATTTACACGCATGTTCAAAGTCCATTCTTACAAAAATAATTACAGGATCTTTAATGTCATTTGTCCGTTATTTTTCTGGAGTAACCATCATTATCTTAAATTAAGATTTTCAAACAATTGTTGCCCAAAATATTCAGTTTCTTTACTGAATTTAAACCTTCATGAATTATATAACGCACTACCGATATGCACCCGAATACTTTCCCACCTAACTAACCCCCCCCCCCCCCCCACACACACACACACACACAATCGATCCAAACTATCAGTATTACACAGCTGACGGGTATTTCAAGATCATCCGTCAAATTGAGTCAAAAAATAAATTTCCTTCTTCTTTGAAATTGAAATTTTGTTTTCATAGCGCTTCCCGTCCCCCGCCCCGCCCCCCCCCCACCCACCCCCTTCGTATCTACCTTCTCTATTTCCTCAAATGTTCCAGTATGCATATCAGGTTCTCCAATAAAAATGTCATTTTATTCTTTTCCCTTTTACCAAAGCACAAGAGTGTGAATTTCTGTTAGCCAATAGTTGGCACGTCATACAACGAACCTGGAATCGATGGCTATGATATTTATTTCTATAGCATTTGTGTTTTGTCATCTTTTAACTTTTAGATGAACAGGAGTTTTGTTACCTTAATATAACTCATTCATGATTTTAATGTCGTTACTCTATGCCCATCATTTGAGGTTTACCCAGGTAGTAGGTTTGACCAGGTAGTAAGTTTGACCCAAGTAGTAAGTTTTTGACCCAGGGTAGTATATATATATACATATACATAAATATGGGTGTGTGTGTGCGGTTGTATATCTATGTATCTGTGTGTGTACTGGCATTAGAATTGCTTTCAAGATCTATGAGGCGAGTTTAAATGTGAAACATAAATGACAATATTACGAGCTTGTAGAACGCAGTTTTATTTTACTGATTGTCTTGAAAAATTTACCAGATGTAGATGAAACCAAAATTTACAAAAACTTTCGCAAAAACTTGCATTTATATTCAGCTCGTTTAATTTCTTATTATTTACGTTCCTCTTTCCTCTCGTGTGTTTGTTACTGAATCCCAAATCCTGCGCATGCACGTTGAAGTTCTCCAAACATTGACATGACTCTGTTGGTTGATGTGTGCAACGAATACAAAAGTAAAAAGCTTAATTTTTCGCCATCTTTGAAAAGTGCTCTCTGCTCTGTTTGTAATGTTAGGTGCCATTTTTTTTAATGTGAATTAGGTTTCATCTTGTCTTGAAGAAGTTATAAGAATAATTTGTAACTCTTTTCTCTCACAGGAATTTCTGTATGGTAAGGTTAAATAAAGTGCGTCTGAAGAAAGGGAACAATTGAATCTACCAAAAGTCTATCTTGTCCTGCCAAGTGAATTCCAAAAGTCATCTGCTAAAAAGTTGAAGAATCTGATCCGTCACTAAGGAAATTGAATTGTTTTTTGAGGTGAATTATTTGCAATTTATTATTGAGTGGATATACTTTTCTCGGAGGTGGATTTCGGGAATTTCTGCTGGGTTTAATCCTTTGAAATCATCATGGGAACTTGCAACATAGGTCGATTCCTAAATGGAAGGAAGGATAAAATTTCATATAGGGTTCAATTGAAAACCAAAATACGGTGGAAAATGAACTTTTATGCAGTAATCACATGAATATACAATTACCGAAAAAAATGCAAATATACAATGGCCACAAAATTAATTACAAAGTCGAAAACAACAGTATAACTGTGTAATTTCACTTTTAATATAAAATCAAAGAAAATGGCGCCTTTAAAATATACAATTACTAAAAATAATTCTAATAAAAGGACTTTTAAGAGCATCGGGAGGATGCCAGGATGAAGTCATTGACTGAACCGTTCCCTCAGTAGATCCTTATATTGCCTGATTGCCTAGTTACCAGTTCTGGGAATCTTCATGGCTGCAGTAAAAAACCATTAAGAATAATTACTAGGGTTCATGCGAGAGCTGTCTTACCGAAGTCATTCCCTTCGGGAAATTCTTCGTAGATTTTCTCTTCACTTTCGTAAATTCCTTGAGATATAGATGGCGGTATAACAATCAAGGTTATATAATATATATATTTATGTATAGTACATATATATATATATATATATATATATATATATGTAATATATATATATATATATATATATATATATATATATATATTGTTAGCATTTTATTGATCTCCTCGTCTACCCAGCATTTAGTTAAATATATTGATTGCTAGAAAAGCAGTCATTTACCCTAATATCAGCTGATTTTAGGCAGGAACCCAAAGCAGGCCAGCCGTAGTTGCGGGAAGGGGGAAATAAAGACTCTTGTCAGCCTTAGGGACGTTATCCCAAAAGGGAGGTGTATTTAGTTAGGTACTTCATAGGCCTACTCCTAAGATCTTTTATCCTGTGAACTTCTCGCTGGCGATATGCTCTGTATCCAGGAATGCCACCGGAAACAAAAAGGGGTATAAGCTGACCCCCAACACCTATGCTTAACCCATGCAGTCGCTCCCAGTCAGCTCCAAGCCGTGACCTCGGACGGATGTCCCAGCCAGCAGCCTTCTATTAGGCCTACCAAGGCGTTACTGGTGCGCCCAGGCCTGGGACAAAGCCGACGCCGCATTCTACCAAGGCCCGCTTACTATGGCACCAAGGTACGTCTTGTGAATCAGTCATATTGCCAGTTCTTTACCTCCTAGTGGTACTACTCCCCATTTTCAAAATTCAAACTCCTAATTCTCAAATGAACATTCCTTTGTTCATTTTTCCACTGCCTCAATGGCCGCATGCCTCCCTTTTGTGATCGTCCCAGACAAATAAGTCATTGAATATTCCATTTAACACTAAGAGTAACTCCACATGTGTAGACAAAGTGAGTAACTGTAACTTGTGCAAGAACTCTTTAATTATTTTGTGTCAAATCTGGGATTTCTTCCAGATTTTCCTGAGCACGTGTCCAAGTCTTCGCACCTGCAAGTGCTGCATTACCGCAAGATAATATGAATAATTTTCAAAACCAGCTTTTACATGAATCTCATTTTAGCCAGTTATCATACCCTTGTGAGAGATAATATTTTTCCCCTTCCCCGTGCGGACAAGCTGCATTTACTCCTTCTCCAGGCCATTAAACGGTCTCTTGTAAATAAATATGTGTAAAGTACTTAGCTGAGTTTTCTGGCACCTCCTCTAGAGTAAATTAACACAATAAATCCTTTTAGGTAGGTTTCAGTAATTTATTCTGCATTTTCCCTCAAATATTTTCCTTTACGTATTTGGGCCCTTAAGGCCGGGATTCAAATGTAAAAATGGCGCATCTCGCCATGGATTCGAACCTTACCTTGCTTAAAAAAGCTTGTAAATTGTGTTATCCCTTGTACAACGTAAAACTGTAAATGATTTTACAAAGCGTAAATCAAAGCACACTTGCAGCGGAGACACACACACAGACTCACAGTAAGGCAAATCATTCATATAATATGATAATTTATAACCAATGTTAGCTTAAGGTACATTAAGGAATTATTTTAGAAGTGGTTTAAAAGAGTGTTAAGTATAAATTATTATATTGTACGGCCAGAGCGCCGGGCAAATTCTGTTATTTTGTATTGTGCGGGTAAGATAGATGCCAGAAAGTACTAGTTCAAACTAGGAAGTGCTTTGCCAGGGTTTATTGCATGTTTTGATAGCTAAGCTAGTTCGAGGAGTATTCTACTAATAGTTACGGCAAAAGAAGTGTACAATTCTTTTGTCTGTGATATATTAGGGGAATCGTTTTTACTTAGTTTTCATTCCAAGTGTTGGTAACCGCTTAGCCTGCCAGCTCTCAGCTTGGTGCATGCGCTCTCTCAGGCCAACCAGCCGACCTCGTTCTCACAAAGCAAAGCATTCATCCCTTTAAGCATTATCTCAACGATTTAAGCAAAGTAACGCAAGTCTTGGAAGTTTTATCGTAAATAATATCAAACGCCGTACTAAGCATCGATCATTCTGCCAGAAAAATTTATGCTGCTTTGCTTTGAATAAGAAATTAGAATTTCGTGTTGCAAATCGCTTTTTTTTGCGTTTACAGAAAATCAGCTGATTCACCATCGCGGGTAGTAGCCCGCTCTGCTAGCCTCACCACACGTTTCACCTCGCATCGCTCTCCGCTCGCTGAGCGAAAGTTTCATTTCACTTCGGACTTAATGTAACCTTTTCCATTTACAAATGTTTGCTAACGTTTTCATCTTAAAATCCTTACCGTCATTTCACTTGTCACATGGACCTAGGAACTTATGTAAAGTTTAACGTAAATCTTAAAAGTAGATTACATTAAAAGAATTGTTAACGCAAAAAGCGGCGTTGTAAATTTCATATGAAAAACGCAACTCTTTACAGTAACGTAACATTGTTCCTCACTAGCGCATTCTGTTTTCCTAAAACTTATTCAAACACAATTCTTCCAAAACTTTAACGTAAGATCATTTAAAGCAAGTTGCATCATATTAAACTAACATTATTAGTAGTTCAAATAAATACAAGGAGTTTTGTCATATATCAATTCGCCCTCTCAGAGAGAGAGAGAAAAACCTATTATTCCAAAGCCAAGAGTACTATGTCTATTACTTATACGCATGTAACATGCAGTTTGCAAGCATTTTTGCCATTTACCGAGTACTTCACCAAGGACTGAGCATTTCCAAATTACCATTACCTGTCGTTGCCTGAGTGGTCTATTCCATTTCTTTATCCCAAAAGACTTGGCGTATACCGCAAGCACAAACCGCACAGTGTGCTACGCAACCTCATTACTTCCATTAAGGAAGTCGTTACCAGTCTAGGACTGGCCACCCCAGTGCGCGTCAGGTCTTACCATTTTACAGTGCACTAATTCGCGGCACTGTCCATCGATGGCTGCTGAAGTACTCCCCACCTTTTACCTTCTCTCCTCCACCATTACACTCTGCCATGAACAGAGTGCCATTACTCATCAGTATATTTGAGTATACTGCATTTAGTGTCGTCCAACAGGACACACCAGCACGCTACCAGTTGCAATCATGGAAACGCCCTCCTTTAAAGTGCCTTTCCCCCCTTTACCGATGTAAAAGGTAGCTCTTTACCGGCGTGTCCACCTTACAGAAACGCCCAATTTCCTTAGTGTGTCCATGTACAAGGATCAGTGATCCTTCGGAACACTCAACAAGAGAACGCCTTCTGAAGTGCCGCAATACCAGCCCTAAGTGCTGTCAAAAAGGAACGCCTCCTCAAAGTGCTGCTGCACCTGTACATAGCTATTCAACTGTGTGTCCGTCATTACGGAACGCCTATTTCATTAGTGTATCCACCATTACGGATCACTACATCAAGGAACGCCTCCATAAGTGCCGTGCACCTGTATTGGACCTACAGGTTGCCCGGCCCATTCCAGCGTCTCCCAAGTTAGGAACGCCCTTACTTAAGTGTGACGTACACCGCCACACTCCATCTGATTTTGCTCACCTCATTAGAAGGTGCCATTCCAGAAGTGCCACCAACTTACAGGACACTTCCCAGTGCCACAGAGCACCAGTCTTTTCAGACTTTTCATTACCACAATGCAGAACATCCATGAAATAGTGCCACGTTACCAAGTAGGCACTCCCATTCCATCCAGTACTATTCCTGGCCACCATTATTTCTAACCATATCCAAGCCTCTGCTGCAGCCTAAGAGAAATGTCTTCCCTGCCAAAATCCAGAAGAATGAAGCCATTGCAGTTTGAATGGATAGATGGCAACCTCTATTCTGTTCCTTCAATCCTTCTGAAGGTTGCAAATGCCCTTATGGGAACAGGAGACCAGGGAAACCACATTGTGCCGCCTGGGCGTGGTTGATAAATTTCATGACGTTTATCAGGTGATATTGGGCCGAGATCTCCTGAAGCCGTATCTCCCCTGGACGCAGTTCCCACTACCAGATGCACCGGACCCCTGCAGCATGCCAAATAATCAATTATCAGTTTCGTATTCAGAGGCTAGTGCCTCCAATGTCACCCGACATCATTTCTATTTGTGAGCCTGGTCCTGATCCAGTGCCAGAGCTAGAAATTCCTGCCGCATCCTGCCAGCCTCTTACCATTTCACCGCCTACCTCTCCATTTCGGAGTGAGCCAACCAGTTAACCCCGAACTTGTTTCCGAGGGTGATTCAACAGAGGATTCTTTAACCTCCCCACGTCAAATCACTACCAGAGAGGACTTTTCACCTGTGCCAGACCACACTGCCAGCCTTGGTGACTCCCCAGATTCGCAACCTGTGGTGTCATCTCGGCCTTATCGTCCAGTGCCACGGAAGACGTTCTGGAACAAGTTCTGCCGAGACTGTGGCCGCAAGGGTCACATGTCTGCAAATTACGGAGGGTGCACTAATCACAATATTCCCGCCATCGCAATGGCAGTTACAAATTCTTCCTCACTAGGACCCCCAGCTAAGGGCCTATAACCGTTGCACCCCTCCAAAGTAATCGTCCGCCAAGAAATCTCCCTGATACAGGAAGATTGAATCCCCCGCCAGGGGCTAACATTGACAGATGTCAACTCAACACCATTGAAGGCAATCAACCATATCAAGCTGATCCTTACGACCGTACAATTGAGAGTTCACCAGACCTCACTTCTCCAAACAAGTTTGTACCCTTAGCAGTTGCAAGTTAGCATTCCAGAATTTTACAACCTCCTCCTAGGGCAAGACATGAAGTCTCCCTCACAGTTCAAAAAGCCTAGGGGTCCTAGCCCCACGACAAATCACTCCAAAGCAAGGAGCCATCCAAGACCTACTTCCTCCGGGAAGTACGGCCACCAACAGTCTTCCCTCTACCAAGGAGGGAGATTGATCAGTCACAGTTCCGTTGCAAAACCTGTATCGTAATAGGGCACTCCACGAATTGGCCAAGGTGCCCTAGCAAGCTATGTGCAGCGGACCCTGTCCATGTTCTACAAGGCTTAGCCTTCCCCGAGAGACAGGAGCCTCTGTCTCCCATTACCAAGGGCCCGCTGAGAGGTATTGCACCCCCGGTACCCGTCACAGGTCCAGTCTACCTCAACTCTCTGCCAGTGCCACTTGGCAGCACTGCAGTCAGTGCCAAGCTCCGTCCACCTTGGACGTAGAGCCACCACAAACCTTGACCTCTGCGCCTGGCCCCGAGCTAGGGCCGGCGCCAAACCTTATCAAGGACCTCCTACAGATCCTCCAACAGGCATGGAGCGTACCGCAGTCCATGGCCAATTTCAAGTCCATGATTCTTCTTCACCCTCACCTCTGTTGTCCGGGGATGAACCTCCGGCAGACCTTACCTTCGCACCTCCTATGGACGACCAGGAACTGCCCGACCAGGAGTCAGCCTGGAGTCTTACCCTTACGACGGCTGTCGCAGCAGCCGAAGTGAGGGCCTCCCCTGCAGTAGGTTGCTGCAGATACCGAAGTAGGGTGTTCTCTTAAATCTCTCGGCTACCACTGCCCCTGCCTCCTGACGATGTTTCTGGCCTTACCCCAGAGTCAGTGCCTCCGTCAACTCCTGGGACTGGTGTAGCCAGGCCCTGGAGGAATAAGAAGAAGAAGAGGAAGGGACGTAGCAAATTAACAAGCTTACCAAAGAGCCACATGCTCTCCTTGACACCTGTGCCCGAAGTACAGTGTCACATTCATTTGCAGAGTGATCCTGGCACCTAACCCAGAGATAGGTAGCCAGCCTGATCTCTGCCAGTAGATTAACCATTTAACCCCCTAGAACTTGTCTCACTAACCCTCACTTAAATATCATAATTACCTCATTCCATTTTCCATCCTGGTACACAACTAACTGCTAATCATCCTCATAACATCATTACTCACCTTACATACTTTAACAATTCAGGTTCGATAAACCACTGCTGTGCGTACCGCACACTGAAATGATTGCGTCTCTACTTAACTGTAATGAGTATGTTAGGCTAATAATTTAGTACCTGGGCATTAGGGTAGTAGAAAGTAAAATTTTCAAGTAACCTTACATAGGGGTAGAGTAGACTGTCGTCACAGACGATCAGTAGTTCTCACTTAGGCTAGACTACATTAATTCAGAGTTCATAAACTTAGCATCTCCACCTATAGGTTAGGTATGCCTCTGTAGTTAGCCGTATCGCTGCTCTAAACCCTCAGTTTAGAGTAGGAGAACTGAGTAATCGAGACGATCAACTTATTTAGCCAAGGCCTTCACGCCCGAAAGGGAGTGAATGCCATTCTTAACCGGGGGAGCTGTTACATTTATTGATCTCCTCGTCTACCCAGCATTTAGTTAAATATTTTGATTGCTAGAAAAGCAGCCATTTACCCTAATATCAGCTGATTTTAGGTGGGAACCCAGCCGTAGTTGTGGGAAGGGTGAAATAAAGACTCTTGTCAGCCTTAGGGATGTATCCCAAAAGGGAGGGTGTAGGTAGTTAGGTACTTCATAGGCCTACTCCTAAGATCTTTTATCCTGTGAACTTCTCGCTGGCGATATGCTCTGTTTCCAGGAATGCCGCCGAAAGGGGATAGCTGACTCCCAACACCCATGCTTAACCCATGCAGTCGCTCTCAGTCAGCTCCAAGCCGTGACCTCAGACGGATGTCCCCAGCCAGCTGCCTTCTATTAGGCCTACCAAGGTGTTACTGGTGCGCCCAGGCCTGAGACAAAGCCGACGCCGCATTCTACCAAGGCCCGCTTACTATGGCACCTAGGTACGTCTTGTGAATCAGTCATATTGCCAGTTCTTTACCTCCTAGTGGTAACTACTCCCCATTTTCAAAATTCAAACTCCTAATTCTCAAATGAACATTCCTTTGTTCCTTTTCACTGACTCGTGGCCGCATGCCTCCCTTTTGTGATCGTCCCAGACAAATGAAGTCATTGAATATTTCATTTAACACTAAGAGTTACTCCACAGTGTGTTAGACAAAGTGAGTAACTGTAACTTGTGCAAGAACTCTTTAATTATTTTGTGTCTAATCTGGGATTTCTTCCAGATTTGCTGAGTCACGTGTCCAAGTCTTCGCCCCCCGAAGTGCTGCATTACCGCAAGATAATATGAACAATTTTGAAAACCAGCTTTTACATGAATCTCATTTTAGCCAGCTATCATACCCTTGTGAGAGATAATATTGTTCCCCGTGCGGACAAGCTGCATTTACTCCTTCTCCAGGCCATTAAACGGCCTCTTGTAAATAAATGTGTGTAAAGTAATTAGCTGAGTTTTCTGGCAACCTCCTCTAGAGTAAATTAACACAATAAATCCTTCTAAGGTAGGTTTCAAGTAATTTATTCTGCATTTTCCCTAAAATATATTTTCCTTTATGTATTTGGGCCCTTAAGGCCGGGATTCAAACGTAAAAATATATATATCTTTACATATATATTTTTCTCTTTCAAACCACAAACTTTATTTCCGTTACAGGTATGGATACTGACGTATCATCTCAAAAGCGCTCCATAAAAACGACAAATTCCTAGATTTCATGAAATATCTGTTCTTATTGAACGAGATAATTTTTAACGGTAGATGCATAGCCGACTGAATACTGATTGTAGTTAAGACCGTAAATCCGTGACGTTTTATAACCTTATTAGTGAATTTTATACTTTATTATTTAATATACCAGGTGTTCATGAAGTTCTGAATACCAGTGTTCATTGGAGCTTAGGAGACATGTGTTCATCAAGCTTAGAATGACAGTATTGATAAGGCATAGAAAACTTGTGTTCATGTATTTTTAGTTTGTGTGGATCTGTGTGTGTGTGTGCATGATTCTGTGTTAACAGTATATATCATGCACCGATGTCCAGAATATGGTGAAAATTCAGATATATTTATTTTGTGACCTCTTTACAACCTATACTTTGAAGAATACTTTCAATTTCAGACATATTTCTTTTGTGACCTCTGTACAACCTATACTTTGAGGAATACTTTCCATTTCACATATATCTATTTTGTGACCTCTATATTACCTACACTTTGAGGAATACTTTCCATTTCAGATCTATTTATTTTGAGACCTCTTTACAACCTATACTTTGAAGAATACTTCAATTAACAGGTTATATTTTTCTCGTCTCTTATCCCTATTGAAAGCTTATGACGGCAATCGTCCATTAAATCTGTTATACCATGTTTAACCTTCACGGTCAAATCCATGGCTCTCTGGTTGCCATAAAAATTCGCGCCAAACCGTATTAAGTTCGGCTCGGTTCCATCAGGTCTATTATTGGATGCACCAGCGAGCATGACCTCGTCCCTTTAGAGCCCAAGTTAAGTGGCTTTGGTGGAGTATATGATATGAACGTTGTTGTTCGGGATGAACTGTGACCTTTTATCTTTTTTTTTTTAGCCGAATGCTATTATTATTATTATTATTATTATTATTATTATTATTATTATTATTATTATTATTATTATATTCAGAGAAGTAGTAGGATCGAAATCTACGTTGTTCCTGAGTATTTTATAAGAGAGAGGAGAGAGAGAGAGAGAGAGAGAGAGAGAGAGAGAGAGAGAGAGAGAGATAGGGGGGGGAGGGGGTGGAGGAGTGGGGACTAGAATTATTGTTTAAACTATCGTATATAAAACAACGGATCACAATAACACAATAGAGTAGAAAGACTTTGTGAGAAAACGTTACCGATTTCATAATGGAGAAAAATCTCCATGTAATGTGGATCCCGAAAGAACCCATTGTCAATTAAACTAGTAAATGATGCACAAAAACTTTTCTGCAAATAATTAAAGAATTAGAGTAAACGACTTAGATTTTTTCTTTTTTCTTTTAATGGTAGTTAGTTACGCAAGGGTTAAAATAATAATGTTGAATTGTATTTTACTGAACATCACAAGTTGATAGGGAGTTCAAAGTTCCTATAACACTGCTGCAAGGTTAGCTACATTTGAATAGACATACAGTCACGTCATTTAAAAAACAAAAAATTTATGATATTTCAAAGCTTCTGATTTTGTTGTGAGTAATTATTGTTAGTTTCAGTTTTAGTTTTCTGAAAAGAAAAACTATTGTGTCGACTTTTTCTTTCCGTCCGCACATTTTTCTCATGAATAAACACACATTATTAACCTTCAAAAGTGTCTCAGTGGGAGTATGGGCTGGATGTGTTACGAAGCTTTTCAAGGATTTTTGTACTTTTTTTGGGGGGGGGGTTACCACATTGGAAAATGATAGCTATTCCTTGAAGTCCCTCAGTGTAACTGAAGGGGTGTGTATGTATTTTTCCTTTCAGTTTTGTAGTGCAAAGGAAATTCTTTTTCCATAAAGAGAGAAATTTTACAAAATTTACAAAATTAGTGAACAGAGAAGATCTGGCGGAAGGGAACTTATCTGGAACCTTAACAGATAGTTCCGTGGTCATGATGGGCGGGGGGTGGGGGGGGGAGACTATGACTTTTGTAGTTACCCTCCGTTTTATGACTGAACTAATGTTAGTTATTGTAGAGAAAGAGGTGGACGGGATTAGTTCGTCCCCATGGCTATTAGGATAACGGTAATGAATTATTTGGATTTTGAAGTTTTACTTATTCAGTTTTATTTTATTCAGTTAAACTTTTTTTGTTAAGAACCTGATTTATTTAGTTAATCCTTTTGTCCTTAAATAAATGTATTACCTTAGGTAATTATGTGAGATCGGTTTTATTCATTGAGAGAGAGAGAGAGAGAAGAGAGAGAGAGAGAGAGAGAGAGAGTTAGAATGTCACCTCAGTGCCATTGCTGCTATAAGGTCATTGCTAGCAATATATTTTTTTTTTCTTTTGAGAGTGTCCCGAGGTTAGAACCTCGGTAACATATTATATATATATATATATATATATATATATATATATTATATATATCTATATAGTATATATATATAAATAAATATATAAAATATATATATAGATATATATATAATATATATATATATATAATAAATATATATATATATATATATATATATTTACTTATTTATTTATATTACCACTCCTAAATGTTCGACATATTTATAATTTTTAACTGATATCCTAGATTGTTGATTGCTGCAATGAATGATTGTCCTGTTTATGTGGTAACAATTATCCAATGTTTTCATGATTGTTTTGCATTTTTTAGCGTTCTACTTTCACCCTATTCATTATCATCATTGTTTATGTAATGTGGTTAATGTTAGATATATCAGTTTCCTGGCACTAACAGCAGCCATTTTGGTTCAAACCTAAATTCATTACCTCCATATTTTACTTCGGAAGTTTCTCTCTTAAGAGACTCCTTCTGTATATATATTCTTGGACTCATAGTCACGCATTCATCAGCAGATAAGGGTACATCCAAGTTGTGGGCTCCCGTTTACCTTAGGAAATTTCGTAGTTGGTCGCAAATAACCAATGAAACGGTTATTGGAACACTAGAGACAATAAGTCTCTCAGCAGAGACCGAGAACCAGAGCGAATCTATATATACATTTCCCACCGCTTAGTTCCTCCAAGTTCTATAAATTCAACGGCTTAGCGATAAACTCGCTGATTCAGTGGCCGAGCTCCCCCGATCGATAGAGATAAAGGTAGAATCGCTATGGAAATTACGTCCCTCATTTTTGTCCACTTTTATTCTCGGAATTACCGACGATGTAGTCTTCCTAAACGTGCCGCCGTCTGGCAGTATTCCCATTAATTTTTTGATGCGCTTTATTCAGATATATTCGCATGTCTCTATTTCTTACCTTCAATATGAACCTTCATGTATTTTTTTTGTTTCGTAAACGACACTGTGCAGAAAGATAATTTTAGTATGTTATATTTCGCCCCACCAATTAACAAAAAAAGAAAGATGCACTGTCTGTCTGTCTGTCTGTCTACTGATCTATTTCCAACTGTCGTCAAGGAAAATATAAAGTCTTTTAACACGGTGACACAGCAGTTTTATTCCTAATACCGTAGGCGTTATGAGACGCAGAATCAGGTAATATTTGCTCTATCGTATCATAAAATGTCGAATATTATTGTACTAATCAGCATTTTATAGGAAGTGAAACTTGTTCTACAAAAAAAACGCACACAAAAGAATTAGACCGCAGTCAGAAATCAGACTTTTCAAAAAGAATATGCAAGACCTTTTCTTCGAATTTTGAAGTCTGAGGTCCACGCGTCTTACAACGATTGAATTGCCATCGAGAGTTTCCCAGCCAAAAGTAGCAGTGGACTGACTAAATTTATTTCGAGGTCTTGAGAGATTGGGCGTCTGTTGGAGTCCAAACTTCTGTCACATTCGAATTGACGTCGCATACTTTATTTGATCGTCGAATCGTTAAAGGCATAATATACAGAAGTGGCTTTATTGTTCAGGCGAAACGCATTTTGAAAATCAGCTGAAGTGGAATATGAAATATTCAGCAGGAATCGGGAACGCGTCAAGCTGGAAAATATATTTTAATAATATGCTGTTAACAACCGACATCATAAAAAAAGAGAGACTAATATGAAAAGTATTTATGCAGGTTGAAGTTCAGTTTGAATACCCAATTTGACGGTCATATCTGCATTTTAATTGAGTACAATACAAACCATTCTAGCTCAAGCTTAATGACCTCATATAAGACCAGAAGACGGAGAAGATTACCTTTATCAGGACAGGGTTTCAAGAAGGGAACGAAACTCGAAGTTGGAAATATTCATATAGCAATAACAGTAAATACAGCTTGACGGGTAACGCAGTTCCCCGAACTTTTTCCTGATGTCTCGACTTCTCAGTAAGCCTGACTCTTGTTCTTCGCAGCCCTAGAAAAGTTTGTGCGAAGCTACGGAGCTAGGTATATAGAATGGTCCTTTATTCTATATACCTTGCTATGAGTACCATAGAGCAAGAGTAACGTAGAGCAAGAGTACCGTAGAGCAAGAGTAACGTAGAGCAAGAATCCTTCCTGCGAGGACAATGGATAGCGCCCCAGTTTTCTAAAAAGAGGTAGAAAAAAAGTATATCTTAGTTTTACCAGACCACTGACCTTATTAACAGCTCTCCAAGGGCTGGCCCGAAGGATTAGATGATTTTACGTGGCTAGGAACCAACTGGTTATTTACCAACGGAACCTACAGCTTATTGTGGGATCCGAACCACATCCAGAAATTAATTTTTGAGCATTTAACCGACTCGTCCAACGAGGAACCAAAAAATAAAGTATAAAAAAAAGTATAAAAATTGTCGCTGGCAAATCGCCGTAGTCTTAAGGCGTTCTAGACATTTCCCAAAGAATATATCTATAAATTAAGGCGTTCTAGACAGTTCCCAAAGAATATGTCTATAAACTATGTATAATCTTGCCTGAAATTTTTGAACCATTTGCCGACTGCTGAGGTGATTAAGTTCGTCGTAAAAGTGATGGATGTCAGTAGCACTGTAGGACAAGAGCTACAGAAATAACTTCAAATGCGTAAGACTGGACAGCTCTGTTTTCTCTAGGAGTAAGCCTCCACACATCGAACTCCAAAACCATGTCAACGTGGCAAAGGATTCAATTATTGCAGATGTATACGAATGGGAGCGAAGAATACTGCTTTAGTGATAGAGGCCCATGAGACCCTCGTGCCACCCATCCTCGAGAATCCAAAATCATGTTATGCGGTTTATCTGTGGCTCCAAGAAGCTCACTTTCTTCCAAACAGTAGACCGATGTCGTGTCTATGCGTCATTTGATCCCAACGAACAAAACAATGAGCCAAGACGCAGTGATTCTCACACTGGGTGCCGTGGCACCCTGTGGTGGCACAGACATTGCCTAGGGGTGCCGCAAGGAACTTTGTCTTCGTTAGATCATCACAATGAACATGTGTTAAAAATAAATAAATAAATAGATAAATAAAATAAAAAAATAAAGTTTCCGGAAGCCTTCATAACATTATTATCAGTGTCTACTTTAATACATTAACATCAAAAAGTCTTCAAATATATATATATATATATATATATATATATATATATATATATATATATATATATATATATATATATATATCAGAAGTCTATATCTTTTTAATGTTAATGTATTAAAATAGGCACTGATAATATATGCTATATATATATTATATATACTCTATCTATATATATATATATCTATATATCTACTATATCATATATATATATATATATATATCTATATATTATATAATATATGTATATATATATACATATACAGATATATATTTGAAGACTATATCTTTTTAATGTAATGTATTAAAATATATAACGATATTGTGGGATGGTAAAGAAGGGTTGCCACGGTAATGATTACATATAAGTTAGGGTGCCATCACTAAAAAAAAGATTGCGAACCACTGGTTGGAGGAATAACCTTCAGACGCGTCATAATCAGGCACCCGCAACGATTTATGGTTCAGAAAAACCTGTGAACTTAAGTCCGTCGATAAGAAACGAACGGAAAGGTACAGGGTGCGAAGGAAAGCCAAGAATCACCCGGTAAAACTACTCGACGATGATCAATTCTTCAGAAATGGAATAATTAAGGGGTTAGCCACCCAAACTGCTTCTGGGGTTTATTTGAGTAAATCAGCAGATGTGGAACATCGTCAAATAAGACTTAGTCGACGATACGGGTTTTATTAAAGTCGATAACGCCTGCAAAGCGTGAATAATATTACCCAAAGATAATAATGAATTAATGTAAAAAAAAATATTAACGAAGCAAAATTTATAAAACCCGCACAGCGGAAAGAAAAAATATTTTTGTTATCAGCTGAAGATTATTCAAATATAAACTGCTGGCCGTCCTGGGAAAAGATGACGACTTGAGCGGTGTGCAAATATTTATTTTTTTTTTATTTATTTATTTTTTTTTTAAAGGAATATGTACACAACGTTTTTCCATTCTCTTCCCTCAGTACAGTTTTTGCTAAAGGACGTCGTTTTATTTTATTCTACTATACCAGCTGATGTACCCGGCGTTGCCCGGGATAAAAAGGGGCATAAAAAGGGGCATGCTGTCCGTGATGACAAGCCCACTACAGGGTGGATGATGCATCACTTCAGAATAAGTAATCACTTGGGATCTTGTCAAGCCACGGAAGTTGTGGCAAATCCTAATATTTTGCTGCCAACTACGAAAGTTGTAGAATATGGGGGGTTTATGAAAAAGAGGGGTTAAGGCCCCCTTAAAAACGGCCCTCGACTTTCGGATTTTGACTAAAAACCTTCCTTGGGGGGAGGGGGTTCTATAGTAAAGATTTTGGTGGTGCCTTAGCTTTCATAGTCTGGGCGTGCATAAAGACAGACAGAGAAAACAGACAGAACAGAAATTGCCTTTTATATTATAGATATTATAATTTCTTCATATCTGTTAAGAAAGCAATTTTTTTATGTTCATAAAACCATGATGAAACTGTTTCTCTGTGGAAAATACTGAAACCTGACCCTTTTCTTTTTCTCTCGTGTTTCTCGTCCCTTCCTGGTAAAACTGAAGGTCAGAAAAGTACTCTCTCTCTCTCTCTCTCCTCTCTCTCTCTCTCTCTCTCTCTCTCTCTCTCTCAAGCGAGTGGGAAGTTCCTTGAGGAAATAACAGGGCGAATACGTTACATATTTCAGATTCTTAATCCAACCGTTGGCTAGCTATAGATAAGGATTACATATTGCCGTAATAAAAAAGAAAAAAAAAACTCATCCTTTTTAATGCATGTCTTTCTGTGAGGTATATGCATTTAATTGCGCTTGTGTTTTATATTTCTATTTCTGTCACAACCAATCTCAAAATCTGCCATTTCTTTATAGATACCTACCATGATGATAAGACAAAGAAGGATTATAGCCTTTCGACATGTTTTTTTTAGCATATTTTGTGTACCGTTACTGGAAACTAATCAGTATTTGGCAGTTTGTTACTTTTGAGATTTTTGGGATAATAGAACATTTCTAGTCCATCCTTTTCTTATCACATGATAACAAAAGATAGGGGAAACTAGAGAGATGTCCTATAATAATTGATGCATAAATCCCTATGCAGTCAACAATCAAACTGTTCACTAAGTTCAACACACCCCCTCTTCTCTCTCTCTCTCTCTCTCTCATCTCTCTTTCTCTCTCTCTCTCTCTCTCTCACACACAAAAGTCATTTTTTTTTATTCCATGGTTTTGAAAAGCGATATTTGCAAGTACGGAACTTCTTTGGTTCAAAAGCAGTTTGATTTTTTTAGTATGAAGCTACTTTCCATGATGAAAAGAAATTGTTTAAAAATTCCGCCTGTGATTTTTTTTTCAAACCCTCCGATTCCCGGTAACTCGAATTGAAAGGTTTTAAATGAATAGTAATGATCTAATGAAGCTATAACCAGCTCTTGAAGAGGAAAATTAATTAATTATCAGAAATTCTGTATAATCTTGTCATTACAGCAGATTAAATCTTCAGACTTAATGCGCCTTGCATACTGTTTGCTAAATCTCGAACGATAAGCATCATGTTTCTGAGAACCAGAGAAGTTATTTTTTTATTATTTTGGTCACTTCACTTAGATATAATTTCAAAGATAATTGATTAACTTTTGTTGCTCTTGAGTTATCCTCAAGATCGCAATAACGTTTGTAACAGCGAATGTAAGACTTTAGTATTTAGTTTTCACACATTAATTTTTTGTAGACCGTCAACGTTTATAATGCTAAATTACCATTAAATATCACTGGGTATAATAAGAGATATGAAACACCACACACACACACACACACACACACACACACACACACACAAACACACACACAAACACACACAAATATATATATATATATATATATATATATATATATATATATATATATATATATATATATATATATATATATATATATATATATATATGTAAAGTGGATAGATATTCTTGCTCAGTCTGGTATAAAGGATTGAAACAGAAAAAACTACAACATTTTGAAAGTCTTTTGCGATGTGTAATTTCTCTCGCCTCTCGAGGTGGCGTCAGTTGGCAAGCGAAAGGAAAGAGTCGTTGAAAATACTTTCTTTCTTAGACAGAGCACAGTTTCCTTTTTAAAGCACTAACTGAACGTGACGTTACTGATTTTATTAGTGAAATTATTATCCGCTTTCCTTGAACCGTTTCTTACCCTGGAAGATCTTTCTTGAAGTTTGTTAAAGTTTCTCGGATATTCCCATTCGTTAAATCATACTATTTTTTATCCATCTAAAATTTACTTTCTTTGTATACTTTATCCATGTAATATTTACGTGCGTTGAGTCTTGATTCCGAAATATGGATTCTTTTCGAAGACCTTGTCAGTTAGGTTTGATGATAGTCATCTTATGGAAAATATCTTATGGAAAAACAAGTCAGGATTTCATTGCTATAATTGAGGGACAAGAAAATCCCCTCTCGATGTAATAAAATTCTTTTTACACTGCACTCCTTTACGAAGGAGAGGAGACTCATAATGAATTCTGTAAATGTAGCTGAAAGTCCTAAAGGCTAAAAAACTTTAATGCAAAAGAAAATCATGTAGGATTTGAGGCATTCAAAATACCTGTAAAACCGAAGACTACTTACCGCGTCCCTCTAGATTCGGTAAAAGTAAAGTCTTCGCCCAAAAAGGGCACCATGTTAATAGTAGATTCACATCGCCCGTGCATCTGATGCCTAGGCCAGTTCCTTACGACGCTCCTAATTAGCTGTTGATAAGCCAATCACAAGGCTGGAAACTCTCAGTCTCTCGAGAGATTAAACATATTCAGGATGTATGTTCCGCCTCTCCTGAGGGATACTTTTGACAACCAGTCAGGAGCGTCGTAAGGGACTGGCCTAGGTATCAGATGCACGGGAGATGTGAATCTACATAGAGAGGTTGTACTACCGGCCCCTTAGAGATGAGCATAAAAACACAAATAAAAGACGGTATATAAAAGCATAACATAGTCAAAACCATAAATAAATAGCGGTAAACATTCCGATAGACGGCTGACCGGAACGAGACCGCGGTATTAATCATCTGTTAGACCAAAAATGACACTTGGTGCGCAACAATTTAAAAATACCTTTTGATTCATTAATGAATTGCAACGCAGTGACTGTTATCGCGATCGGCGGGAAATAGTGGTATGGGTACGTGGTGTAATGAACAGCTTTCTGTTTCCTGGTGAATGGACCAAACAATACAATATACGTGGCAGTAGGTACATACTATACTCGTGTCATACTCCAATATAAAATAATAGTAAAATCTTGGTCATCTGTCAAATCCTTACATAAGTGTTTGAAGGTTCCTAAATAAAAACGTTACAAACATCAAGTAGATTTTAGATTTAGTAATAAAAGTTAATTTTCTGCTTGTCTTCTGTTATTTAAAAATAGTTTACCCGACATTTTGTGATTTTTTTTAATCGTGTGCTACCATCTTATCATTTTAACTGCTTGGATATTCATTGCTCTACGATTTCAGTAACAAATGCCAGAGTCATGTTAAATATAAAACAAGAATAAGGAGTCAATTCCAGTAACAAATGCCAGAATTTAATATAATAAAAAAACAAGACTGTCAAATTAAGTATGAAGCAACATATCTAGCAGGAAGATTTTTATTCCCAAAACTACTAAATGGCAATCAAAATCATTTCAGTCGATGTAGCTTTTGGCTCTAATGATTCGCAGGAGGAAACTGTTCATGAAATGTTTCTTGAATTATTAATCATAGAAGAATAAGCAGGAAGGTAATATATTTTGAATTTAGATTTCAGAGGATATACCGAGCTCTATATTTACATATTAAAATCGGTTGTATTTCGCCATCTATCATTTGGTGGTGAATGCTTGCAGAAATAGAGGAAGTGTCTAACTAAATAATGGAATCCTTCATCCCTCCTAGAAGCTCACTTTATTTATTTTCGTTTCATAAGCTCAACAAATATAATAAATGAATTATTAATTTGAATTATATTTTTCCCCTTGTTGCATTGCATCACCAAACCGTAGGGAATGCATTAGAATTTAACTGAGGAGGAATGCACTCTAAAAGCCAAATGCAGCTGGCCTTAGTGTCAAGCATAAAAGAATGCTGAATTTTGACCTTCTCGTGAATAAATACGAATTTTTCCTGCATGCCATTAACACAGCGCCTGGGGGCATTGGGCATTGCTCTTTAGTCAGAATTGCAACCCAAATCAAAATGCGAAAAGGGGAAATTGGAAAAAGGCGCAAAAAAAACCCTGACATATTTCCATATTAAGGTAAAACGTGAAGCAATTGAACCAAAGTCGAAGTTTTATTCGAAAACTGGGAAAAAAAATTGCAGCATTACAAAAAGCCGTAGTCAGAATTGGTGCAGCCAAAAGGACCGATGATGAATTGGGACTTTGGAAAAATAATGAGCGACTCGGGATAGATTCCAATACGGGGGAATATGGAAATGCAAATATAGTATGAAAGAAGACGGCATATATCCAGAAGAATGTCAACTGTGACTGATATGAAAACGCCTGAAAACCATTATAAAATATCTACGTAGATATGTTACTTGAGAACAATTCTAAGATGATTATAGGTGCCCGATGTGAATTCACTCTTATAATAGGAGCTAAAGCATTAACTGAGCTGTCTCGCAGTGTATGGTTTGAATGGATAATCAAAGACATTGAGGTACAGTTTCGGAACTTACGCGAGAGAAGGCGACGGTATACGATGAAGATAATCTAGGTTAGTATATGCCATAGTTATATGTCCATAAATTCCCACTACCATTACAAGTATTTATTGCTCAGAAACCATATAACATAGCGTGATGCAGGTTTTTTGTAGAATGTTCTAAATTTCCTCAAGTTACATTCAGGAGCAATTCATGCAATACATTCCACATGTTCACCTCTTGTTGCCCTCACAAAACAGTTGACGTTGATATGGTGCAGCCCGTATGGAGGAATGTATTGCATGAATTGCTCTGAATGTAAACTTGAGGAAATGTAGAATATTCTACAAAAAAACTGCATTACTCTATGTTACATGGTTTCTGAGCAATAAATACTTATAATGGTACTGGGACTTTATGGACACCCTGTATAACATGATTACGCAGATGACATTACGCTTATGAAGGAACTGAAGCCTGATGCTAGACGTCTTTCATTCATTTTACTACTAATCAGTGGGATTGATGCTAATGCTCGTACGTTTAAGGACCATTGCTTTATTTTGTTATTTATTTATTTTTGGATCGCTGTTTCCTTATGCAAATGTTGCTTCTGTTCGCCAAATATCTTGCCCGCTTGTTCTTCATTTTTTCTCAATTTTATTTTTCAGGAATGTGGACGTATTACTATCGTTATATATATGTATATATACATATATATATATATATATATATATATATATATATATATATATATATATATATATACTATATATATATATATATATATGTATGTATATATATATATATTTTATATGACATATATATATATCATATTATATATATATATATATATATATATATATATATATATATATATAATATAAAGTTTGGTTTTTTCAGGTATTGGGAAATACAACAGTTTATCAAGAAAGAGACCGAGATGGGGCCAATTCTATAATCGGATTCTACCCGCTGTGGTGCTGTTGGTCCATTGTTGTCTATGTTTCTGTTCCGTAACTCGTTAAAATTGAACTTTGAAAGGGTAAAAAATATATTGCAATATCTCCGAAATTGAAGTAAGGGAGGTGGCGAAAGTATTACATGTTGTAAAATATCCTTGAAGGTCGCAAGAGTTACGGGTCAGGCGACGATCACTTCAAGAACTTTACTGCTCAACATATCTTTAGAACGAAAAATCCACATTGCGTTTCGAAAGGAAACATAACCTCGTATTTACGTGATGACGGAAATGTTCGGACTATAATGTCAGTCGTTTCTTCTTTCCACTTTTATTAAGTTTGGTCACATTGGTGATGAAACGTGGATCTTTCTCTCGTTTCTCTTTATAACCAGTTTGCGTTTTGAAAGGTTGCAGCGTATTTTATCCGATTATATTCCACGATGCCCTCCAGAATATAACTAACTCAAATAATTTTTGGAATAGATGGAGGTTTTTTGTAACACCGAAAAATAGCCTACCGTCACGTAATACTATGCAAAGTAACAGTGAAGTATTGATTCATTCCTGGAACGTATGACGACGATTTCGTCAAAACACAACGCTGCAAAAAAATGAATACACGCAAAGGGTCCACAGTTTCATCATTTTTCCTTCAGTTGATAATGGCAGGACAGCGTCGAATCTCCATTTTTCAAAGAAAATGAGTGATGGTATAGGGAGTCTCTCAGATCTTTTCACCTTGGCGTGTATTATACGATAACTGACGATCAACTGACGTAGGTGCATCGGCGCTCGGTTTAGCAGGGAAACGGTGAATTATGAGAAATAGCGATATTCCACGACATAAAAAGTTATTTCAGTAATGCCCGTAAAGGGGATTTAAAACCCACTGAGAGTTCGGTGAGAGGGTATGCACCTGTAAGCCACATAATCGCCCTTTCCCCTAAACAAGTTTCTATTATTATTATTATTATTATTATTATTATTATTATTATTATTATTATTATTATTATTATTGGGAAAGTAAATCCAAGGTAGTATGCCTGTTTGATTTTGTTATTTAAAATATATACAGTAGAAAGCTTCCGATGACCTGCGCGGTCCTCCTTATCAATCTGATTATAATTGTAGCTCCTCAGTGACGTGGTCGGTTTTGGCCTGAACCTGCCACCTCCTTGGCCTCGAGTTCGATTCTCGGGCATTCCACTAAGGCGTAAGAGATGTGTATTTCTGGTGATGGAAGTTCACTCTCGAATAACTACTGGTTCCATGCAACGTAAAGACATCATACAACAAATAGGTTGTTATTATTAAAGAGAATGGCAGAATTAAGTGAGTTGCTTTATATATATTGTTTTTCTTATCATCAAAATACTGCAGGTCATCTCTGGACGATGACCCGAAAGGAGGTCGAAACGTCACGTGAATGCCAACTATACAATCACCAACACCAGCTCTAAACCAAAGACGACTCCGGCCTGAAATTGAACTGATTCCGACCCCTGCTTGACCTGAACATGAGATCCTATGCTGTAAATACCAGTATACCGGAAATCCTGTTTTAATAAAAGATCACTTTCAGCATTTTTATAAGTTAGAAATTCCCAGTATGAATATTGGTCAGTTACTCAGAAACATCGCTGAGCCAGAGAAGCGGATGGCAAGAAAAATAGAAAAAAAAAAACTATATAAAATGAACTCGCTTAATTCTGCCTTTCTCTTTAACAGTGTTTGTCTAAAAGAGGGACTTTTACCAAAATATTATTATTATTATTATTATTATTATTATTTATTATTATTTTATTATTATTATTATTATTTTAATTATTATTATCATTATATACATAAATGATGCAATTCCTTGACCACTGCCAAATTAATGTAAGAAAATTATAAATTTCAAAATATAAATTCAAAAATTTAAAAATTTATAGGGTAAATATCATAAACTTGTCTGAAGCATTGTTTTTTTGTTTTTTTTTACCAATAGTCTAATGAAAAGAAAAAAAAAAAAAAAAAACCTTTCTTATGTGTATACTTGTCTTTGGTTACCAATAACGAGTGAGGTCTGTGCGTATCTTCATCAAGTTTAATCAATGTATAAAGAAAAAAATTGCCAACCTTTGCTTATAACGGCCAAAGTATATCTATTTATGATTTATGGTAATAATGAGAAAGCCCAGTGACAGCGTTGATGGCTAACGCAAGAGTTAGAGACGTTGGTTATATTGACACCAAATGGAGTAAAGTTAAAACAGTGTAAGTAATGGTATGGTTGCTGCCATGTAAATAAACCACACTAAAAGCAAGTAAAAAAATGTGACGAAATTTCTTCAGCATAATCGAGTTTTCTGTACAGCGCATAATGCTGTATGAGCATCTGCTCATAAAACTTTTAGGCCACCTCCCACAAAGGTGGCCTCTCCTATAGTGTTGCCAGACGGATGATCGTGGCTAACTTTAGTCTTAAGCAGAATAAAAACTACTGAGTCTAGAGGGCTGCAAGTTATGATGATTGGAGGGTGGATGATCAAACATACCAATTTGCAGCTCTGTAACCTCGTATTTTTAAGATTTGAGAGCGGACAGTAAAGTGCGGACGGACAGGTAAAATCATATCAATAGTTTTCTTTTGCATTTTTTTTTTTTTTAAAACTGCCCCGAAAAAAGAGCCATTGCTGTCATTAGAAAGAAATTCAGTAAGTAAAATAACTGACTAACTTTAGCAAGGGTTAAATTCGAAATTTATCAAAAAGATTCAATGTCATTAATTTAAAACTAAGTACAATGAACTTTAGTCAGGCAGGGTACTACGTGGTAGTCTATGAAATTTTGTTAATAGTGAATGGCTTCAATTTGCCACAGAATAGATATAAAATCTGTTATACATTTACAGCATTGTACTGCTAGTCATGATTATGCTAATGACGAAAGTAGGCCCTAATTATGCAGATTCATGTTTGCAGATTCATGCTGCGGCTTTTGAATATATAGAACTTTTCCAACAAAAAATATTGTTATGTACTTTATTATATCTAACTTGCAAGTAGAGTTGACAGCACGGCAAATGAAATATTTCTCAAATTCTTTATCGTTTTATATTATCCAGTTATCTCACATTTTCAGTCAAATAAAATTGGGATACGTATATTACGAGACAAGACGCCTATTACTATATTTGTACAATTATCGCAGTGTTTTGAAAATACGTTTCTTATGAGAATGTTTCCTGACACTGATCTTTATGACCATTTTTAGGGCTTCATATGATCTGTTTTGAAGTAAAAATGGATAAATAAATACATTCAGGGTAATTTTCATATATTGTTAAGTAATGGACAACGTTCACGATGATGGAAACTTAACATCTAACATCATTCGACGTTTCTCTGCAGAGCTGTGAACTTAATTCATTTTCCACGAGTTGAGGAAAGAGTCTTTTCATTATCATACCTTTGTACCATATCACTTTGCTTTTCATAATCGTAGTGAAAGTTCATATAACTAATGTTCACAGCTTTAATGAAAATAAAAGTTCAACTGCTATGCAAGAGCAATAAAACTACATGTAAATGATAAAAACGCTTTAGCTAACTTTCTTTCAAAATGAATAAATAAATAAATAAATATATATATATATATATATATATATATATATATATATATATATATATATATATATATATATATATATATATATATATATATGATTAAATTGCTTATATATGAAGGAACGAAAAGGAAACCGAGAAATGTAAGGATATCTCTCTCTCTCTCTCTCTCTCTCTCTCTCTCTCTCTCTCTCTCTCTCTCTCTCTCTCTCCCCACCAAATAATGCAGGAGATAGAAAAGAATTATGTCTCATGTTCCGAGGGCTTCCTCCATCATGATTCATAATTCAGTGGCAAGGAGAAAGAAAATTCTGTTGGAAGGAGAGGAAATTTTCATGAGAGGATATCGTAAAAGTGTCCCAAGGGAACTCGGTTTCTCAGATGAGAAAAGAATGTCGTCTTATCACAACAATAATTGCATGTCTGTATTTGCAGGGTCTAGGCTTCCACGAGGATTTTTAAATGCTGACATTTATCCAAAAAGAACAGACTGGAATGATTTGACGTATGGTTTTTCAACAATAGGGCGTTGGTCAAAATTAAGGCTGGCTGCAGTAAGAATCAATACAGTGGTCACTGGGACATTAATCTTTTGATTACTGAATGATAAAGGAATCCCAATACAGTGTGCTCCTTGAAACAGCGCACAAAGTACTAAAAATGACCGATTCCTACGGAGGCAGAATGCATCCCGAAAGCCAACACTTTAAAACCACCCGGACGAATGGGATGACTGTGATAGACAAAAAATGAATAAATAAATAATATGATATAGTTGTTTGCAAAACCACCTGATCCTATGGAAACAAAAAAGCTGATAACCTTAGATTATCCCTCTACCTTCAATATCTTCTTTGGTCTTCCTGATATAAAGAAAAGCTGTGCAAAATTTGTACTGTGAGCTTTTTGATTCTCTGATGCGCAGTCACAGTGAGTTATCAAGGGATTTGCGTGTTCTCCTTAGCTTCGGCCCTTTGGGGAACTCCTCGCTATTCTGTGGCTTATCTATGGGGGAGAATTTGTTTCCACTATGAGAGAATCATCCTCCATGCACAAATGATTTAAGAAGGCATTTTACTTGGATGATTGCAGCATGAATTATGCACGATTACTTTCACGTTAATGATATGTGATTTATAGAAATTTTGCAAACATGAATTATGCAAGGTTATTTTCACTTTAATAAAGTGGGATTTATGGAAATTAATCTTATTAGGTATACTAATATCAATTAGAATCCTAAATACCAATTAACTAATACCAATTAACTATTGACTGTTCTCCGTTGTTTCAATAAGACGTGGTCTGTTCTGCTTAGGCAGCGACATTCGACATCTTGCCACCCAACGAGGTTGCGTCAACATTTTCGAAGCCAATGCTGAGTCTTGTCCTTTAGACCCTCTGTTTCCATTGAGAGTCAAAATGATGACATCTACGTTTCAAAGAATGTCATACTCATCACATCCGCTTATCAGTAAAAAAAAAGAAAATTCAAGATAATGAATCATATTTATGATGGCGTTTTAATTATATTCTCAATAATGCTCCGCTACCACCTCTGAATGTCCTAATTCAGCCACAATTATATAAAATATAGAACAACACATTGGACGGCTCATGTACATCATATTATTTTATATAAAAAAAAAAAAAATGCACATCTTTGGCAGCTATAAAAACAGTTGACTGAAGAAACAATTTTCTCATCTAAAATTTTCGACGCCCCCGTACGCGCGCGCGTGCGTGTGTGTGTGTGGCCTTCAGCAGCACAGACTCGTGAAACAGACGCTGTAGAAAAAGTCTCCCGGTACCATGCCCATTATCGTCCAAAAGGCGTCGTAAATAATCGTAGTCTCGTAGATTCTTCGCGTGTCGGCAACACACGACTTCTGTAGTAACTGAAGGACGTCTTGCTGGCTTAGGGGAATAAGGTGTTTATGGTGTTTCAGGATGTCAGTCATGTCATCGTTCAATAAAGAAGAATTAACCCTAGACATACATCTGTCAAATAATGACCTCAAAATTCTAAGAAATACTAACTGACGTTTTCTAACATTAACATAAAAAAAACAAAACTATAATGTGCCAAAACAACTCGGATATATCATATAATCACTGAACTAATTCCTAACTAAAACCTGTGAAGTAACCTTTTATATATATATATATATATATATATATATATATATATATAGATATATATATATATATATATATATATATGTAGTGTGTGTGTGTGTGTGTGTGTGTGTGTGTGTAGTATATAGATGGATAGATAGATTGTATACAGTGTACATATATATATATATATATATATATATATATATATATATATATATATATATATATATATGCACATATATTGTGTGTGTAAAAACTTGCCACTGCCACAGTCGTACTCCACCTGAAGACTAAAGATCCTTCGCCCTCTGGAAACTTCCACAAAAGGTCATACCTCCCTCCGAGTTGTTCTACTAAAGTTCTACATGACCTTCTACAAAAAAAAAGAGAAATAAATAAAAAAATATAAAGACTACAACATTTTTAATATGTTTTCCATTTGTCCTTGCTACATATATTTTGAAATAAACGTCAGTTCTTCATTTCCACGAGATTATACATTGTTCAAAATTTTGAATATTTCTGAACCGCACTTTTTTCAAAGCCTTTACGTTTCTGTAGCAAATTTAGTCTTGTTTTTTAATATTTGATGATGATTTAAATATAGAAATCCCTGAGGTAGCTTTCAGTTATTAGCGTGTAACAGAGAGGTAGGTACAGCATTTTACGTCACCTCATCGTTCCAACTTGCCACACAAAATTAAAAGTTCTGAAAACGTATGATTGTATCTTTTCTTGGCTCTTTGGTTTTGCTTCGGTATCTTGAAGCACCAAACTGATGCCGTGACTAGCTTCTAATTTCAACTCCTCTTTTTTATTTTCCACGTCAAACCTGATTTTCTAAATTCTGACTACACAGATGTATAAATGTAAAGTTATGTTTATCCTATCCAGTAAAGCCAATTTTGTTTTAGTTTTGTGTTAGAGAAAACTGCTGAGGTGGCTATTTGTATGTCCGTCCGCATTTTTTTATCCGCCCTCGTATCTTATAAACTACCGAGGCTAGAGGGCTGCAAATTGGTATACTGATCATCCACCCTCCAATCATCAAACATAGGAAATTGCAGCCCTCTAGCCTCAGTAGCTTTTTATTTTACTTGAGGTTAAAATTATCCATGATCGTGAGTCTGGCGACGATATAGGACAGGTCACCTATGGGGCCGTGGCTTGTGCAGCATTGTACCGAGAGCACCGAAACCTGGATCTGTTTTCAGTGGCCTTGATTAAAGCTGTACAGAAAACTCGAACGCGCCGAAGAAAGTTTGGTGTTTTTTTTTTTTTTTTTTTTTTTTTTTTTTATAATTTTATTTCAGGATTGGTTCCTAATGTTCCTTTCTAGCATTGTTTCAACATTGTTTTCAAATCACGACACTTTTCCAACTCGTTGAATATGTTTTATTTTTCTATATAACAAGATGCCTAATTCAACACACTTTGAGTCTGAAAGTACGACCTTCTTTAACACGAAATTTTTGATAATAACGAAATCCCCATCTTTTTTTTTTAAAGAAGTCAGCTGCGAAGAAACGGTGTAAGAATTTTTTTTTTGTGCATTAAAACTTTTATATTATTATTATAAGGCTATATAATAGAAGAAATTCAATCATCACACTTTTCTACACTCCGTCAAAATTTCGTGCACTGGAAACATCCGCAAGAAATATATACTTCTGAAAATGTGAAAGTCAGTGAAGCAATTGCTATTATCGGCAGTTGCCTAGAACCTGTCACAAGGTGTCATTTTAAATGAAAATCTCAAACTCATGGAAAAGAAACAGAGCATGAGATGTTGCATTATTTTATGTATTTTCTATTAGGGATGATTGAAAATATAACATACTATATCTTCTGTAAAAGGATATATTTAATATATTTACCTATTAATTACTAGAAATAATTGCCTGCTTAAAGTGTCTAGTATTACGAATGACGGATATCATAATTTCCAGATATTACCAATTCATTATTATGACTATGGTCAGTCAGTCAGTCACCCATATTATGCTATATCTCATGTATTATTTATTATTTATCATCAAGTAGTCTGGTTTATTATATATTATTGAAGTTGATTAAGTAACTAACTAACTCTCTCTCTCTCTCTCTCTCTCTCTCTCTCTCTCTCTCTCTCTCTCTCTCTCATATTAATACGTTTGTTTTGGTCCGACATATGCAGATTACTTTTATGCATAGTGATATACTAACTAGCTAGCTAGCTAGTAGCATCAGTAGTTGTTGTAGTAGTAGTATTTTTAGTGGTTGATGTTATAGTAGTAGTAGTTGTTGTTGTTGTATTATTAGTAGTAGTTGTTGTTGTCGTTGTTGATGATGTTGTTGTTGTGGTAGTAGTATTAGTAGTTGTTGTTGTAGTTGTTGATGTTGTTGCTGTAGTAGTAGCAGTTGTTGTTGTTATTGTTGTAGTAGTAGTTGTTGTTGATGTTGTTGTGGTAGTAGTAGTTGTCGAGTTTGTTGTGGTAGCAGTTATAATAGTGGTAATAATTTTGTTGTAGTAGTAGTAGTAGTAGTAGTTGTTTTTTATGTAGTTGTGGTAGTAATAGTTGTTGTTGTAGTTGTTGCTGTTGTTGTAGTTGAATTAGTGTTAGTAGTAGTAGTCGTTGTGGTGGTAGTAGTATTAGTAATTGTTGTTGTTGATGGTGTTGTGGTAGTAGTTGTTGAAGTAGTAGTAGTGGCAGTAAGTTGTTGTTGTTTTGATAGTAGTAGTAGTAGAAGTAGTAGTAGCAGTGGTTGCATCGTATTGGAAAGAGCAAGACCAGGGACAAAAGGAATAAAAAATTAATGATGACTCAACAGATCTGAATCCATCTGATGCAAAGAATTCATAGCGTTTATCCGAGTTTCTCCATTTCACACTTTTTATTGTTTCCCGTTGAATTCATTGGCAGATGAAACTTCGTAAGAGGATTATCCCTGAATTTTGAATGAAGATTTATGTATGACTGAACGGGGCTTCCAGTATGATCAAAAGCTGGAAGGGTTCCCATGATGAATAATGGGAGTTCCTTAGGAGTCCCCCTGGAGAGGGCGTTGAACAGATGGTCAGAGTCGTGGAGGTAATTCCGAAAGATGAACGATCTATGACGCATTTACGTTACTGAGAGACTTGCAACGCCCTCTTTAGTCAATATATTTTTTATTTAACATTATTCAGTTGTCCTTTCTTTTGAGAGGTGACTGTGTCATTACTGTGGATGATGGCAGATTAAGATGACATTAATTGGTCATGTGAGGTCACAGGATTTAACTCGACTCGCAGTTAAGTTTTTGAAGCCATTTCCTCTTTTTAATAGGTAGTAGTACTGTATCCAAAGCACAATTTAGAAACAATATATTTTTCATTTTTCCACATAGGGACACATTATATTTTATAGAGCTTTTTTTGCATCCATATTGCCTTTTTAAATTTGGCTCTGACGAATTGTTTCTACAATGATTATGATAATGAGGAATCGTTTTGTTAGATGATCTCAGTCAGTTCATACACGATAATCACTTCAATTGTATATAGTACTATACAATGCTGTATACTACATAATATCGACAATTAGAAATATGCAAAACTTGCAACAACAACAAAAAAGTTGCGCAGGTAGATTATTAATTTCATAGTAAATTAACAAATAAATGCTAGATAAGGTGTCTGAAGCTTTGAGAGAGTTCGTTTGGTGGATACCCCAGTGTATACTTACACTTTTATCTATTTATCTATTAATTTTCTAATCCGTTTGTCAATTTGTTTTTCTACTCTAACTGAACTCTTCTTTCTGTATTTCCTTGTACCTTCTGTTTCTTCTTTTAAATGAACGCCAAATTCTTTGGAAGTTTGAATTCCAAGTCAATGGTTCTGGTGGGCTTGTTCCATATGAATAGGATTCACCTTCTGAATAATAATAATAATAATAACAATAATAATAATAATAATAATAATAATAATAATAATAATAATAATAATAATAATAATAATAATAATAATACACGAAGACGAACTGAGAGACGATGCCACAGAAAACGACAGGGAGGATGAGGTATCAAACAACGACACACGAAGAAACCGACGAAGTAATAGAGAGGACGGAATGGGTAGAAAAGATTAGACAATGGATGGAGCCAGATACAGAGAGAACAAAGATCCCCTCCATGAAAGCCTACACCAAGAAATCAAGGGAGAAAACAAGTAAGGTCAATGAAATAATGGGCATAATACACCCCACCAGTATCACAGAAACCAAAACAGCAACCTCCTTGGAAAAGGCGCCTGGAAAAGCAAATCATGGTGATGAGATCTGACTTGAGTAAACTGAAAGAGATGCAGAAAAAAGGCTAAAAAGCAGGAAAACAAGGTAGGAACTCAACGAGAAATACAAAGTACAAGAGAGGGGACTAAACAACACAATAGAAGATGTAAAAAACAGAGGCTTAAGGCCAAAGCACAGAGTCCACGGTACATGAAACAGGAATAAGGGATACCAACAGAAAAAGACTATACAGCCAACTAAGAGGGGAAGACAACCACCCACAAATTCCTGAAGCCGAACCAAGTAAGAGACTATGGGAAAACATATGGAGCAATCCGGTATCACAAAACAAACAGCAACATGGCTCCAGGAAGTCAAGGAAGAAGAAACAGGGAGAATAAAACAAAGATTCAGAGATCACGACAGACACAGTCAGACACCAATAAAGAAAAATGCCAAACTGGAAAGCCCCAGGTCCCGATGAAGTCCATGGATACTGGCTGAAAAACTTCAAGGCCTACACCCACGAATAGCAGAACAACTCCAGCATTGTATCTCAAATCACAATGCACCCAAATGGATGACCACAGCAGCGTTGCCGAAATGCCGAATTTTCCCCCGATTTGCCGAGAAAAACTCTACAGGCGGAGAAGCAGCACCTTCAATGCCGAGAAGAAATCGGCCTCCTTGTTCATGCCGAGAAAAACTCGGCATTCTTCGAGGGGATTGATTTATCGTCTCAAAAAATTTAAAATACTTTTTTTTTAATTAGTTAATGACTTTTTATGTAAGCTTGGGTAGAAAATAATTATTACTACATTATTATTACATAATATATGTGTAAATGATTCTTAAGAGATTCCACTTAAATAAGCGTTGAAAACGTTCAAACCCTTCAGTGACGGTAAGGAGCCCTTTATAATTGTAACACACGAAACCGAATAGTGTTAGCAGTTAAAAAACCCATGATATCATATCTTAGTATATTATGTATGATTAGGAATGTAATTCAAACTACAAGAAAAAAATCAAACTGTAGATAAAAACTAGCAAGATTGAAATAGCTGTAACTTTTGTAATTATAATGTTATTGAATTTAATGAGTTACATGGTTGTAAAGTAATTGTAAGTATTTTGATATTGTTTCCATTCATAGAATTGTAATTTGATGATAAGACACGTGATTACATTATAACTGACATGAACCATGTAGTTACGAGTGGCGTAATTACTATTCCATCACTGGTGAATCCAGGAGCTAGGCTTCATTTATGGGGGGGGGGGGGGGGGGGGGGGGGTGGGGGGGGGGGGGGGGGGGGGGGGGGGGGGTCTTCAAAGAAATTAGCATAAAACAGGATATAAAATCTGGAATTAGTAAATATATTCTCAAACATATTTATACCCTGATATATGAAGAAAAATAATAAGTTTTTTTTGTTTTATTTATATAGCCTATATGTTCTATAAAGTTGATTTATAAAACTGAGTAGGTTACGTATCTACCTATATTTTGTGTGTAATTTCTTTGTCATATAAAAGTTTATCTATAAAACTTAATATGTATATATCATTGTTGTTTTGGTTGTAATTGTATATACATAGCTAAAATATATACTTTGTTGAATGATAATGAATATAAATCGATGAGGTGTTTGCATAAGACTGGTTTATTATCTTAAAGTACCCTGGGCCATAAAATGAATTCCGTTTTCTATAGATGCGATTTTAGTATGCAGAGCTATCGGCAACGCTGGGACACAGGAAGAACATCCTTAGTACAAAAAGACAAGAGTAAGGGAAATATAGCCAGTAACTACAGGCCTATCACCTGCCTACCAATAATGTGGAAGTTACTAACAGGTATCATCAGTGAAAGGCTATACAACTACCTAGAGGAGACAAACACCATCCCCCCCACCAACAGAAAGGCTGCAGAAGGAAGTGTAGGGGACACAAAAGACCAGCTCCTGATAGACAAAATGGTAATGAAGAACAGTAGGAGAAGGAAACCAACCTAAGCATGGCATGGATAGACTATAAGAAAGCCTTCGACATGATACCACACACATGGCTAATAGAATGCCTGAAAATATATGGGGCAGAGGAAAACACCATCAGCTTCCTCAAAAAATACAATGCGCAACTGGAATACAATACTTACAAGTTCTGGAATAGACTAGCAGAGCTTAATATCAGGAGAGGGATCTTCCAGGGCGACTCACTGTCCCCACTACTCTTCATATAGCCATGATTCCCATGACAAAAGTACTACAGAAGATGGATTGCCTGTACCAACTCAAGAAAAGAGGCAACAGAATCACCATCTGATGTTCATGGACGACATCAAGCTGTATGGTAAGAGCATCAAGGAAAATAAATACCCTAATCCAGACTGTAAGGATTGTATCTGGGGACATCAGGATGGAGTTTGAAATAGAAAAATGCGCCTTAGTCAACATAAACAAAAAGGCAAAGTAACTAGAACTGAAGGGATAAAGCTACCAAGATGGGAGCAACATCAAACACATAGATGAGACAGGATAGAAATACCTGGGAATCATGGAAGGAGGAGGGGGGATATAAAAAACACCAAGAGATGAAGGACACGATCAGGAAAGAATATATGCAGAGACTCAAGGCGATACTCAAGTCAAAACTCAATGGCGGAAATATGATAAAAGCCATAAAACACATGGGCAGTGCCAGTAATCAGATACAGCGCAGGAAATAGTGGAATGGACGAAGGCAGAACTCCGCAGCATAGATCAGAAAACCAGGAAACATATGACAATACACAAAGCACTACACCCAAGAGCAAATACGGACAGACTGTATATAACACGAAAGGAAGGAGGGAGAGGACTACTAAGTATAGAGGACTGCGTCAACATTGAGAACAGAGCACTGGGGCAATATCTGAAAACCAGTGAAGACGAGTGGCTAAAGAGTGCATGGGAAGAAGGACTAATAAAAGTAGACGAAGACCCAGAAATATAGAGACAGGAGAATGGACAGACAGAACAGAGGACTGCACAACAAACCAATGCACGGACAATACATGAGACAGACTAAAGAACTAGCCAGATGACACATGGCAATGGCTACAGAGGGGAGAGCTAAAGAAGGAAACTGAAGGAATGATAACAGTGGCACAAGATCAGGCCCTAAGAACCAGATATGTTCAAAGAACGATAGACGGAAATAACATCTCTCCCATATGTAGGAAGTGCAATACGAAAAAATGAAACCATAAACCACATAGCAAGCGAAATGCCCGGCACTTGCACAGAACCAGTACAAAAAGAGGCATGATTCAGTGGCAAAAGCCCTCCACTGGAGCCTGTGCAAGAAACATTAGCTACCTTGCAGTAATAAGTGGTACGAGCACCAACCTGAGGGAGTGATAGAAAACGATCACGCAAAGATCCTCTGGGACTATGGTATCAGAACGGATAGGGTGATACGTGCAAATAGACCAGACGTGACGTTGATTGACAAAGTCAAGAAGAAAGTGTCACTGATTGATGTCGCAATACCATGGGACACCAGAGTTGAAGAGAAAGAGAGGGAAAAAATGGATAAGTATCAAGATCTGAAAATAGAAATAAGAAGGATATGGGATATGCCAGTGGAAATCGTACCCATAATCATAGGAGCACTAGGCACGATCCCAAGATCCCTGAAAAGGAATCTAGAAAAACTAGAGGCTGAAGTAGGTCCAGGACTCATGCAGAAGAGTGTGATCCTAGAAACGCACACATAGTAAGAAAAGTGATGGACTCCTAAGAAGGCAGGATGCAACCCGGAACCCCACACTATAAATACCACCCAGTCGAATTGGAGGACTGTGATAGAGAACAAAAAAAAAAAAAAAAATAATAATAATGATAATATGCTGGAAACTGCTAGATTTACCAAACCATTCCCAGTAGTTGTTTATGAGAATCTATCCCGTTTTCTCTAACTTCAAGATCTAACTTCAAGAATGCACATTTAAATGAGCCCGATACCATTAATTATCCTTAATAGTTCTTTTTTTCAAGTTTAGAAAAGTTGTCAAATAATTTGTTGACAGAAATTTCGGCAGGTTTTCTTGATCTCGTGGAACACATAATCATAAAGATTCTAATTTGAAAAAGGCGAATACATTTTTGTACTCTGAAGTGATTGAAAGTTTCCACAGGCACATTAAAGGATTTAAACAGATCCATTCAATTTGTCGCTTGAATTTCATTGAGACTGTAAGGAAAATAGTCGTCATTCCATCCAAGAGACGATGGCAAACATACAAAATCTGTCAGTATGAGAAATAAACATTGAAAATCTGTCAGTATGAGAAATCCCATCAGTGAACCGGAGCCAACTCGCTCGTGATTTCCTGTGACTGTGTCTGTCATGAAAGACAGCTTTTTCTCGACATATGTTTCTGAAAGATGGGGTCACTCATGTTTCCAAAGCTACTAATTTGTTAAATATTTGTAAATGACAGACAGACAGACAGACAGACAGACAGACAGACAGACAGCTTTAAATCTCTTGCAACGGGATATTCTCTGTCATGCGAATCCAATACGATCACACTCAAGGCTTTAAAATAGATTGCCCGTTCTTTGTTAGTCTCTTAATTAGATTCTTGTGAAACTAATTAATCGCTGCATACAGAGTTCTTTCTTCGTCTTTCGCGGATCTTTTCGGGAAACCAGTTTTATATACTACACACACACACACACAACACACTATATATATATATATATATATATATATATATATATATATATATATATATATATATATATATATATATATATTAGTGTATAATATATATATACATATATATATATATATATATATATATATATATATATATATATATACATCGGTTTATCTATTTCAACACAATTAGAATGTTTTTAGGGTGTACGTCTCTGTATGTCTTTCAAAAGCATCCCTCAGGAGAGGTGGAACGTACATCCTACCTCTATGAACTCTCGAGAGAGAGACTGAGAGTTTCTAGCCCTGTGATTGGCTTATCAACAACAGCCAATCCGGGTCGTCGTAAGGGACTGGCCCAGACATTATATGCGTGGGTGATGTGAATCTACTATAGTTGAGCTTATTCTTGTAAAAGCACTTGATTCTACCTGAGGATGTTCGAACCTCACATTTGTCTTCCTTGCAACTCTCTCTCTCTCTCTCTCTCTCTCTCTCTAAGAAAAGGATTCACTCCTTGGCAGCATCAGCATTTAGGGTTGTGGGCAGCTGTCTGGACACCTGAAGTAAGCTTTGCATACTTATTCGGGGCCAACAGGAAATTGCGAAAATAAATGAAGCATTTAAGGTCGGTCTTTCGCAGTTTGGTTTTCGAATCATTTTCGAATTATTCGTATTGGAATGTTTTTGTTGCTAATTTTATCATGCGAAATTCAAGTCTAATATGAATACATAAGTACTATAGTAGATTCACATCAACCGTGTATTTGATGTCTAAGCCAGTCCCTTACGACGCTCCTGATTTGCTGTTGATAAGACGTATCCCTCAGGAGAGGTGGAACATACATCCTACCCATGTGAACTCTCGAGACATCAAATGTACGGTTGATGTGAATCTACTATAGTCGAATCATTTGTATTGTGATTATTTTATATTAAAGTTTATCATACGAATGTAAGCTAATATCAAGATTTTAAATAATAGTCGTTTTCAAGTGAGAACCTCATTCTTTAAAAAGAATTTCAATCAAATCAATTTTTTATTAATGTAAATATATATAAATACGACATTTCCAACAAATTTGGAGAAATTTACAAACTACCTTGTAACAATGAATAACAAATGTGAAGTAAAATCTAAATCATTCCTCTTCATGACAACACATTCACACAATAATTTACGCCAAGTTCAGCACCACGATAAAACCTAACGGACATCTCGGTTCCAGTTAAAAAAATAAAAGAAAAATATTCCTAATCCTCCCTCGCTTTTGAACAGGCCGACAATTACATTAGTTCTCATTTAGCTGGAAAATGTAATAACATTATAATTCATTGTAGGTTCCGCGTCCTCGAATGTGAAAGGCTTTTCAGAGCTGTGTCTCTTGGGCGAATCCAAAATATATGGGACGGAAATCCCTTGGGCTAACTGTGAAAATTGCTGGGCTTTCAGTTTTTTTTTAACTGAGCTATGACGTAAGAGTTACTTTATAGAAAGAAGGAAATCTTTATCGTTTCGAGTTGGTTAACTATTCCTGTATAACTTCGTCGTCTTCTTCTTTTTCTTCTTATATTATTATTATTATTATTATTATTATTATTATTATTATTATTATTATTATTATTATTATTCCGCGAAAGTCGTAGGATCGAAATCTACGTTTTTCCTGAGTACTTTATAAAAGAGAGAGAGAGACAGAGAGAGAGAGAGAGAGATAGAGAGATAGAGAGAGAGGCGGTAGTTTGGGTAGGCGGAGGAGTGGGTGCTGGAATTATTGTTTAAACTATCGTATATCAAACGTAATACAATAACACAATAGAGTAGAAACACTTTGTGAGAAAACTTTATCGATTTTATAATAGAGAAAATCTCCATGCCATTGTGGTTTCCCCAAAGAACCCATCGTCAATTAAACTATTAAGTGATGCTCAGCAACTTTTTTTCAAATAATTAAAGAAATAGAGTAAACGAATTAGATTTTTTCTTTTTCTTTTAATAGCTATTTACGCAAGGATCAATATAATAATGTTGAATTGTATTTTACTGAACATCACAAATTGATACTGAGTTCAAAGTTCCTATAACACTGCTGCAAGGTTAACTACATTTGAATAGACATACATTCACGTCATTTAAAAAAAAAAAAATTTATATCTCAAAGCTTCTGGTTTTGTTTGAGTAATTATTTTAGTTTCAGTTTTAGTTTTCTGAAAAGAAAACTATTGTGCCGACTTTGTCTGTCCGTCCGCACTTTTTTCTGCAGGAATCAACTTTCAAGGTGTCTCAGTGGGAGTATGGGTTGGAAGTGATACGAAGCTTAGCTTTTCAAGGATTTTTGTACTTTTTTTTATCCACATTGCAAAATGATACCTATTCCCTCAAGTCCCTCAGTGTAATTGAAGGGTTGTGTATGAATTATTTTGCTTTCAGTTTTGAGTGGCAAAATAAAATCTTTTTCTATTAAGCGAGAAATTTACAAAATAAGTAAGCGGAGGAAAATGATACAAATTTAATAAAACACGTTAAGGTCACAGGAATTGGTTAGGAAATCATCTCCATTCTCTAACGGCATACGCCAAAGCATTATCATTTTAAAATAAAACTATTAGGTTTACTGGATATAAATTAAGTAATAACATTGCACAATCAAGTGACGAACAATCCCGCAGTTTGTCTTTGACATTTCTGTGATGTATTTATTAATTTCCCACTGAAATTCGATTCATTCTGATAATAACCAATTTTGCGCAAAGGCTTCTTGGGGAAGAAACTGTTCGTTTTCGTCGTGAATGAACTTTTCTCGCAATATTACAGAACGTTTGAAATCGAATGGGTTACCTGCTGCGAACTGATTCATGGACCTCTTGGTGACCTGTTTTCGAAGTTGTTCAATTCCAGTAAAATGAATTCCTCTTGTTTATTCGAAGTTACAGCATTCGTCTTTTGTGCAGTACTGAGAGCTGGTTTCGCATTGAGTTACTGCCTTGTTTTGATATTTCGTTGCTTGATAATTCCGTTTATTGTCAAGGTGTATTTATAACTCGTACAATTCGAATGAAACTGTAAACTCATCATACCTTAATCACATACACAGTTTATTATGATGATGATTTCAGATGTTTAAAATACCTCTCGGTTACTGTACAACGCACTAATAAATTTCACAATAAAAATGCCTCAACCCCCATTCAAAATAAGAGAATAGCACCATGTTCGTACTTTTTTGTGCCAGTAGAATAAAGCTCTGAGGGGATGTGCAGGCAATAACTGACTTTTGGCCGAATCAAACAGCGAGCCAGCTATTGTCTCTTTTTGAAAAGGAACAGAGGCAGGATTTGGAGCTGTTCGCGGCTTTAGGTGAATTTAGACCGTTATCCGATTTGAAGAGCTCGGATTGATGCCCGCCATTAATAGACATTTTTAGGTGGAGCAACAGTTATCATTTTGAAATCTTTCATGTATCATCAATTCGGAAAGGATATTTACGTTCGGATGTGATTATAAATTTTGAAATTGGGCATGTAATCATATAATCTGAAATTGGGCAATAGTTTGAAATAGAGCGTATGATCATATAATTCGAAATGTAGCATATTATCGTATATTTGAAATTTAACACATTATCATATATTTTGAAATTTAAACTTAATCAAATAATTATAAATTTAACACATAATCATATAATTTGAAATTTAACACATAATAATATGATTTGAAATTGGGCATATTAATATACAATTTGAAATTTAACACAATCTTATATTTTGAAATTGGGCATTTTAAAATAACATTTGAAATTTAGCATATAATCATATTACGTGAAATTGGGCAGTGCGTATATAAGTTGAAGTTTCGTGTAACCGTGGTATTTCCAATTTATCATATAATCACATAATTTGCAATTTAGCATTTAATCATATAATTTGTAATTTAGCATGAACGCTTATAATGTGACATTTCATATACTCGTATAATTTGAAATGAAATTGTCAATATAATCATCTAATTTGAAATTAGTATATAGTCATAATTTGAGTTGTGGCATATCAAATAATTTGTAATTTGGTATATAGTTTATTATTTGAAATTCGGCATAGAATCATATTATTTTGAATTCAGCATACAATCACATAATTTGAAATTTAGCATATAATAATATAAGTTCTTCATTATATAGTTGTTATTTTACTATTACAATCATAATTTTTTATCACTCCAGTATGGATAAAGAAGAATGCATGAAAATACAAAAATATGAATAAAATGTTAACACTAATTTTTTTTTTGCCAAGTTTTCAGTCTATAGTGTCACTCCGCTGAATTCAAAACTAACCTACAGGCTACAGAATGTAGCTTATGAAGAATGTAATCATGGAATTGAGTGCATTATATATATATATGTGTGTGTGTGTGTGTGTGTGTGTGTGTGTGTGTGTGCGAGTGCGTGTGTGTGTGTGTGTGTGTGTATTTCCAGCCGGATATCTCAGAAGAGTTATGTCATCGAATAGATATATATTAGAGGACGTGTTGCTAAGAATATATTACTTTACGAGAAAGTAGTTTTCCCCGTATCGGGGTAACTCCGTCTTAGGGATTA
>NC_061107.1:17360885-17373385 GCF_015104395.2 Macrobrachium nipponense | reverse complement strand
TTTATATATATGGACTAACATTCCATATTTTTTATATGTAAACACTTACTTAAGCTCGGGTCAGCTACCAAAATCAACTACTGAAATTATTACTCAAACTTGACTTGCATTTGCTTATAGGAGAGTGATACAGACACTATGTGAATATATATATTAAGTAAATAAAAATTCATTGTAACAATGAATTGATTCAAGTAATAAAATATAAAACAATGATATTGGTAAATAATATGATCACGTGATATATAATGATACAGTTTTTTTCACTTCATCTCATTAAGATATATGCTACAGAAAAAATACTAATGTACTCTACAATTGCATAGAATGAAGATTAACATGATAAAAAAAACATATTTTAACTGATTAAAAATTTCATATATAATTGATAAAGTTATTAATGTTTAATTGCTGATTGATTCGTTGTTTTTATGCTAAATGTATATACTGATTCATTAATCCATACACTAACTCATATATAACTGCAGATATTGGCGAGATAAAAGGTAACAGATTGATTATAGGCTACCTGATTTGTTTTATACAATATGTATATTGATTCATAAAATTATGATTTAATATATGTGCACTTTAAATAGATTCCTATTGCGTACATGCAAATATATTTCGGATTTTTCCGTTATTTAATGATCATTTTAATATAGATTCCTAGTGCGTACACGCAAAAAATATATTCGATTATGTTATTTACGATCATTTATATATATAGGATACATGACCGAAGTTATACTACTCACAAATTTCAATAGCTTTCGAACAACTTTTTCGTCCATTACACGTTCCAGACAAACCACCTATAGCCAAATGAAACGGCCTATTTCACAGGTTAAAACAAGGGAAAATTTGCCTGGCGGGTCCAACGTTCTATTTTGCGCTCATACTTATTCTCTGCATCCTAAGCTACATGATTACGTTCGCGATGAATAAAAAAAACATCCCAGGCACGAGTCCCTTCGCCAGCAAAGTAGAGTTGATATCTTCGAGTCGTAATTTGTCGGAAGTATGTCCCTTTGTAGTCGATTCCGACAGCCGCCGGGGAGCGTTCCGCATAAAACGAGATTAACGACGAGATACGGTGTCGGTCGAAGAAGTCCCATGAAATTCTTTCACATTGTAGGCGGTTGTTACTCGACTGCCGTCGTCCGCTGCGACGAACGATTTTTTTGAAGTTGCGATGTGGAAACTCTTCGTACTGCAGGATACTGTAACCAGGTTCCATTAATCACCTGCAAGTGAAATTATACTTGTCACAAGGGCAAAGTAAATTTTCCCCAGACGACATCCAAATACGGGGAGGGGAGAGCCATTTAAGACCAGACTTAACCCACATGAATTCGCTGATATTTTGGGAATTCAAAAGAGTCCGCTGTACAAACCTTTTTATCCATGGCTTAACAATGATGAACCTATCCAGGTCTATGAAATGACTTGTAAAATATCCATAATTATAAAAAATAAATAGATATCATTACGAATCTCAAGAAATTCGATATTACTGGTAGTAAGTTCTAGACGAAAGAAAAGTGGAAAATGGAGCTATTTGTAAGATTGCCAGGCAACATAAGAGTCAAAGAGAATATTAATCTGTTCTGTATTTCTCTATGCTAACTGAAATTGAGTTGTGATAAAATCTGATCCTAGGTGTGCCCCTAAAAAACAAAGTTTCATATTCAATTTTTCTCGCGCGCATCCTCTGAGGTTAATTTAAAAAACTTTATTAATAGGTAGGAGATGCAACGAAAAAAACCCCACTATGTACTAATTTCTAAATAAACTTCTAAATGTCTATGAGGTTCAGAAAAAATTATTCATTTTGTTGTTATAGAAATCTATTTGCTTATTTTGTTTATTATTTTTTAAAATGATTGCAACTCCTTAGTTGCATTTGCGCATACGGATAGAAACGTCTTGCCCGTTGCCCATGAGAATTCGGGCTAAGCATTCCTTTTCTCCAGTCAATCTGCTTTGCAAGCGCGAGATGAAGCCTGTGCAAAGCAGATATTTGAGGTTAAAAGGAATCAATGCTGATACGGCAAACGCGACAGACCTTCTAGAACTGATGACGTCGTCACCAGCTTAAGAGTTTACGTTACTTGCTGTAAGAGATTACGACGTTTAGGATAAATTTTTGTTTTTTTTAATACTCGACCCCGACATGAAAGAATGTCTGAAAAAAAACAGTACCAAAATTGAACAATATATTAGTTTCATGTTGGAAAATCTCGCATAATTGTAATTAGTTAGATTAAATGTCCCTTTAACTATTCAAACTAATGAAAAAGGTTTCATACAAATTCTATATATATTATTAGCCCTGTATAAGATTCATATAGGATTATTCATAGATAACATTTTCACTTCTAGACTCCTGACCTTTAAAATCTCTTTTATTTTATTTTATTTATTTATTTATTTATTATTATTTATTTTTTTTTGTTTTTTTTCCATTGACTCCGATATAAATCAACCGGGACAGACAATATGTCAGTAGGTTTTGATATGTGGTTTTGAACTTTTTAGCTTTTTATTTGTCATTACTAAGCGTTTAAGTTAGATTTCAAAAATCTTTACGCATATATATTTGGATATTTAAGTAACTATGGTTACGTTTTGCTTATTTGATTTTATCGTATTCCTTTTTTATTATAATTTGTAACCCTTCCGACTTCTTACGAGTGTATATATTGACTCCACTTGTATCCATATTTATTTTATTTTTTTTATATTATTTATTTATATATTTTTTTTTTTTATATAATTTGATAAATTAATGGTTGGCTTGAATATGTGGAAAAGTGTTTCTAGCGGCGTACCGATAAGGCTACTTGCGGCTCAATTCTATAGATACAAGATATAAATGATAAAGGTATTTAAAACCGCGAGAACCGCTATAATCCAGTTTTTCGGATCCAATATCACGAGTTGTAACTCATAAGACTTGACACTTCCTATTTAATTATCCGTTATCTACCAAACCGATTGACTCTGGTGATAAAATATATTATTGGTTTTCTTAATGGAAAGGATTCACACGAGTTAAGGAGATTATTGATTTACACCACCCGAGTCAGATATCAGTGTTGAATTCCATGTTTACTGATTTAGCACTCATAAATATTCCTAATCGCAACTCAATTGCAGTGTTTGTTTTAGTGCTATTAAATTCTATATAACGTGTCAAAGAACTATTAACACTAAGAAAGTGTTTTATTTCCCTCTGTCCGAAACTCGTAATTCTGTTATCTTCTACGTATATTCTTTCAAGATGAGTTTGGGCACAGGATAGGCCCTTAACTGACAGGTGTCTTTAGTGTGTCCCTGTTTTTTCATGACACGTGTTACAATCAGTTATGTGCTTTTATATCTGTAAGCATTGTAGGCCAGTAAAACAGTGATTTGGCTTTCTGTGACAATAGGAGGAACCCTGGATGACGGAATGCAACCCTTTATGACGATTGGTATGAAAGAGATATTACTACTACCTGGTCGTTAGTCCTCTGCTGTGTTTCTTCGGGTTGGTTTTTCCTCGTCACGGACCTACATATAATATTACATTTGATTACATTATTCTGATACACATACTTTAAATATACTTTTGCTTTAGGGTTTCTGCTCGAAAAGTGTTTATTGTTTTCCTGCTTAGCCGCTGACCCTGTTTCCGTTCGAAGTGTTTATTGTTTGGTGTTTATTGTTTTTGCTTATCGCTGTTGACACTTGCTTTGTTCAGTTTGTAACAGTTCTGCGCTCCAAACCCCAGATATGCAATGCTCGCGATCTCTTGGGTTAAAGGAATTTTCTGTTTAGATACGGTTTTAACAATAGGCACGGATGTTTCTATATCTTTTAGTCCAATTAATGGTTCCTTGCTGTATGGTGCGGGGATTGCGGATAATGCGTCAGCTATGATATTTTGCTTTCCAGGTAGATATCTTATCTTGGCTCCAAAGACCTGAATGATCATTTGTCACCGAGTCCTTTTGGACTGTGATTAAGCCTTAGAAAAACTCGGTAAAGGACTCATGTTCGTAAGGACTTTATCAGGATAGCCATAGATTATGAACTTCAAAATGTACTAGTTAGTTAAAAGATAACCTAGCCCTTTCCTTGCCTATTACTGCCTAGTTACTTTCAGAGGGCTTTAGTTTACGTGAATAAAAAGCTATAGGAAAAGAAAACTGTTTATCATATTGCTGAAGTAGTATCCCTCTTTTCCCCCTTGGTCTGAGGCGTCTGTTACAATAAAAAAAAATTCCTTTTTATTTAAATCAAGGATTTTTTAAGTTAGTTTGGCTGCATTATTCCCGCTTTTAAGATATCGACGCCTGTTGAATGCTTTTTTTTGCCCATAATAAATCTTACGCTCTTCTTCGTAAAATCTGTTAAAGGAGCTGTCATGATTGAAGAGGTTACATATTTCATACGATTTGTAATACCCACTACAGCGCAAAAGTGCTGTATCCCCTTTTATTTACGTTAATAGGTACCGGAAAGTTATGAATAGCCGACACCTTACCATGGACTACTTTAAGACCTTGGACTAGACACTAAAACCTAAATAACTGTTCGGTTTTTTTAAAAACTCACATTTAGATATTTACTCTGAGATTATTTGTCTTTGTCTCTGTAGCACTATCTCTAGTTTATGTGAATGTACTTCTAAGGTATTAGAAAGATTACAAGATCATCTATATAGGCATGTAGGGTATCCCCTAAAAAGTCTCCAACATATATTGTAATTGGGGTGCAACGTAAGCCGGAGGCATACGTAAAAATTGATAAGTCCCCTGAGTGTGCTGAAAACGGTGTATGAGGTACAATCACTTAGGTAATGGTATCTGGTAAAAAAAGCTTTCAAGTAAGTCCAAATTGGGGTGAAAAAAATTTATTCCAACCTAACAGAGATAAGATGTCGTCGTACATGGCACTGGAAACTATCGGGAGTCGTTTCCTTGTTTAAAAGCGTCAGAAATCTACGCAGATACGCCAAAAGAAGTCCGATCTTTTTATGGCAGACGTTTGAGGGAAAATTATAGGGCTTATTTGATTTCCTAATGACTCCTATTATTACATTTTTCACTTCGTCATTTATCTCTATTTTGAAATTTCATTGGGGTTCTACACGAAGGTAGTATATAGCTTTATGTTTGTCCTTATACCCGTATTTTGTTTTCAATGACATCCGTTTTTTTCTCCCAGAGATCACGCTAGTGGAGAAAACTCCTGGTATTCAGGTAAAAAAGATAAAAAAAAATTTCTGCTGAATCACCTCTGCTTCAATGACTTTACGGATATTACTTTAGATAGAGTATAAGGAGATTCTCCTACGACTGATTGGGCGTGATTAAAAATTAGCAACAATAAAAAAAAAATGCGATATTTATATGTATAGGTTTTTGTGGTTACTATTTTCACTTGTTGCTGTGAGTCAACCGTGTCTAGGGCTTTGTTCGCGGAAATCGTTATATTTCAGAGTGTCGGGAAGGATTAAAATTTCATTCCCAGCAAGTCTTTTTACACGCACTAAGACATTCGAGGGTGCATGCTTCTCGAGATTTGCGTGCAAAGTGCGACTGCGGTTTGTGGGGATTCTGTTGGGTCATTTGAACAATGTTCGATTTATGAGACAAATGTATGTTCCTTTATATAAGTTATTATTTGATTCATTTGTCTCTTTTTTTGTTTCAAACTGCTTTTACTATGTTTGAAGATTATAGATTTTCTTTTGACCAAAACGCCTTATTTTGCAGGATGTAATATATATTTTTTTGTATCCCTAGGATGGGTATCTTACAATTACACTAGTCAGATCAATGTTTTTTTATAACTATGAGGTATCTGTAAACGCTCGCTTATCCGGACTTCTCTCATTAGGGAAGTTCGAACACAGACGGTGATCCGTAAAATAAACAAGATTTACGTGTACTAAAGAAATAAACAATATTCTAATTTTTACGGCGCGTTACAGTTGGGGCTTAATCCACCAGTATTATTATAACTTAATGTATTAAATTAAACGAAAACCTGCTCTGATACTTTATCAGTCGTGTGTTTTCATAGGAAAATCCTTTTTAATTCAAAAGATATTGCATGTATGAACCAACATCGCGTTTTTTCCCCATCTGCTAGAGTCGCTATTGTGTGGAATTTGCTATGCTGTTGAAACACTTCGGCAGTTTTGACTGACCTTGACCGCTTTTGATATGTGGACACAGTCACCGAGTTTGCTTGTTTGATTCTGAACGGGCTACTGTTTCTATTTCTTTTTGTGAATAATAGGATCCTTCCTCTTTATTACCATCGGCAACGTATTGTGTGTTTTTAGCATTATGTTGCTGGGTACTATAAAGCAATGAATGACGAACTATTAGGAACTGAGCGATTACTAATAAGACAAGTTTATCACTACTGCATTCCATATTAACTGTTTGTACTTTCATTCTTTGCTAAAATTTTGAAATAGTGAGGGATCCTGGTCGCGCATTTAGCTGATGAAAGTTTTTTACAGACATGTTTTATTCCTTGCAATCCAGCCATATTTTAAAGTTAAGTTGAGTCATTGAGTCGATATTTTTATATAATAAAAAACAAAAAACTCAAGGCTAAAACTGCGATCGGGGACTTGCAAGGAAGGGCATTTATTGTCATGACCCGAAATAGTGTTACCTCTAATTTATCTAGATTTGTACGGGTGTTCCACTTGTTTTTGTGTGTTTTCTAATCACTACGGTGCTTACGACCCTATCCATGCATCTGTATAAATACAGACGTTCCACTGCGTAAACGCATATTCACTGTTTAATATGATTTGTTACGTAAGAGATTAATAATCACCCAAAATGATAAAATTACATAGTATATGATTATGATATTTCAGTAGAACTTCTGGAACAGACACTCAAAGATAAAAACTCAGTAGCGAAATCTCAATGAGGTAGATAATTTCTGTAAAAAAGTAAGATTAAGAATGTCTCGTAACTTCAGCACAGGAATAACGAAATTCGACCTGTAAAGGAAACACTCAAAGTTACTCCAAATGAATAAAAAATTGTACTTAGCTTGCTTTTTGTGGGAAGTCACGGTGTTCCGATAACGACACACGGCCTTGGTCCTCCTTCTCTATTTAGCGGATGAACCTGGTTTGGCTTCAGTTTCCCCCCTCCCCCGTGCGCGTTGTTTCGATGATTCGAGCCCTTGAAAGATCCGATGCTGCAGACGCGTTCGGTTTGTTTCTTGAAGTGCCGGAAACGCTCACTAACGATGTTTTTCTTGAATGATTCTAATGAGAGACGAAGCTTGTGTTTGCCGTAGGAAAAAAGGACACGTCGGTTTTGTTTCTTGAAGTTATTCACTAAACGATGATACTAAGTTGCTTGAAGAATCTCTTGCTTTCGTCGTCGTTAAAGAGTTCTTATATGATACTTCATTATTCTGATTTTTCTTCGGAGAAGTTGTAGAGTTCTTCTGGTCCACTGCCACCAATATTAGGGCTTGTGCCTTGTATGATAAGGCGCCCTATGAGGTAATGTTAGACTTGCGATAATCTTACGCTAAGTCGGTTGGTATTGCACTTCCATCTTCAATGGAGTGTTTTGTGTTGTAGATCACTTACGAAGTCGGGATTATCTTCTTGTTTATGACGATGATGTGTTAAACTCATGGTATAAAAAATATATATATTCTTCTGAAGTTTTACATGCTGAAGATCAGATATGATTGTACAAGTCTTCTAATAACGATAGCTTGATCGCTTCTGCCAATGATGATGGCTACTTCTGTTCTCTCTACATGATAAAGCTTAGGTAAGAGATACAGGTCTTCTAATGACGATAGCTAACTCTGTTCTGCCTGTTCTACATCTCTGTTACAAGTTATGAAGGAAGCAGATAGTAGCTCGAACATATGAACATACTATCAGATGACATAGTTACATACGAACACACAATCAAAATGAGACACGCTACAGATCACGTAGGCCGCTTGAGCTATAGGTCACGGTGTTTGTCTCAAGCAGGAAGCTTGGACTAAAGTTTATAAACAATTGAATGACTACAGGTGACGGCATGTTATCTTAGCCTACATACTTATTGTATACGTCATCTTTAGCGTCTCTAGTCTGATCACATTCCTGCAAGCAATCTGGTTGACCTCTTTAGTTTTAGTCTTTTATATATATGGACTAACATTTTATATTGTAAACACTTACAAACATACACACTAAAAATTAAAAAAAAAAAGCATCTCCGTGGACCTCTCGTTGTTACTGAGGGAAGGTTTCAACTTTAAAGTGTAGAGACTTTCTACTATTGCCAGCTCCATGGGGGGCCACTCGACTAGAGAGAATGGAAAATGAATCTAACCTTAGAGGGTGATCACTATTTTCTGCGTGATCCCGTATGGCACTGAATGGTGGTTTTTGCTAACAGCCTGTTTGTCCTAACTGATCTTCCCAGTGTTCAAACCATCGTACGCGTGCTTGGCGCTTTGCTTTCTTTTTCCCACGTAAATTGCATTACAGCAATTGCACTGTATTTATATACAACATGAGACTGTAGTTCTGGGGGTACGATGTCTTTGTACTTCAACAAACCACCAATAGTATACTTAGGCTTGAACACTACCCTAACATTAACTTGAGGATAAAATTCTCTTAAAAGTTTTAGTAGTCTATTTTTAACAGAAAAACTCTTATTGCCATAGAAAAACATGGTGTAAAATACAGTACTGCTTATTGGCTTTTAAATGGAAAACTTTCGGGAACAATAACTTTTTTAGCTGTTTACCAACATATGCATCTATGAAAGCATTATTAAACCGTTTTTTGAAGCATTTCTTTTATATACTGAAATTCTGAATGAAGACTAAAATGTTAAAGGCACGGGTCACAAGTGTACAGACTAAATTGCGTTTATAACTATAGGGATGAATGAAGAAAATTTAGTTGTGAGTCCTGTAAATGTTGGTTTCCTGTAAACTGATGTTGAAAAAGTGTTATCGCTGTGTTTACTTACGAGCACGTCAAGGAAAGCTAAAGTATTATTGTTCTCTATTCTTCTGAAGTAAATTCAATATTTTGGTGTTTTGAGTTAAAATATCAAGAAACAAGGGTACATGTTCTTCAGATCTAAAAATTAAAAATGTATCATCTACATAACGTCGGCTAGAACAGTGGTTTAAAAGAACTGGACAATTATCTAACCAAACAACTTCGTGATGAGATCAAAAGGCATTGGCCAAAGTAGGACCGAGAGGGTTTCCACATTTGCGTTAAACATAAAATAACATTCAGACGCAGCTAATGTGAGTAGTTTGTGTAACTGTTGTTTATTGAAATTACGGATACTGCTGGAGTCATTAAACAAGTTGTTGATGCATATATCAATGGTTTCTGCTAAAGGAATATTAGTAAATAAAGTCCAAGAAAAATACTTTCTTTCTTAGACAGAGAATAGTTTCCTTTTTAAAGCACTAACTGAACGTGACGCTACTGATTTTATTAGGGAAATTATTATCCGCTTTCCTTGAACCGTTTGTTACCCTGGAAGATCTTCTCGAAGTTTGTTAAAGTTTCTCGGATTTTCCCATTCGTTAAACGATACTATTTTTTATCCATCTAAAATTAACTTTCTTTGTATACTTTAACCATCCAAAATTTACGTGCGTTTAGTCTTGATTTCGAAATATGGATTTTTTTCGAAGACCTTGTCGGTTAGGTTTGATGATAGTCATCTTATGGAAAAATATCTTATGGAAAAACAAGTCAGGATTTCATTGCTATAATTGAGGGACAAGAAAATCCCCTCTCGATGTAATAAAATTCTTTTTACACTGCACTCCTTTATGAAGGAGAGGAGACTTAGTAATGTATTCTGTAAATGTCTAAAAGTCCTAAAGGCTAAAAAATCTTAATGGAAAAGAAATTATGTACGCAAGTCTTCGCTCAAAAAGGGCACCATGTCTATAGTAGATTCACATCACCCGTGCATCTGATACCTAGGCCAGTTCCTTACGACGCTCCTAATTGGCTGTTGATAAGCCAATCACAAGGCTGGAAACTCTCAGTCTCTCGAGAGATTAAACATATTCAGGATGTATGTTCCGCCTCTCCTGAGGGATACTTTTGACAACCAGTCAGGAGCGTCGTAAGGGACTGGCCTAGGCATCAGATGCACGGGAGATGTGAATCTACCATAGTGAGGTTGTACTACCGGCCCCTTAGAGATGAGCATAAAAACACAACAAAAGACGGTATATAGAAACATAAACATAGTCAAAACCATAAATAAATAGCGGTAAACATTCCGATAGACGATTGACGGGAACGAGGCCGCGGTATTAATCATCTGTTTGACCAAAAATGACACTTGGTGCGCAACAATTTAAAAATACCTTTTGATTCATTAATGAATTGCAACGCAGTGACTGTTATCACGATCGGCGGGAAATAGTGCTATGGGTACGTGGTGTAATGAACAGCTTTCTGTTTCCTGGTGAATGGACCAAACAATACAATAGCGTTGCAGTAGATACTTACTATATTGTGTCATACTGCTATATAAAATAATAGTAAAATCTTGGTCATCTGTCGAATCCTTACATAAGTGTTTTGAAGGTTCCTGAATAAAAACGTTACAAACATCAAGTAGATTTTAGATTTAGTAATAAAAGTTAATTTTCTGCTTGTCTTCTGTTATTTAAAAATAGTTTACCTGACATTTTGTGATTTTTTTAATCATGTGCTACCATTTTATCATTTTAACTGCTTGGCCATTCATTGCTCTACGATTTCAGTAACAAATGCCAGAGTCATATTAAATATAAAACAAGAATAAGGAGTCAATTTCAGTAACAAATGCCAGAATTTAATATAATAAAAAAAACAAGACTAAGGAGTCAAATTAAGTATGAAGCAACATATCTAGCAGGAAGATTTTTATTCCCAAAACTACTAAATGGCAATCAAAATCATTTCAGTCGATGTAGCTTTTTGGCTCTAATGATTCGCAGGAGGAACTATTCATGAAATGTTTCTTGAATTATTAATCATAGAAGAATAAGCAGGAAGGTAATATATTTTGAATTTAGATGGCAGAGGATATACCGAGCTCTCTTTTTACATATTAAAATCGGTTGTATTTCGCCATCTATCATTGGTGGTGAATGCTTGCAGAAAAAATAGAGGAGATCTAACTCAATAATGGAATCATTCATCCCTCCTAGGAGCTCACTTTATTCATTTTCGTTTTCATAAGCTCAAAAAACACCATAAATAATTATTAATTAGAATTTCATTTTTCCCGTGTTGCATTGCAAATCAACAAACCGTAGTGAATGCATTAGAATTAAACTGAAGAGCAATGCACTCTAAAAGCCAAACGCAGCTGGCCTTAGTGTCAAGCATAAAAGAATGCCGAATTTTGACCTCCTCGAGAATAAATACGAATTTTTTTCCTGCATGCCATTAACACAGGGCCCTGGGGCATTTGGCATTGCTCTTTAGTCAGAATTGCCAACCCAAATCAAAATGCGAAAATGGGAAAAGGCGAACCCTGACATATTTCTAACGACTGAAGAAAAAAAAAAACTATTATTATTGTTTTTTTTTCTTATAGTAAAATTTTAATAAATACAAAATATATATCATTACAAAGCAGTATTAGTAAACTAGGTAATTGTTAATTAAACAAGCGGTTAAATAGTAATTATCGAATTAGTGAAAAGTTATCTATGTCTCTCAGCAAATGTTATCATCTTATTATTATTTTTGCTTATATTTATCTTTCGTAATCTTAGCAATATTCGGCATTTTGTCCGTTCGACTTAATGTCTGTTCGGCATTGTGTCTGTTCGGCATTATGTCTGTTCGGCTTTCTGTCCGTTCGGCTTTCTGGCTTCTGCTTCTTGTCCTTCGACAAAAAATGCATTCGGCATCCCGTCCGTGCACGTTACAAAAGCCGTAGTCAGAATTGGTGCAGCCGAAAGGACCGATGATGAATTGGGACTTTGGAAATAATGAGCGACTCGGGATAAGATTCCAATACGGGGGAATTATATGGAAATGCAAATAAAGTATGAAAGAAGACGGCATATATCCAGAAGAATGTCAACTGTGACTGATATGAAAACCCCTGAAACCATTATAAAAATATCTACGTAGATATGTACTTGAGAACAGTTCTGAGATGATTATGGTGCCCGATGTAAATTCACTCTTATAAGAGGAGTTAAAGCATTAACTGAGCTGTCTTGCAGTGTATGGTTTTGAATGTATAATCAAAGACATAGACGTACACACTCGGAACTTACTTATGCGAGAGAAAGCGGTATACGATGAAGATAATCTAGGTTAGTAGATGCCATAGTTATATGTGCATAAAATTCCCAATATCAATACAAGTACTTATTGCTCCGAAACATATAACATAGCGTGATGCAGTTTTTTTTTTGTAGATTTTTCAAAATTTCCTCAAGTTTACATTTAG